>NC_041392.1:530583174-530602943 GCF_002162155.2 Triticum dicoccoides
CCACACACACACACACACACACACACACGACGTCTAAATATGGAGGCGTATGTGCTGGATTTGGATCAACATCCAAAAATATGATGATTGAACGCAGGATAGTGATTCTGCTAGACCATATTTTTTAGTCAAAATCACCAAATAAATGGTTATTATTGGGACTGACCGCATATGATGACTCAACTAGAGTTCTTCTTATAGACTATATGAGGCACTGAATTGCAATATTGTAGCCTTTGAATCCGGAGATTAAAAAATGCTTTAAAATTCTTATTTTTCATTACAAATGACATGCAAACGAATTATTTCATGCATTTGTTCTTTTGCTTCCCGGAAGCATCCGGAAATCATTTTTAGCCATTTCTCTGACAAATATTTCCCGAGGGGGGGAGTAGTACTGTGGGTAAGGAAGGAGTAATAGCATAGCAACATGAAGCCCCCATCTTAACCATCCGACAGTGGGAAGCCCCGCTCCAGTTTCATGCATGCAGGTTCAGTGACTGAATTTAACTGTCACACATCATTTGAGTCAAGAAAACCAAGCTAAACCACTGATCAGACAGGACAAACAGATCGGTTTCTAAAGCTCCCTTTTCCATCAATTACCAATAGTTAGTGGTTTCACATTCACCGTCTAGTTAGCAGCTCTAGTGGAGACCCGGCACCCTTAACGACCAGTCGGTTCCCAAAAGCCCGCTCACATTAGGTACAACGTCTCAAGTCTCGACTCATAATCATCACACAAATTGCCCACCCCACTAGCTACAAACAATACATTATCACAAACCCCCACCTGCGGAGTAATCTACACGTAAATCCAAAGGCGAAAGCGCGGGGAAACCCTAATCAATCCGACCACCGAGCCCCAATGATCAACACGCCAGGCGGTGCCCCGTGAGCCGTGAGTAGGCGATAGGTTTAACTACGCTGATCAGCCCGCGCGCCTTGACGAGGGTCGCCGCGGGATACGCCTCGCTCGCCGGAGGCATGTCTGGCTTCAGCTGGTTTTCGCTTTTCAGACAGGCGGCAGCGCAAGTGTTGCAGTCGGAGACTCGGAGTGTGATTATTCTAGTCATGGTGGATCTTTGATTTGGTTAGTTAGCTAGCCTTTTCCGAGGGCGCGCCGTGCTCGCTCGATCATGGCCTAATTGGCGGGGCGGATGGGCTTCGCGAGTGCGTCCTCTTTAATTGCAACTGGCGTCCCTGTCGCTGCTGCTTTGCGCAAAGTTGACGAAGTGTTTTCGTGATTCTGTGAATGCCGTCGCGGTGTTTAGCTTGGCGGGTTGGAGTTGTTTAAGCTGCCGGAAGTTTCCTCGTCGGTGTGAGGAAAGAGCCGATGACTGATCGATAAGTACGTTACTGACTTGTGTGGTGTACATGTGGAGGCATGCAGATATTTCTTGCAAGTGCTCCCTGACAGACGACCGCGTGTGTATGTAGAGGTTATTATGTTAAGTGGATGCGGATTGTGCTTATGATTGAGCAAAGGATGTTGAGGAATAATGCTAAGCTTCCATATGCAGATAATTCTGAACTGAACCATCTCTTTGTCCTGCAAAGTTTATGTATTCCAGATGGTTGTATCATTGCCATCGCAAAGAAGAAATGGTTTTATCATTGGTTATTACTGTTTACACCACAGCGCTCCATCAGCTCAAAGGCAACTCCTGCCATAATGGTATGAAAAATAATATTCATCTTAATCCTTCGTAAAGAATACGAAATCCTTCGAAGAACATGTGACAAAATATAGTTCTCGTGTGCAGCTTACTGTCCTGCAACCCCGAAACATCTGAAGTCTGAACACGTATTTTCGGCACAACTTCTGAACTTAGTTTGCAAATAAAATTGGTTTTCCAAATGGGCCAGTTCCAGGTCCACACTGATCTGAGTGACGCTGAAAACTGACAGGTCCGTCTTCGGAGCTCCTATCAGACGCTTATTGCGGCAGACTATTGGAGAACGCACAGGCAGCCAAACTAGGCTGGCCCGTTTGGTGCAGCAGCAAAGCGAGTGGGCGCGCGTAAGGAGCGAGCGAGCACTTTAGCAAAACAGTTACTGCAGTTAACCGGACCGCGGCACTGTAACAAACCGACCGAGGATACTATAACGGATGGATTTTTTTTTAAAAACAAACGACCTTTTGAAAAAATTACGAAATAATTTCAAAATTTTAACTTTTTCCAAAGCACGAACACTTCTGAAAATATTGGTCTTTGATTTTTTTTTAAAAAAGCTGATTAATTTTTCAAATTCAGATTTGTTTTGAAAACGCAAAAAAATCAAATTTTTGAACAATTTATGAAAATGCCAACATTTTATAAAAGTTGCAAACATTCTTTTTATATATTTTTCGAATTAAAAATTTTAAATTCCAAATATTTTTTGAAATAATTGGAACAAAATATGAAATTCGGTATAATCTTGGACACTCTGCGGATTGTTTTTGGCACGTGACCATTTTTTTTAAAATTCAGATGGTTTTTGAAAAAATGCGAACAATTTTTAGAATTATTGATATTTTTTCTAAAAACCACCAAAAAATTGTGAAAACACGAATAATTATTAAATGTATGAGAAAAACTAAAAAAGGAAAAGAAAAAGGGAACAGGGAAAAGAAAAAAAATAAGTAAAATACAAAGTAAAGAAAAAAAACAGAACAAAAAGGGTTCAGGTACCTCATAGAAGGTTCCCACTGGAAAAACCCAGCCTGGAAACTTCTAGAAGTTTCCCAAAGCTGGAACACTTCCTGGCGCTAAATGGGCCGGCCTACTGACTTGCTCCTGTGGAAACAACTTCAGTTTGATACAGTAAGCGTCAAATAAGAAATTCCATCTTTCTTTCTTTCATGGCCCAAAATAGCATATTTGGGCTGATCAAGAAAGAGTAACATATAGGCCTCGCTATGCCTGAACTTTTCGGCCATGGATCCAGAAGTGCCCATGAATTTTCAAAAAATTGTTCACGTGGGCCGGCGACTGACACAGGCCCTAAACTCATGGTTTATTTATAAATTTCAGTTGCCCTAATTTTTGTACTATAATTTTTGGTAATATTTCTTTACTTAATAATTTAAAATTAGTAGAACATGATTTCAATAATGTAAAATATTCATACATTGTAAAAATAAAAATATTCATGTATCTCCATATAAATATGTATATATTTTGAAGAAAATGTTGGTATCATTTAGAAAAACAATGTTCATGCATATGAAAATAAATATTCATCCATTTTATAAAAAATTGAATTTGAAGAAAAAAGTTCATGTATTTTTTTGAGAAGATAGTGATGTATGTAAAAATATATTTCCATAGATGTTTAAAGAATGTCCATGCATCAACCTTAAAAATAAACAATAAAGTGAAAAGAAAAGGCCAAAGGTGAAATGTAGAAGTAAAAATAGAACGATCAAAGTACAACCAAAAAAAGCATGCATGAATGGACAAACTATCTTCATATACTTTCTGTAAACTTGTGTGCTTTGCAAAAAAAATAGAGAGGTCAAAAATAAAAACAAATAAAATTCCAATGTGAAGACACAAAAAATCAATTAAGAATTAAAAGGAAATAACAAAATGGGAAAATAGAAAAAATGAAGAAAAAAATATGGTTGCCCTTTTTGGCTTGAGCCACATGCGAAAAAGGGGTGCGTGTGGGCTTAGTCACATAGAACGGTCGCCCACTCAATGAACCAAATATTCCCAATTAAAGAAAATCGCACACAATATTTGTTTCGGACATCGCCCAAGGTTGTATATTAATTGAAACCAGACATGTGCTATGAAAATTACATGTAAGTCTTTGAAGAAATCGGTGTTGTCTTCCATCTGCATTCACCGGTGACGCGTGGTGAGCAAAGCTCATTGTCGCCCCTGGGCCTCCGTCTTACCGGGGAAACCTCGTTGAAACCCAAGAGCTTGTGGAAGGAGTGGCCAGGAAGTCGTTGATGTAGACCAAAAGATGATGACAGTTCGATCTAGAAAGATCTTAGCCCCGAAGAACCTAGGCCATACTTTACCCCCACTCTGGGCAGACAGAGGAGAGGGACACAAACCTTACAAGTCCGCTGAAGGAGTAGTATCTAGCGAAGCTTCATCTAACAGAGATGGAACTAGAGAACAAAAAAATAGGTCGCAACATTGCCCCCTTCGCAAGACGTTGCCTAAGTGGATAAACACTTATCACGCTAGAACGGATGCCCACCAATCGACACTATCCGCTAACTCGTCCATGCCACTTTGAGTAAGGCCATCGACAGGGAAAACTAATGAACCATTATTTTCATCGTCGTCGTTGCCCCGACTTCACCAGCGATGAAGAACTCGAGGGCAACTTATGCATGATATGGTTATATTGTATGCATCTTGTTTGCATCTCATGTAACTTTAAAACACAAAATCGAGTTTTTCTTTTACATTTTGGTGAATTAACTAACCTATGAGTAGAATATTGTAAGAGGTATTTCCATGACATCATCTCATTAATCGTACCATTTTGGCTACTCCTAGAACAAGAAGTTCGGGGATTTTTTAACTATGAAAGTGAAAAGGTTGGATTTGGCAGCAAGTTGGCGGCATGTGAATGCCATGGCGAGTTGTGGTTTCTAGCAGTGATGTTGATGAGGCGCGATGATGAAGCTTCATCGGTGAGGTGTTGTGATAGGGGTGGAGCAAACCAACTTGGAGGGTGTGCCCCATTCCGTTGGGCGGGGGTGCAGGTGTGCGACGATCGGATGAAAGTCTTGCCCATCTCCGGACGGTGTCTGCGGGTGTCGTTTCCCCTCCTTGGAGGCTTGGAGGCGTCATTGTAGTGTGTCAGCACCTCGCTATCTCTCACTTGGTTGGTTGTCTCTGGGCGAAAACCTAGATCCGAATTTGGTGCTCATCACTGTTTTGGATTGTGTGCCAGAGATGCTATGTATGTCGTGGAGCGTGAGCCCTGTTGGGGGAGAGTGTGTCCATGTACCCTCATAGACTGAAAGTGGAAGCGTTAGGTTAACGCGGTTGATGTAGTCGAACATCTTCACGATCCAACCGATCTAGTACCGAACATACGACACCTCCGAGTTCAGCACACGTTCAGCTCGATGACGTCCCTCGAACTCTTGATCCAGCAGAGGGTCGAGGGAGTGTTTCATCAGCATGATGGCGTGGTGACGGTGATGGTGATGTGATCCGCGCAGGGCTTCACCTAAGCACTACGACGCTATGACCGGAAGAGTAAACTGTGGAGGGGGGCACCAAACACGGCTAAGAGAACAACTGTTGTGCCTTGGAGTGCCCCCTGCCCCCGTATATAAAGGAGGAGGGGAGGAGGCGGCCGGCCCTAGGGGGCGCGCCATGGGGGAAAACCGAATAGGACTCCAAGTCCTATTCGCCCCCCTTCCCTTTCTTACGGAGGGGAAACATGGAAGGGAGAGGGAAGAGGAGAAGGAAAGGGGGGCGCCCCCTGCCCTAGTTCAATTCGGACTCCCCATGGGAGGGGGCACGACCACCCCTTGTGGGCTGCCTCCTCTCTCCCCTATGGTCCATGTAGGCCCATTACTTCCTCGGGGGGTTCCAGTAATCCCCCGGTGCTCTGAAAAATACCCGAACCACTCTGAAACCATTCCGGTGTCCGAATATCATCTTCCAATATATCAAACTTTACCTCTCGACCATTTTGAGACTCCTCGTCATGTCCGTGATCTCATCCGGGACTCCGAACAATCTTCGGTCACCAAAACACATAACTCATAATACAAATCGTCATCGAACGTTAAGCGTGCGGACCCTACGGGTTCGAGAACTATGTAGACATGACCGAGACACATCTCCGGTCAATAACCAATAGCATAATCTGGATGCTCATATTGGTTCCTACATATTGTACGAAGATCTTTATCCATCAAACCGCAATGACAACATACGTAATTCCCTTTGTCATCGGTATGTTACTTGCCCGAGATTCGATCATCGGTATCCTCATATCTAGTTCAATATCGTTATCGGCAAGTCTCTTTACTAGTTCCGTAATACATCATCCCGCAACTAACTCATTAGTCACATTGCTTGCAAGGCTTATCATGATGTGCATTACCGAGAGGGCCCAGAGATACCTCTCCGATACTCGGAGTGACAAATCCTAATCTCGATCTATGCCAACCCAACAAACACCTTTGGAGACACCTGTAGAGCATATTTATAATGACCCAGTTTGTTGGGGAACGTTGCAGAAAACAAAAATTTTCCTACAGTTTCACCAAGATCCATCTATGAGTTCATCTAGCAATGAGTGATCGGATTGCATCTACATACCATTGTAGATCACGCACGGAAGCATTCAAAGAACGGGGATGAGGAAGTTGTACTCGACGTGATCCAAATCACCGGAGATCCTAGCGCCGAACGGACGGCACCTCCGTGTTCAACACACGTACGGTCAGCGTGACGTCTCCTCCTTCTTGATCCAGCAAGGGGGGGAGGAGAGGTTGATGAAGATCCAGCAGCACGACGGCGTGGTGGTGGATGCAGGGGTCACCGCAGCAGGGCTTCGCCGTTCTACTACGAGAGGGAGAGGTGTAGCAGGGGAGAGGGAGGCGCCAAGACTCAAGGATACGGCTGCCCCCTCCCTCCCCCCCTTTATATAGGCCCCCTAGGGGGTGTGCCGGCCCTAGGAGATGGGATCTCCTAGGGGGGTGCGGCGGCCAAGGGGTGGAGTGCCCCCCAAGCCAGGTGGGGCGCCCCCCACCCTAGGGTTTCCAACGCTAGGCGCATGGGGTGGGCCAAGGGGGGCGCACCAGCCCACTATGGGCTGGTTCCCCTTCCCACTTTGGCCCATGGGGCCCTCCGGGATGGGTGGCCCCACCCGGTGGACCCCCGGGACCCTTCCGGTGGTCCCGGGACAATACCGGTGACCCCCGAAACTCCCCCGATGGCCGAAACTGCACTTCCTATATATAATTCTTCACCTCCGGACCATTCCGGAACTCCTCGTGACGTCCGGGATCTCATCCGGGGCTCCGAACAACTTTCGGGTTACTGCATATTATATCTCTACAACCCTAGCGTCACCAAACCTTAAGTGTGTAGACCCTACGGGTTCGGGAGACATGTAGACATGACCGAGATGGCTCTCCGGTCAATAACCAACAGCGGGATCTGGATACCCATGTTGGCTCCCACATGCTCCTCGATGATCTCATCGGATGAACCATGATGTCGAGGATTCAAGCAACCCCGTATACAATTCCCTTTGTCAATCGGTACGTTACTTGCCCGAGATTCGTCGTCGGTATCCCAATACCTCGTTCAATCTCGTTACCGGCAAGTCACTTTACTCGTACCGTAATGCATGATCCCGTGACCAGACACTTGGTCACTTTGAGCTCATTATGATGATGCATTACTGAGTGGGCCCAGAGATACCTCTCCGTTATACGGAGTGACAAATCCCAGTCTTGATCCGTGTCAACCCAACAGACACTTTCGGAGATACCTGTAGTATACCTTTATAGTCACCCAGTTACGTTGTGATGTTTGGTACAACCAAAGCACTCCTACGGCATCCGGGAGTTACACGATCTCATGGTCTAAGGAAAAGATACTTGACATTGGAAAAACTCTAGCAAACGAACTATACGATCTTGTGCTAAGTTTAGGATTGGGTCTTGTCCATCACATCATTATACTAATGATGTGATCTCGTTATCAATGACATCCAATGTCCATAGTCGGGAAACCATGACTATCTATTAATCAACGAGCTAGTCAACTAGAGGCTTACTAGGGACATGTCGGTGTCTATGTATTCACACATGTATTACGATTTCCGGATAACACAATTATAGCATGAATAAAAGACAATTATCATGAACAAGGAAATATAATAATAATCCTTTTATTATTGCCTCTAGGGCATATTTCCAACAGTCTCCCACTTGCACTAGAGTCAATAATCTAGTTACATTGTGATGAATCGAACACCCATGGAATTCTGGTGTTGATCATGTTTTGCTCTAGGGAGAGGTTTAGTCAACGAATCTGCTACATTCAGGTCCGTATGTACTTTACAAATATCTATGTCTCCATCTTGAACATTTTCACGAATGGAGTTGGAGCGATGCTTGATGTGCCTGGTCTTCTTGTGAAACCTGGGCTCCTTGGCAAGTGCAATAGCTCCAGTGTTGTCACCGAAGAGTTTGATCGGCCCCGACGCATTGGGTATGACTCCTAGGTCGGTGATGAACTCCTTCACCCAAATTGCTTCATGCGCTGCCTCCGAGGCTGCCATGTACTCTGCTTCACATGTAGATCCCGCCACGACGCTCTGCTTGCAACTGCACCAGCTTACTACCCCACCATTCACAATATACACGTATCCGGTTTGTGACTTAGAGTCATCCAGATCTGTGTCGAAGCTAGCGTCGACGTAACCCTTTACGACGAGCTCTTCGTCACCTCCATAAACGAGAAACATTTCCTTAGTCCTTTTCAGGTACTTCAGGATATTCTTGACCGTTGTCCAGTGTTCCTTGCCGGGATTAATTTGGTACCTACCTACCAAACTTACGGCAAGGTTTACATCAGGTCTGGTACACAACATGGCATACATAATAGAACCTATGGCTGAGGCATAGGGGATGACACTCATCTCTTCTATATCTTCTGCCGTGGTCGGACATTGAGCTGAGCTCAATTTCACAACTTGCAACACAGGCAAGAACCCCTTCTTAGACTGATCCATATTGAACTTCTTCAATATCTTATCAAGGTATGTGCTTTATGAAAGACCTATGAGGCGTCTTGATCTATCTCTACAGATCTTGATGCCTAATATATAAGCAGCTTATCCAAGGTCCTTCATTGAAAAACTCTTATTCAAGTAGGCCTTAATGCTGTCCAAAAGCTCTATATCATTTCCCATCAAAAGTATGTCATCTACATATAATATGAGAAATGCTACAGAGTTCCCACTCACTTTCTTGTAAACGCAGGCTTCTCCATAAGTCTGCATAAACCCAAATGATTTGATCATCTCATCAAAGCGAATGTTCCAACTCCGAGATGCTTGCACCAGCCCATAAATCGAGCGTTGGAGCTTGCACACCTTGTCAGCATTCTTAGGATCGACAAAACCTTCCGGCTGCATCATATACAATTCTTCCTTAAGGAAACCATTAAGGAATGCCGTTTTGACGTCCATTTGCCATATCTCATAATCATAGAATGCGGCAATTGCTAACATGATTCGGACGGACTTCAGCTTCGCTACCGGTGAGAAAGTCTCATCGTAGTCAACCCCTTGAACTTGTTGATAACCCTTAGCGACAAGCCGAGCTTTATAGATGGTCACATTACCATCCGCGTCTGTCTTCTTCTTAAAGATCCATTTATTTTCTATGGCTCGCCGCTCAACGGGCAAGTCAGTCAAAGTCCATACTTCGTTTTCATACATGGATCCTATCTCGGATTTCATGGCTTCCAGCCATTTGTTGGAATCCGGGCCTGCCATCGCTTCTTCATAGTTCGAAGGTTCACCGTTGTCTAACAACATGATTTCCAAGACAGGGTTGCCGTACCACTCTGGTGCGGAACGTGTCCTTGTGGACCTACGAAGTTCAGTAGCAACTTGATCTGAAGTTTCATGATCATCATCATTAACTTCCTCTCTAGTCGGTGCAGGCACCTCAGGAACATTTTCTTGAGTTGCGCCATTTTCCGGTTCAAGAGGTAATACTTCATCAAGTTCTACTTTCCTCCCACTTACTTCTTTCGAGAGAAACTCCTTCTCTAGAAAGGATCCATTCTTGGCAACAAAGATCTTGCCTTCGGATCTGAGGTAGAAGGTATACCCAATAGTTTCTTTAGGGTATCCTATGAAGACGCATTTTTCCGACTTGGGTTCGAGCTTTTCAGGTTGAAGTTTCTTGACATAAGCATCGCATCCCCAAACTTTTAGAAATGACAGCTTAGGTTTCTTCCCAAACCATAACTCATACGGTGTCATCTCAACAGATTTTGACGGAGCCCTATTTAAAGTAAATGCGGCAGTCTCTAAAGCATAGCCCCAAAAAGATAGCGGTAAATCAGTAAGAGACATCATAGATCGCACCATATCTAATAGAGTGCGATTACGACGTTCGGACACACCATTACGCTGAGGTGTTCCAGGCGGCGTGAGTTGTGAAACTATTCCACATTTTCTTAAGTGTGTGCCAAATTCGTGACTCAAGTATTCTCCTCCACGATCTGATCGCAGGAACTTGATTTTCCTGTCACGTTGATTCTCAACCTCACTCTAAAATTCCTTGAACCTTTCAAAGGTCTCAGACTTGTGGTTCATTAAGTAGACAAACCCATATCTACTCAAGTCATCAGTGAGGGTGAGAACATAACGATAACCACCGCGACCCTCAACACTCATTGGACCGCACACATCAGTATGTATGATTTCCAATAAGTTGGTTGCTCGCTCCATTGTTCCTGAGAACGGAGTCTTGGTCATTTTACCCATGAGGCATGGTTCGCATGTGTCAAATGATTCGTAATCAAGAGACTCTAAAAGTCCATATGCATGGAGCTTCTTCATGCGTTTGACACCTATGTGACCAAGGAGGCAGTGCCACAAGTATGTGGGACTATCATTATCAACCTTACATCTTTTGGTACTCACACTATGAATATGTGTAGCATTACGCTCGAGATTCATTAAGAATAAACCATTCACCATCGGAGCATGACCATAAAACATATCTCTCATATAAATAGAACAACCATTATTCTCGGATTTAAATGAGTAGCCATCTCATATTAAACGAGATCCTGATACAATGTTCATGCTCAAACTTGGCACTAAATAACAATTATTGAGGTTCAAAACTAATCCCGTAGGTAAATGTAGAGGTAGCGTGCCGACGGCGATCACATCGACCTTGGAACCATTCCCGACGCGCATCGTCACCTCGTCCTTCGCCAGTCTCCGCTTATTCCACAGCTCCTGCTTTGAGTTACAAATGTGAGCAACTACACCGGTATCAAATACCCAGGAGATACTACGAGTACTGGTAAGGTACACATCAATTACATGTATATCACATATACCTTTCGTTTTGCCGGCCTTCTTGTCCGCTAAGTATTTGTGGCAGTTCCGCTTCCCGTGACCACTTTCCTTGCAATAAAAGCACTCAGTCTTGGGCTTGGGTCCATTCTTTGGCTTCTTCCCGGCATCTTGCTTGCCGGGCGCGGCAACTCCCTTGCCGTCCTTCTTGAAGTTTTTCTTACCCTTGCCTTTCTTGAACTTAGTGGTTTTATTCACCATCAACACTTGATGTTCCTTTTTGACTTCTACCTCTGCTGATTTCAGCATTGCAAATACTTCAGGAATGGTCTTTTCCATCCCCTGCATATTGAAGTTCATCACAAAGCTCTTGTAGCTCGGTGGAAGCGACTGAAGGATTCTGTCAATGACCGCGTCATCCAAGAGATTAACTCCCAGCTGAGTCAAGCGGTTATGTAACCCTGACATAGTGAGTATGTGCTCACTGACAGAACTATTTTCCTCCATCTTACAGCTGAAGAACTTGTCGGAGAATTCATATCTCTTGACCCGGGCATGAGCTTGAAAAACCATTTTGAGCTCTTCGAACATCTCATATGCTCCGTGTCTCTCAAAATGCTTTTGGAGCCCCGGTTCTAAGCTATAGAGCATGCCGCACTGAACGAGGGAGTAATCATCGGTACGTGTCTGCCAAGCGTTCATAACGTCTTGTTCTGCAGGGAGAATAGGTGCTTCACCTAGCGGTGCTTGTAGGACATAATCTTTCTTGGCAGCTATGAGGATGATCCTCAGGTTCCGGATCCAATCCGTATAGTTGCTGCCATCGTCTTTTAGCTTGGTTTTCTCTAGGAACGCGTTGAAGTTGAGGACAATGTTGGCCATTTGATCTACAATACATGTTGTAAAGATTTTAGACTAAGTTCATGATAATTAAGTTCATCTAATCAAATTATTCAATGAACTCCCACTTAGATAGACATCCCTCCAGTCATCTAAGTATAACATGATCCGAGTTAACTAGGCCGTGTCCGATCATCACGTGAGACGGACTAGTCAACATCGGTGAACATCTTCATGTTGATCGTATCTTCTATACGACTCATGCTCGACCTTTCGGTCCTCTGTGTTCCGAGGCCATGTCTGTACATGCTAGGCTCGTCAAGTCAACCTAAGTGTTTGCATGTGTAAATCTGTCTTACACCCGTTGTATGTGAACGTTGGAATCTATTACACCCGATCATCACGTGGTGCTTCGAAACAACGAACTGTCGCAACGGTGCACAGTTAGGGGGAACACTTTCTTGAAATTATTATGAGGGATCATCTTATTTACTACCGTCGTTCTAAGTAAACAAGATGCAAAAACATGATAAACATCACATGCAATCAAATAATAATAGTGACATGATATGGCCAATATCACATAGCTCCTTTGATCTCCATCTTGGGGCTCCATGATCATCTCGTCACCGGCATGACACCATGATTTCCATCATCATGATCTCCATCATCGTGTCTCCATGAAGTTTCTCGCCAACTATTACTTCTACTACTATGGCTAACACGTTTAGCAATAAAGTAAAGTAATTTACATGGCGTTTCTCAATGACACGCAGGTCATACAAAAAATAAAGACAACTCCTATGGCTCCTGCCGGTTGTCATACTCATCGACATGCAAGTTGTGATTCCTATTACAATAGCATGAACATCTCATACATCACATATATATCATTCATCATTCATCACAACTTTGGCCATGTCACATCACAAAACACTTGCTGCAAAAACAAGTTAGACGTCCTCTAATTGTTGTTGCAAGTTTTACGTGGCTGCAAAGCAAGAACGTTTTCTTACCTACGTGAAAGCCACAACGTGATTTGTCAACTTCTATTTACCCTTCATAAGGACCCTTTTCATCGAATCCGCTCCAACTAAAGTGGGAGAGACAGACACCCGCCAGCCACCTTATGCAACTAGTGCATGTCAGTCGGTGGAACCGGTCTCACGTAAGCGTACGTGTAAGGTTAGTCCAGGACGCTTCATCCCACAATACCGTTGAAGCAAAATAAGACTAGTAGCGGCAAGAAAGTTGACAACATCTACGCCCACAACAAATTGTCTTCTACTCGTGCAAAAAGAACTAGGCATAAACCTGGCTCATGATGCCACTGTTGGGGAACGTTGCAGAAAACAAAAATTTTCCTACGGTTTCACCAACATCCATCTATGAGTTCATCTAGCAACGAGTGATCGGATTGCATCTACATACCTTTGTAGATCACGCGCGGAAGCGTTCAAAGAACGGGGATGAGGAAGTCGTACTCAACGTGATCCAAATCACCGGAGATCCTAGCGCCGAACGGACGGCACCTCCGTGTTCAACACACGTACGGTCAGCGTGACATCTCCTCCTTCTTGATCCAGCAAGGGGGGGAGGAGAGGTTGATGAAGATCCAGCAGCACGACGGCGTGGTGGTGGATGCAGGGGTCACCGCAGCAGGGCTTCACCGTTCTACTACGAGAGGGAGAGGTGTAGCAGGGGAGAGGGAGGCACCAAGACTCAAGGGTACGTCTTCCCCCTCCCTCCCCCCTTTATATAGGCCCCCTAGGGGGTGCGCCGGCCCTAGGAGATGGGATCTCCTAGGGGGGCGGACAAGGGGTGGAGTGCCCCCCAAGCCAGGTGGGGCGCCCCCCCCACCCTAGGGTTTCCAATCCTAGGCGCATGGGGTGGGCCAAGGGGGGGCGCACCAGCCCACTATGGGCTGGTTCCCCTCCCCACTTTGGCCCATGGGGCCCTCCGGGATGGGTGGCCCCACCCGGTGGACCCCCAGGACCCTTCCGGTGGTCCCGGGACAATACCGGTGACCCCCGAAACTCTCCCGATGGCCGAAACTGCACTTCCTATATATAATTCTTCACCTCTGGACCATTCCGGAACTCCTCGTGACATCTGGGATCTCATCCGGGACTCCGAACAACTTTCGGGTTACTGCATATTATATCTCTACAACCTTAGCGTCACCGAACCTTAAGTGTGTAGACCCTACGGGTTCGGGAGACATGTAGACATGACCGAGATGGCTCTCCGGTCAATAACCAACAGCGGGATCTAGATACCCATGTTGGCTCCCACATGCTCCTCGATGATCTCATCGGATGAACCACGGTGTCGAGGATTCAAGCAACCCCGTATACAATTCCCTTTGTCAATCGGTACGTTACTTGCCCGAGATTCGATCGTCGGTATCCCAATACCTCGTTCAATCTCGTTACCGGCAAGTCACTTTACTCATACCGTAATGCATGATCCCGTGACCAGACACTTGGTCACTTTGAGCTCATTATGATGATGCATTACCGAGTGGGCCCAGAGATACCTCTCCGTTATACGGAGTGACAAATCCCAGTCTTGATCCGTGTCAACCCAACAAACACTTTCGGAGATACCCGTAGTATACCTTTATAGTCACCCAGTTACGTTGTGACATTTGGTACACCCAAAGCACTCCTACGGCATCCGGGAGTTACACGATCTCATGGTCTAAGGAAAAGATACTTGACGTTGGAAAAACTCTAGCAAACGAACTATACGATCTTGTGCTAAGTTTAGGATTGGGTCTTGTCCATCACATCATTCTCCTAATGATGTGATCTCGTTATCAATGACATCCAATGTCCATAGTCAGGAAACCATGACTATCTATTGATCAACGAGCTAGTCAACTAGAGGCTTACTAGGTCGGTGTCTATGTATTCACACATGTATTACGATTTCCGTATAACACAATTATAGCATGAATAAAAGACAATTATCATGAACAAGGAAATATAATAATAATCCTTTTATTATTGCCTCTAGGGCATATTTCCAACACAGTTACGTTGTGATGTTTGATAGCACACAAGGTGTTCCTCCGGTATTCGGGAGTTTCATAATCTCATAGTCAAAGGAATATGTATAAGTCATGAAGAAAGCAATAGCAATAAAACTTAACGATCATTATGCTAAGCTAACGGATGGGTCTTGTCCATCATATCATTCTCTAATGATGTGATCCCGTTCATCAAATGACAACACATGTCTATGGTCAGGAAACTTAACCATCTTTGATTAACGAGTTAGTCAAGTAGAGGCATACTAGGGACACTTTGTTTTGTCTATGTATTCTCACATGTATCAAGTTTCCGATTAATACAATTCTAGCATGAATAATAAACATTTATCATGATATAAGGAAATATAAATAACAACTTTATTATTGCCTCTAGGGCATATTTCCTTCAAGCCCAAGATGATGGCTTTCTCGAGGTTGTCTAGTTCCGACACCCACCTGCCAACTCTTAGGCATTCAAGGATGGTTGTTGCATTGACAAGGATAGTTCTTTTGGAGTTGTTGCTTTCTTGGAGGTGATTGGCCTTGGTCGAGACGCGGCTTTGTTGGCAGTTTAAGACAAGCCCTTTTGCATTGGAGTTGTAAAGTGTGCATTCATATTGGAGTGGTGTTTACTTCTTACCGGGTTGTGGTGGAAGCTTGCGTGTAGTTCTTGTATTTTTTATCCTATGTCTTCTATAGAGCTAAGGCACGCAATTTACGTGCTCTCGAAATAAAAAATGTTGGATTTGTCAAATGTAAAAGTCTCCATACTGAAATGTAGAGCCAACCTCCAACAAATAGACGAAGTTATTAAATTATTTTTCCATAACAAAATGTAAGATGTTTTCATGTCCTATGCAAAACCGGAACCCACAACTACTTATCTCCCCCCCAGGCGGTGGCGCTGCGCCGCCCCCGGGGAGTCCCCGTCCACACCGCCCTCAGCCCTCCCCCTCCATCACCTCCCACTACAATCACCGTCGCTGAGGACGCCGCGGGGCGAAGCCCCTGTGGTGAGGTGGTGGCGGCGGCGCTGTCCTCGGCCGGCTATAACGTGTGGGGGCAGCGGCATCCATCTCCCTCCTCCTCCAACGACAGTGCGCAGCGGGTTGGCGGTGGCCAGGAGATCTCCGGCGGCCGTTTGGCGGATGAGATTTTGGCTGCGATGAGATCTGATCTGGGCCCGAGGGGTTTAGATCGAGATCCACTTCGGCTACGCCTCGTCTCGACAACGGCAAGAGGAGATCCCCTCTAGCTAATCTTCGCGGCACGAGGACGTCTGGATCTCTTGGCCCGGGCATGGTGGTCGTGGCTGCCTAAAGGAAATATGCCCTAGAGGCAATAATAAAGTTATTATTTATTTCCTTATTTCATGATAAATGTTTATTATTCATGCTGGAATTGTATTAACCGGAAACATAATACACGTGTGAATACATAGACAAACAGAGTGTCACTAGTATGCCTCTACTTGACTAGCTCGTTGATCAAAGATGGTTAAGTTTCCTAACCATTGTAACGCCCTCGATGCGGCTATATCTCCCACATGTCGAGGCACGACTTAGAGGCATAACCGCATTGAAAGCAATGTCGCAAGTTAGGCAATCATCACAACATCCCATGTAATATAGATAATAAAAGGGGAAATACATAGTTGGCTTACACTCGCCACGTCACACAAAGTACATAAATAACATTACAACATCCAAACACTCATGGCCTGACTACGGCGCCAAAATAAAAGATAACCCAGCATGCGACACGGTCCCGATCACCCCCAACTGGGCACCACTACTGATCATCAGGGAAAGACACGTAGTATCGTTGAGAGTCCTCGTCGAACTCCCACTTGAGCTCAAGCGCGTCACCTGGAGCGGAATCATCAGGCCCTGCATCTGGTTTGGAAGTAATCTGTGAGCCACAGGGACTCAGCAATCTCGCACCCTCGCGATCAAGACTATTTAAGCTTAATAGGAAAGGCAAGGTAAAATATGTGGAGCTGCAGCAAGCGGCTAGCATAAATGGTGGCGATCCTGTTCGCAAAAGAGAGCGAGAAGAGGAGGCAAAGCGCGAGCGAGAAACTAGAGGACAACCTGTGCAAGCATTACTCCAACACCGTGTTCACTTGCCGGACTCCGTCGAGAAGAGACCATCACGGTAACTCACACTGTTGATTCATTTTAATTAAGTTAAGGTTCAAGTTATCTACAACCGGACATTAACAAATTCCCATGTGCCCATAACCGCGGGCACGGCTTTCGAAAGTTCAAATCCCTGCAAGGAGTCCCAACTTAGCCCATGACAAGCTCTCACGGGCAACGAAGGAATAGACCTCCTCCCGAGACGTTCCGATCAGACTCGGTATCCCGGTTCTTCAAGACAACTCCGACAATGGTAACATAAGTCCAGCAACACCACCCGCTGTGCCGACAAATCCCGATAGGAGCTGCACATATCTCGTTCTTAGGGCACACCGGATAAGCTAAGCGTATGGGAGCCAACGTAACCCAAGTTGCCAAGGGACGACCCCGCACGGTGCTCTAGGTTGGACCAACGCTCAGAGGAGCACTGGCCCGGGTGTTTAAAATAAGATGACCCTTGAGTCCGCGAAACCCAAGGGAAAAGGCTAGGTGGCAAATGGTAAAACCAAGGTTGGGCATTGCTGGAGGAGTTTTATTCAAGGCGTACTGTCAAGGGGTTCCCATTATAACCCAACCGCGTAAGGAACGCAAATCCGGGAACATAACACCGATATGACGAAAACTAGGGCGGCAAGAGTGGAACAAAACACTAGGCGAGAGGCCGAGCCTTCCACCCTTTACCAAGTATATAGATGCATTAAAATAACATGGCAATATAATGATATCCCAACAAGTAAATAATGTTCCAGCAAGGAACGGTCTCCAAACTTCACCTGCAACTAGCAACGCTATAAGAGGGGCTGAGCAAAGCGGTAACATAGCCAATCAACGGTTTGCTAGGACATGGTGGGTTAGAGATTTGACATGGGAATTTGGGAGGCTTGAAAGCAAGTGGTAGGCATCGTAGCATGGCATAGCAAAAGAGCGAGCATCTAGCAAAGCAAAGATAGTAGTGATTTCGAGGGTATGATCATCTTGCCTGGAAAGTTGTGACTGGATCCTCGAAAGCAAACTCAACGGGCTCCTCATTAGCATACTCGTCTCCCGGCTCTACCCAAACAAGACAAACAAGCAACACGGACACAATCAACCACGTGCAAACTCAAACAACATGATGCAAGGATGATATGCTATGCGAAATGCAATGCGGGATGCATATGCAAGATTTGACAAGGAATGCATGAACCTGGCCTCAACTTGGAAATCCAAGTGTGCCACTGGAAAGATGAGATGAAATCGCTTGAAAACGATATAAAGAACGCCGGAATCGGAGTTACGGTTTGGAAAAGGCAAGCAATTCAAATATGGCCACGTTCTGCGATTTTCAGCAAGTAGCCATCTAAATGCGACAAGATGAACATGCTACAGCACCCAAACATGGCATCAAAATACATGGCAGGGATCCATTCAAGAAGCTTAACAAAAGTCTAGCACTGAGATACGGCCAATTCATCCATTAACAGGTTCAAACAAGCATGGCAAAAATGCATTTGACAAACAGATTTCAGACTTAGTGAAATTAACACTTGTCTGGAATTTCAGATCAGATAGCACTCTTTGGAGCATGAAAACTATATGCTACAGGACCTGAACAAGGCAAAGTAAAGCATGGCATGGAGCTACTCAAAGAGATTAACAAAATTCCCTTAGTGACCTTGAGCCTAAAGGGATCAGAAAAATACAATTGCAAGCATGTGAACATGGAAAAAACATAATTAGTTCTCAAACTTAGTGAAAACTGGAGCATGCTGAAACAGATATCAAGTAGGCATGTTTACGAGCTCGATGCACTCACTACAGAGCAAGTCATGACAAGCTAAGCATACACCCATCAATAATACACAAAATGCAAGCTAGACATGGCAAGAACAATAGCATAGCATGCACGGATCAACTACAACATCCTCGGCAAAATCGCTAACAAGTAGACAATCTGCCCAGATTCACGAAATGACAGAAGTAGAGCTCGATTGACTCAAGCTAGGGTGCTCCATAATTGCAAACAAAGACATGGATGGATAGAGCACTACAAGATTAACAAAAGATCCTTACTGATCATCCTCAAAAGAGGCACGGATCACTAGGAAACAACATGAACATATGGCCATATGAGATAAACAGCTCAAGCACTTAGTGGAAATGCAAAGTCCCTGAAATCAGCATTACCAAGTGCCTCACTTTGCAAGCTTGTGCTAGTCACCACACACATCACAAAAATACATGGGTTGCACCTCTGGAAAGATGGCAAAACCCTTAACAAAACACATGTAGAGCTCATGGGCATATCATGCACACATTAAACATGGCAAAAAATGACAAATATCTAAATGGAGCAGCAGATCTGACAATTATCTCAAGTAGCACTCTTATAACAGCATTTCGGGCATCAAGATGAACTCAAATGAAAATGATGTGCTCTCTGAGGCGAACATTTTGATATGCTATATGCCCAAAACGGAGCTATGGATGAGGAGTTACTACGCGATGAACAGGAGAAAATAAACTAGGGTTTCGGGCAAAGAAAGTCAACCGAGTTTTGGATCTCAGATTCAGATCGGGTCTGTCGGGTACTGTAGCTTCACGCGGCCCGAGGATCACCGGCGAGTGTGGTGGTCGCTGGAGGGAAGCAGTCCGGCGAGGGGGTTGGCTGATCCGGCGAGAGGGGTCGCCGGCGCGGCTTCCCGGAGCGGCGGGGCGGTGGCGCGACGTCG
>NC_041392.1:530603742-530613311 GCF_002162155.2 Triticum dicoccoides
GGCGCGGCCTTGCGCGGCGGGGCGGCGCACCAGAGATGGCGGGCGGCGGTGCCGGACTGGAGGAGCCGGCCGGCTCGGGCGGCGCAGAGGGAGTGGGCTCGGGGGGCCGGATCTGGGCCCGTCGGGCCCCGGCGGCGCGCGGGTCGGCGGCGGTGACATGGCGGCGCGGGAGTGGTTGGCGGCGGTGTGTCCGGCGCGGTCCGGACGTGTCCGGCCACGCGCAGACGATTTTTTTAGGGTTTCGGACGAGGGGAGATCCGGATTTCGGGGAAGGGGTCTATATATAGGCATAGAGGGAGCTAGGAGAGTCCAAATGAGGTGCGGTTTTCGGCCACACGATCGTGATCGAACGCTCTAGATGATGGAGAGGGTTTTGGTGGGTTTTGGGACAAATTGGAGGGGTGTTGGGCTGCAACACACACGAGGCCTTTTCGGTCCCTCGGTTAACCGTTGGAGTATCAAACGAAGTCCAAATTGTACGAAACTTGACAGGCGGTCTACCGGTAGTAAACCAAGGCCGCTTGGCAAGTCTCGGTACAATCCGGAAATGTTTAATCTCCACACACGAAAGAAAGGTAGAAATGACCACCGGAGGAGAACGAAGCGCCGGAATGCAAAACAGACAACGGGGAAAATGCTCGAATGCATGAGATGAACGCGTATGCAAATGCAATGCACATGATGACATGATATGAGATGCATGACAATGATAACAACACACGCAGACAAAAACCCGAACCCGAGAAAATAAAATAACTTAAGGCCGGAAATGGCAAGAGTTGGAGTACAAATTGGGTAAATCATATCCGGGGTGTTACAACACTCCACCACTACGAAAGGATCTCGTCCCGAGATCTAGGACTGAAAGAACGCCGGGTACACAGAACGGAGGTGATCCTCGCGTTCCCAGGTACCTTCACGGTCGGAACGGTGTGACCACTTGACTTTGAGGAATTTTATTGACTTGTTGCGGGTCTTGCGTTCAGTCTCTTCAAGAATAGCAACGGGGTGCTCACGGTAGGAGAGATCTTCTTGGAGCTCAATGTCCTCAAAGTTGACGGTGCGATCAGGAGTCTTGAAGCACTTTCGGAGCTGAGAGACATGGAACACGTCATGAACATTTGCAAAGTTTGAAGGAAGCTCGAGTTGATAGGCGAGATCGCCTCTCTTGCTGACAATCTTGAAAGGTCCCATGTATCTGGGGGCAAGCTTCCCTTTGATACCTAAGCGATGAGTACCTTTCATAGGAGAGACACGGAGGTAAACATGATCTCCGATCTCGAAAGACAAATCATGGTGCTTGCTATCATAGTAGCTCTTCTGGCGGGATTGGGCTGTTTTGAGGTTATCTCGAATGACTTTGCACATTTCCTCTGCCTCTGTGATTAAGTCATTACCGAGAAGCTGACGTTCACCGGTTTCAGACCAGTTGAGAGGGGTACGACACTTCCCGCCATACAGAATTTCAAATGGTGCCTTGCCCGAACTTGCTTGAAAATTGTTGTTGTAGGAGAATTCAGCATATGGAAGACAATCCTCCCACTTCATGCCGAAGGAGATCACACAAGCCCTGAGCATATCTTCAAGAATCTGGTTGACACGCTCGACTTGACCGCTAGTTTGAGGATGGAAAGCTGTGCTGAAGCGGATGTTGGTGCCCATGGCCTTTTGAAAAGAATCCCAAAACTTTGAGGTAAAGATGCTGCCACGGTCTGAAGAGATCACCTGAGGAATACCATGCAGAGAGAAAATTCGAGAGGTATAGAGTTCCGCCAATTGAGATGCAGTGATTGACTCTTTGATAGGCAGAAAGTGAGCCACTTTGGTGAGTTTGTCGATGACAACGAATATAGCATCATTGCCATGTTTGGACTTTGGAAACCCAGTCACGAAGTCCATTTCAATGTGGTCAAACTTCCATTCTGGAATGGCAAGAGGTTGGAGGAGACCCGCTGGCCTTTGGTGTTCTGCCTTCACTCTTCTGCAGACATCACATTCATTCACGAATTGAGCAATCTCGCGCTTCATTCGAGTCCAGCAATAAGCCTGCTTGAGGTCCTGATACATCTTCGTGCTCCCAGGGTGGATGGAGAGGAGAGAATTGTGAGCCTCGTTCATGATCACTTTACGAAGGTCACCTTTGGTACAACAATACGATCCTCGAAGAAGAGAGTATCCTTGTCATCAAGGTGGTAGCACTTGTACTTGGGTTGACTCTTGGCAATCCCAATCTTCACCTTTTTCACCATAGCATCAAGAAGCTGAGCTTGGCGAATCTGGTCTTCCAAGGTAGGAGAGACTTGAAGGTTGGCGAGGAAACCTTGTGGAACAACTTGCAGATTAAGTTTGCGGAAAGCTTCACAAAGCTCGGGTTGATAAGGCTTGAGAATCAGACTATTGCAATAAGCTTTCCTGCTCAAAGCGTCAGCAATCACATCGGCCTTGCCTGGAGTATACTCGATACTCGGATTATACTCTTGAATCATTTCGACCCATCGAGTTTGCCCGAGGTTGAGATTAGGCTGAGTGAAGATGTACTTGAGACTCTTGTGATCAGTGAAAATGTCCACTTTTCTTCCCAATAAGAGATGTCTCAAAGTCAAAAGAGCATGCACAACTGCCGCCAACTCGAGATCATGAGTGGGGTAGTTCTTCTCATTGGGCTTCAATTGGCGAGAGGTATAAGCAACAACTTTCTTCTCTTGCATCAACACTGCGCCAAGACCTTGGAGAGAGGCATCACAAAAGACCTCGTACGGCTTGGATTCATCAGGCGGAGTCAGAACTAGAGTAGTGATCAATTTCTCTTTCAAAGTGTTGAAAGCAATGTCACACTCCGGAGACCAAACGTACTTGATGTGCTTCTGGAGAAGATTTGAGAGAGGCTTCGCGATCTTAGAAAAGTTTTCAACGAATCTTCGACAATAGCTTGCGAGACCGAGGAAGCTACGGAGTTGCTTCACGTTCTGAGGAGGTTCCCAATTCACAATTGTAGACACCTTCTCAGGATTTACGGCAATACCCTTGGCAGAGATGATATGACCAAGATAAAGAACCTCATCGAGCCAAAATTCGCACTTGGAGAACTTGGTGTAGAACTTGTGTTCCCTCAGCTTATCGAGTACCAAACGCAAGTGCTTGGCATGATCTTCCTTGTTCTTCGAGAAAACCAGAATGTCGTCAAGATAGACCAAAACAAAGTCATTGGTGTAGGCGTTGAAGATGAAGTTCATCATGCGAGAGAAAGTCGGAGGAGCGTTGACGAGGCCAAAATACATGACAGTGCATTCATATGAACCATAGCTTGTCCTGAAAGCCGTCTTGGGAATATCTTGCTCACGGAATCGAATCTGATGATAACCCATACGGAGATCAAGCTTGGAGAATACTTGGGCACCTTTGAGTTGTTTGAACAACTCGTTAATGTTGGGAAGTGGTTATTTGTTCTTGATGGTCTTCTTGTTCAATGGACGGTAATCAACACAAAGTCGGGCCATTCCATCCTTCTTCTTCACAAAAAGAACACCACAACCCCACGGAGAAGAACTAGGCCGGATGAGACCCATTCTTTCTTGAATATCCAGTTGCTTCTTCAGCTCCTTTAGCTCTTCAGGTCCGAGCTTGCAAGGACGCTTGCACACTGGTTCCGTGCCAGACTCAAGATCGATGACGAATTCAACTGGCCGGTGCAGAGGCATTCCTGGAAGCTCTTTTGGAAAGACGTCTTGATATTCGCAAATGACTGGAATTTGCGAGATAGCATCCAGTTCACCCTTCTCATTGAGAGAAAATAGACGGATGGTATCATCATTTGCGGCAAAGACAATTAGATCCTCAGACGAATGAGTCAATTGAATCTGCCTGGCTGCACAATCAAGCCGAGCCTTGTGCTTAGAAAGCCAATCCATCCCGAGAATAAGATCAATATCCGAGTTACCAAGAACCATTGGGGAAGCCAGAAACTTGAAGTCACCCAACATGATAGAAACATCCGGGACTATTGAAGTAGCCCTCATAGACTTAGCCGGAGAAACCACTCCCATGGGTTTACCCAACATTTGCGAAACGAAGTCATGCTTGGAAACAAATGATCTCGACATGAAACAATGCGATGCACCAGTGTCAAAAAGAACCTTTGCGGGAAAAGAGTTAACTGGAAAGTTACCCATGATGACATCTGACGAGTCCTCTGCCTGAGCTGCATTTAGCAAGTTGACCTTGGTGTGCTTGGGGTTATGCTTCACCACAATTGTACTTGCTGATCTGACAGGAGGAGGAGGAGGAAGACGCCTCTGGTTGAAGCACTTGTTGGCATAGTGACCCTTCTATTGGCACTTGTTGCACGTGACCTCAGAAAGCGGACGGTGATACGGAGCACTCGATCTTGGAGCTTGAGACGAAGTCTTGTTCTGAAAGCCAGGGTTGGGTGGGTGGGAAGATCCACTGCCACCTTTGCTCTTCTGCTGATACGGCTGACGGAACGGAGGAGGAGGAAGCCAATACTTCTGCTGCTTGGCCACTTGAGTAGAGGAAGAAGGAGTAGCATCTCTGACTCGCTTCTTGGAAGCATCACACCTCAGTTGAGCAGCCTCTTGCTTCCACGCCATGTTGTAGAACTCATCGTACATCAAGGGCTCAAAGAGAACAAGAGCTAGCTGAATTTCTTCTCTGAGACCACCCCTGAACTGGTATATCATGCTCTTCTAATCAGGGACGTCCTGCTTAGCAAAGCAAGCGAGCTTCTGAAACAACTTGTTGTAGTCATAGACATACAAAGAGCCTTGCTTCAGGTTGCGGAATTCCTCACGCTTGCTTTCAACCACGCTCTGAGGGATATGATGAGCTCTGAAATCTTGACGGAATTCATCCCAGGAAATAACACGTCCACCTCTGGAATCTTTGTACTGCTGGAACCATTCTGCAGCTTGATCTTTGAGTTGGAAGGAAGCAAACTTGACGAAGTCCTCAGGCTTGACGTTACTGCACTCGAAATGCTTGCACAGATCCACGAGCCAATCGTCAGCATCAGTTGCCTCAACACAATTGCTGAAAGTCTTTGGCCCGTTAGCAAGGAACTGGTTGAGTGTAGCAAAGTGATTCTGATTGTTGCCTTGGTTCCCTTGGTTCGCTTGATTGCGCTCTTGAAGAATTTGCATGATCAACTGTATGTTTGCATTGGTTGCGGCCATCACATCTTGCCATGCCTCCGGAGGAGGAGGAGGTGGTGGCGGATCTTGATTCTGATTCTGATTGGTGCTCTTAGCGGGAGCCATCCTGAAGAGGTTGACCACCGTTAGCACATAGACAGATAAAATGAAGCTGAATCCAACGGAATGAAAATTGCAACATAAAGTCTTCACATCCAAACAAAATGAACGAATGCATTCCTCTTGAAATGGTCACATATCCATAAATTGAGAAGCCACTTAGAATTTAGGTAGAGAAATAAATCAACAAGGTATGGATCAAGAACGAATAATCGGTAAGAAATCCCAATCTCAAACCAAATATTCGTGGAAGAAGAACTAGAGCTACAGGAATTCCCACCTATGAAACTCCCGAACCTTTCCGGTTATGCAATCAGGTGTTGGGGATACAGGGGAAGCATAATATCTCACCCAAATCTAGCAAATCCTACATCCAGCTGTATCCATCCTTCAACACATAACTGAGAAAAACTTTGGAAACCATCTACCTCCACCTTCGAAAATCATCCGTTATACAAGTTATGGCGATACTCCCGAACTCCCGCCCCAGTACTGGGTGGCGTCGAGGTTATCTCACCAACGAACTGCATAAAAGAGATTTTCGATGTCGGCGTACTAAACTCAGGTATTCCAGAACTACAACGATAAAATTATGACGACAACACCTCAGAGCTCAACTCCCCGGGACACTTCCACAAAACCCTTGACAGGAGGCACCAAGACAATGTTCTCGTCATAAAACCATCGGAACGATTCCAAGATACCCGCGTGATCCTAAATTTTTTTTAGTGAAATTTGAGAAGAGAAGAGTCAAAACTCTACGTCAGGATGCCTTACCAGAGCGATGAGGAGACTGGGAAGTAAAAAGAATTCTTAAAATCTCCGATATATAATTCCTAAATGACTCAAAACATTTTTCTAGACACAACTCGGCTGCTAAAAACGATCAAGCAATGGGGCTCCTAAGGTCGGGGAAGGCTCTGATTACCAACTTGTAACGCCCTCGATGCGGCTATATCTCCCACGTGTCAAGGCACAACTTAGAGGCATAACCGCATTGAAAGCAATGTCGCAAGTTAGGCAATCATCACAACATCCCATGTAATATAGATAATAAAAGGGGAAATACATAGTTGGCTTACACTCGCCACGTCACACAAAGTACATAAATAACATTACAACATCCAAACACTCATGGTCCGACTACGGCGCCAAAATAAAAGATAACCCAACATGCGACACGGTCCCGATCACCCACAACTGGGCACCACTACTGATCATCAGGGAAAGACACATAGTATCGTTGAGAGTCCTCGTCAAACTCCCACTTGAGCTCAAGCGCGTCACCTGGAGCAGAATCGTCAGGCCCTGCATCTGGTTTGGAAGTAATCTGTGAGCCACAGGGACTCAGCAATCTCGCACCCTCGCGATCAAGACTATTTAAGCTTAATAGGAAAGGCAAGGTAAAATATGTGGAGCTGCAGCAAGCGGCTAGCATAAATGGTGGCGATCCTGTTCGCAAAAGAGAGCGAGAAGAGGAGGCAAAGCGCGAGCGAGAAACTAGAGGACAACCTGTGCAAGCATTACTCCAACACCGTGTTCACTTCCCGGACACCGCCGAGAAGAGACCATCACGGTAACTCACACTGTTGATTCATTTTAATTAAGTTAAGGTTCAAGTTATCTACAACCGGACATTAACAAATTCCCATGTGCCCATAACCGCGGGCACGACTTTCGAAAGTTCAAATCCCCGCAGGGGAGTCCCAACTTATCCCATGACAAGCTCTCACAGTCAACAAAGGAATAGACCTCCTCCCGAGACGTTCCGATCAGACTCGGTATCTCGGTTCTTCAAGACAACTCCGACAATGGTAAAACAAGTCCAGCAACACCACCCGCTGTGCCGACAAATCCCGATAGGAGCTGCACATATCTCGTTCTTAGGGCACACCGGATAAGCTAAACATACGGGAGCCAACGTAACCCAAGTTGCCAAGGGACGGCCCCGCACGGTGCTCTAGGTTGGACCAACGCTCAGAGGAGGACTAGCCCGGGGGTTTAAAATAAGATGACCCTTGAGTCCGCGAAACCCAAGGGAAAAGGCTAGGTGGCAAATGGTAAAACCAAGGTTGGGCATTGCTGGAGGAGTTTTATTCAAGGCGGACTGTCAAGGGGTTCCCATTATAACCCAACCGCGTAAGGAACGCAAATCCGGGAACATAACATCGATATGATGGAAACTAGGGCGACAAGAGTGGAACAAAACACTAGGCGAGAGGCCGAGCCTTCCACCCTTTACCAAGTATATAGATGCATTAAAATAACATGGCAATATAATGATATCCCAACAAGTAAATAATGTTCCAGCAAGGAACGGTCTGCAAACTTCACCTGCAACTAGCAACGCTATAAGAGGGGCTGAGCAAAGCGGTAACATAGCCAATCAACGGTTTGCTAGGACATGGTGGGTTAGAGGTTTGACATGGCAATTTGGGAGGCTTGAAAGCAAGTGGTAGGCATCATAGCATGGCAAAGCAAAAGAGCGAGCATCTAGCAAAGCAAAGATAGTAGTGATTTCGAGGGTATGATCATCTTGCCTTCAAAGTTGTGACTGGATCCTCGAAAGAAAACTCAACGGGCTCCTCGTTAGCGAACTCATCTCCCGGCTCTACCCAAACAAGACAAACAAGCAACAAGGACACAATCAACCGTGTGCAAACTCAAACAACATGATGCAAGGATGATATGCTATGCGGAATGTAATGCGGGATGCATATGCAAGATTTGACAAGGAATGCATGAACCTGGCCTCAACTTGGAAATCCAAGTGTGCCACTTTAAAGATGAGATGAAATCTCTTGAAAACGATATAACGAACACCGGAATCGGAGTTACGATTTGGAAAAGGCAAGCAATTCAAATATGGCCACGTTCTGCAATTTTCAGCAAGTAGCCATCTAAATGCAACAAGATGAACATGCTACAACACCCAAACATGGCATCAAAATACATGGCAGGGATCCATTCAAGAAGCTTAACAAAAGTCTAGCACTGAGATACAGCCAATTCAGCCATTAACAGGTTCAAACAAGCATGGCAAAATGCATTTGACAAACAGATTTCAGACTTAGTGAAATTAACACTTGTCTGGAATTTCAGATCAGATAGCACTCTTTGGAGCATGCAAACTATATGCTACAGGACCTGAACAAGGCAAAGTAAAGCATGGCATGGAGCTACTCAAAGAGATTAACAAAAGTCCCTTAGTGACCTTGAGCCAAAAGGGATCAGAAAAATACAATTGCAAGCATGTGAACATGGCAAAAACATAATCAGTTCTCAGACTTAGTGAAAACTGGAGATGCTGAAACAGATATCAAGTAGGCATGTTTACGAGCTCGATGCACTCACTACAGAGCAAGTCATGACAAGCTAAGCATACACCCATCAAGAATACACAAAATGCAAGCTAGACATGGCAAGAACAATAGCATAGCATGCACGGATCAACTATAACATCCTCGGCAAAATCGCTAACAAGTAGACAATCTGCCCAGATTCACGAAATGACAAAAGTAGAGCTCGATTGACTCAAGCTAGGGTGCTCCATAATTGCAAACAAAGACATGGATGGATAGAGCACTACAAGATTAACAAAACATCCTCACTGATCATCCTCAAAAGAGGCACGGATCACTAGGAAACAACATGAACATATGGCCATATGAGATAAACAGCTCAAGGACTTAGTGGAAATGCTAAGTCCCTGAAATCAGCATTACCAAGTGCCTCACTTTGCAAGCTTGTGCTAGTCACCACACACATCAAAAAAATACATGGGTTGCACCTCTGGAAAGATGGCAAAACCCTTAACAAAACACATGTAGAGCTCATGGGCATATCATGCACACATTAAACATGGCAAAATATCAAAAATATCTAAATGGAGCAGCAGATCTGACAATTATCTCAGGCAGCACTCTTCTAACAGCATTTTAGGCATCAAGATGAACTCAAATGAAAATGATGCAATGAGATGAAATGATGTGCTCTCTGAGGCAAACATTTTGATATCCTATATGCCCAAAACGGAGCTACAGATGAGGAGTTACGACGCGATGAACAGGAGCAAATAAACTAGGGTTTCGGGCAAAGAAAGTCAATCGAGTTTTGGATCTCAGATCCAGATCGGGTCCGGCGGGTACTGTAGCTGCACGTGGCCCGAGGATCGCCAGCGAGTGTGGTGGTCGCCGGAGGGAAGCAGTCCGGCAAGGGGGTCGGCGGATCCGGCGAGAGGGGTCACCGGCGCGGCTTCCCGAAGCGGCGGGGCGGTGGCGCGATGTCGGCGAGGCAGGAGGC
>NC_041392.1:530613744-530637386 GCF_002162155.2 Triticum dicoccoides
GAGGAGCCGGCCGGCTCGGGCGGGGACGAGGCCGGCTCGGGCGGCGCGGAGGAAGTGGGCTCGAGGGCCGGATCTAGGCCCGTCGGGCCCCGGCGGCGCGCGGGTCAGCGGCGGTGACATGGCGGCGCGGGAGTGGCTGGCGGCGGTGTGTCCGGTGCGGTGCGGGCGTGTCCGGCTGCGCGGAGACGATTTTTTTAGGGTTTCGGACGAGGGGAGATCCGGATTTCGGGGAAGGGGTCTATATATAGGCATAGAGGGAGCTAGGAGAGTCCAAATGAGGTGCGGTTTTCGGCCACGCGATCGTGATCGAACGCTCTAGATGATGGAGAGGGTTTTGGTGGGTTTTGGGCCAAATTGGAGGGGTGTTGGGCTGCAACACACACGAGGCCTTTTCGGTCCCTCGGTTAACCGTTGGAGTATCAAATGAAGTCCAAATGGTACGAAACTTGACAGGCGGTCTACCGGTAGTAAACCAAGGCCGCTTGGCAAGTCTCGGTCCAATCCGGAAATGTTTAATCCCCACACACGAAAGAAAGGTAGAAATGACCACCGGAGGAGAACGAAGCGCCGGAATGCAAAACGGACAACGGGGAAAATGCTCGAATGCATGAGATGAACACGTATGCAAATGCAATGCACATGATGACATGATATGAGATGCATGACAACGATAACAACACACGCAGACAAAAACCCGAACCCGAGAAAATAAAATAACTTAAGGCCGGAAACAACAAGAGTTGGAGTACAAATTGGGTAAATAATATCCGGGGTGTCACAACCATAGACATGAGTTGTCATTTGATTAACGGGATCACATCATTAGGAGAATGATGTGATTGACTTGACCCATTCCGTTAGCTTAGCACTTGATCGTTTAGTTTGTTGCTATTGTTTTCTTCAAGACTTATACATGTTCCTATGACTATGAGATTATGCAACTCGCGTTTACCGGCGGAACACTTTGTGTGCCACCAAACGTCACAACGTAACTGGGTGATTATAAAGGTGCTCTACAGGTGTCTCCAAAGGTACTTGTTGGGTTGGCGTATTTCGAGATTAGGATTTGTCACTCCGATTGTCGGAGAGGTATCTCTGGGCCCACTCGGTAATGCACATCACTATAAGCCTTGCAAGCATTGCAACTAATGAGTTAGTTGCGGGATGATGTATTACGGAACGAGTAAAGAGACTTGCCGGTAACGAGATTGAACTAGGTATTGAGATACCGATGATCGAATCTCGGGCAAGTAACATACCGATGACAAAGGGAACAACGTATGTTCTTATGCGGTCTGACCGATAAAGATCTTCGTAGAATATGTAGGAGCCAATATGGGCATCCAGGTCCAGCTATTGGTTATTGACAAGAGAGGTGTCTCAGTCATGTCTACATAGTTCTCGAACCCGTAGGGTCCGCACGCTTAATGTTCGTTGACGATATAGTACTATGAGTTATGTATGTTGGTGACCGAATGTTGTTCGGAGTTTTGGATGAGATCACAGATATGACGAGGAACTCCGGAATGGTCCGAAAGTAAACATTGACACGTGGGTAGTAGTGTTTGATCTCCGGAAGGGTTCCGTAATTCACCGGAAGGGGTTCCGGATGTTTCCCGGAATGTTTGGGCACGAGAACACTTTATCTGGGCCAAAGGGGAAAGCCCACGAGGCTTTTGGAAAGTGCAAAAGGAAGTTTTGCGGAGACCAGAGGCTAGACGCCGGGAACCCTGGCGTCTAGCCCTAGAGTCCGAGAAGGACTCTTGCCTTTCGGGTGAAACCGACTTTGTGGAGGCTTTTACTCCAAGTTTCGACCCTAGGGCTCAACATATAAATAGAGGGGTAGGGGTAGCACCAAAGACACATCAAGAAACACCAAGCCGTGTGCCGGCAACCCCGTCCCCTCTAGTTTATCCTCCGTCATAGTTTTCATAGTGCTTAGGCGAAGCCCTGCAGAGATTGTTCTCAACCAACACCGTCACCACGCCGTCATGCTGCCGGAACTCATCTACTACTTTGCCCCTCTTGCTGGATCGAGAAGGCGAGGATGTCACCGAGCCGAACGTGTGTAGAACTCGGAGGTGCCGTGCTTTCGATACTTGGATCGGTCGGACGTGAAGACGTACGACTACATCAACCGCGTTGATATAACGCTTCCGCTTACGGTCTATGAGGGTACGTAGACAACACTCTCCCCTCTCGTTGCTATGCATCACCATGATCTTGCATGTGCGTAGGAAATTTTTGAAATTACTACGTTCCCCAACAGTGGCATCCGATCCTAGGTTTTATGCGTAGATGTCATATGCACGAGTAGAACACAAGTGAGTTGTGGGCGATATAAGTCATACTGCTTACCAGCATGTCATACTTTGGTTCGGCGATATTGTTGGATGAAGCGGCCCAGACTGACATTACGCGTACGCTTATGCGAGACTGGTTTTACCGCCGTGCTATGCACACAGATGACTAGCGGGTGTCAGTTTCTCCAACTTTAGTTGAACCGAGTGTGGCTACGCCCGGTCCTTGTGAAGGTTAAAACAGCACCAACTTGACAAACTATCGTTGTGGTTTTGATGCGTAGGTAAGAACGGTTGTTGCTAAGCCCGTAGCAGCCACGTAAAACTTGCAACAACAAAGTAGAGGACGTCTAACTTGTTTTTGCAGGGCATGTTGTGATGTGATATGGTCAAGACATGATGCTAAATTTTATTGTATGAGATGATCATGTTTTGTAACCGAGTTATCGGCAACTGGCAGGAGCCATATGGTTGTCGCTTTATTGTATGCAATGCAATTGCGCTCTAATGCTTTACTTTATCACTAAGCGGTAGCGATAGTCGTGGAAGCATAAGATTGGCGAGACAACAACGATGCTACGATGGAGATCAATGTGCCGTGCCGGTGACGATGATGATCATGACGGTGCTTCGGAGATGGAGATCACAAGCACAAGATGATGATGGCCATATCATATCACTTATATTGATTGCATGTGATGGTTATCTTTTATGCATCTTATCTTGCTTTGATTGACGGTAGCATTATAAGATGATCTCTCACTAAATTTCAAGATAAAAGTGTTCTCCCTAAGTATGCACCGTTGCCAAAGTTCGTCGTGCCCAGACACCACGTGATGATCGGGTGTGATAAGCTCTACGTCCATCTAGAACTGGTGCAAGCCAGTTTTTGCACACGCAGAATACTCAGGTTAAACTTGACGAGCCTAGCATATGCGGATATGGCCTCGGAACACTGAGACCGAAAGGTCGAGCGTGAATCATATAGTAGATATGATCAACATAGTGATGTTCACCATTGAAAACTACTCCATTTCACGTGATGATCGGTTATGGTTTAGTTGATATGGATCACGTGATCACTTAGAGGATTAGAGGGATGTCTATGTAAGTGGGAGTTCTTAAGTAATATGATTAATTGAACTTAAATTTATCATGAACTTAGTCCTAGTAGTATTAGCATATCTATGTTATAGATCAATAGCTCATGTTTAGATCCCCTGTTTTATTTTTGATATGTTCCTAGAGAAAACTAAGTTGAAAGATGTTAGTAGCAATGATGCAGATTGGATCCGTGATCTGAGGTTTATCCTCATTGCTGCACAGAAGAATTATGTCTTTGATGCACCGCTAGGTGACAGACCTATTGCAGGAGTAGATGCAGACATTATAACGTTTGGCTAGCTCAATATGATGACTACTTGATAGTTTAGTGCACCATGCTTAACAGCTTAGAATCGGGACTTCAAAGATGTTTTGAACGTCATGGATCATATGGATGTTCCAGGAGTTGAAGTTAATATTTCAAGCAAATACCCGAGTTGAGAGATATGAAGTCTCGAACAAGTTCTATAGCTAAAAAGATGGAGGAGAATAGCTCAAGCAGTGAGCATGTGCTCAAATTGTCTGGGTACTACAATCGCTTGAATCAAGTGGGAGTTAATCTTCCAGATAAAATAGTGATTGACAGAATTCTCTAGTCACCATCACCAAGTTAGTAGAACTTCGTGATGAACTATAGTATGCAAGGGATGACAAAAACGATTCCCGAGCTTTTCATGATGATAAAATCGATGAAGGTAGAAATCAAGGAAGAGCATCAAGTGTTGATGATTAACAAGACCAGTAGTATCAAGAAAAGGGCAAAGGGAAAGAAAGGGAACTTCAAGAAGAACGGCAAGCAAGTTGCTGCTCAAGTGAAGAAGCCCAAGTCTGGTCCTAAGCCTGAGACTAAGTGCTTCTACTGCAAAGGGACTGGTCACTGGAAGCGGAACTGCCCTAAGTATTTGGCGGATAAGAAGGATGGCAAAAGTGAACAAAGGTATATTTGATATACAGATTATTGATGTGTATTTTGCTAGTGTTCGTAGCAACCCCTCAGTATTTGATACTGGTTCAGTTGCTAAGAGTAGTAACTCGAAATGGGAGTTGCAGAATGAACAGAGACTAGTTAAGGGTGAAGTGACGATGTGTGTTGGAAGTAGTTCCAAGATTGATATGATCATCATCGCACACTCCCTATACTTTCGGGATTAGTGTTGAACCTAAATAAGTGTTATTTGGTGTTTGCGTTGAGCATGAATATGATTTGATCATGTTTATTGCAATATGGTTATTCATTTAAGTAAGAGAATAAATTGTTGTTCTCTTTACATGAATAAAACCTTCTATGGTCATACACCCAATGAAAATGGTTTGTTGGATCTTGATTGTGGTGATACACATTCTCATAATATTGAAGCCAAAAGATGTAAAGTTAATAATGATAGTGCAACTTATTTGTGGCACTGCCGTTTAGGTCATATTGGTGTAAAGCGCATGAAGAAAATCCATGCTGATGGGCTTTTGGAATCACTTGATTATGAATCATTTTGATGCTTGCGGACCATGCCTCATGGGCAAGATGACTAAGACTCCATTCTCCGGAACAATGGAGCGAGCAACTGACATATTGGAAATAATACATATTGATGTATGCAGTCCGATGAGTGTTGAGGCTCGCGGCGGGTATCGTTATTTTCTGACCTTCATAGATGATTTGAGCAGATATGGGTATATCTACTTGATGAAACATAAGTCTGAAACATTTGAAAAGTTCAAAGAACTTTAGAGTGAAGTGGAAAACCATCGTGAAAAGAAAATAAAGTTTCTACGATCTGATCACAGAGACAAATATTTGAGTTACGAGTTTGGTCTTCAATTAAAACAATGTGGAATAGTTTCACAAAATCATGACACCTGGAACACCACAGCATAATGGTGTGTCCGAACGTCATAACCGTACTATTATTGGATATAGTGCAATCTATGATGTTTCTTACCGATTAATCACTATAGTTTTGGGGTTATGCATTAGAGAAAGCTGCATTCACGTTAAAAAGGGCACCATCTAAATCCGTTGAGGCGACACCGTATGAACTGTGGTTTGGCAAGAAACCAAAGATGTCGTTTCTTAAAGTTTGAGGTTGCAATGCTTATGTGGAAAAGTTTCAACTTGATAAGCTCAAACCCAAATCGGAGAAGTGCGTCTTCATAGGATACCCAAAAGAAAGTGTTGGGTACACCTTCTATCACAGATCCAAAGGCAAGTTATTCATTGCTGAGAATGGATCCTTTCTAGAGAAGGAGTTTCTCTCGAAAGAAGTGAGTGGGAGGAAAGTAGAACTTGATGAGGTAACTGTACCTGCTCCCTTATTGGAAAGTAGTTCATCACAGAAATCTGTTTCTGTGACTTCTACACCAACGAGAGAGGAAGTTAATGATGATGATCATGAAACTTCAGACCAAGTTACTACAGAACTTCGTAGATCAACCAGAGTGAGATCCGCACCAGAGTGGTACGGTAATCCTGTTCTGGAGGTCATGTTACTTGACCATGACGAACCTACAAACTACGAGGAAGCGATGATGAGCCCAAATTTCACGAAATGGTTCGAGGCCATGAAATCTGAGATGAGATCCATGTATGAGAACAAAGTATGGACTTTGATTGACTTGCCCAATGATCGGCGAGTCATTGAGATTAAACGGATCTTCAAGAGGAAGACAGACGCTGATAGTAGTGTTACTATCTACAAAGCTAGAATTGTCGCAAAAATGTTTTTGACAAGTTCAAGGTGTTGACTACGATGAGAGTTTCTCACTCGTATCTATGCTTAAGTCTGTCCGAATCATGTTAGCAATTGCCGCATTTTATGAAATCTGGCAAATGGATAAACAAAATTGCATTCCTTAATGGATTTATTAAAGAAGAGTTGTATATGATGCATCCAGAAAGGTTTTGTCAATCCTAAAGGTGCTAAGGAAATATGCAAGCTCCAGCGATCCATCTATGGACTGGTGCAAGCATCTCGGAGTTGGAATATACGCTTTAATAAGTTGATCAAAGCATATAGTTTTATACAGACTTGCGGTGAAGCCTGTATTTACAAGAAAGTGAGTGGGAGCACTACGGCATTTCTGATAAGTATATGTGAATGGCATATTGTTGATCAGAGATAATGTAGAATTATTCTGCAAAGCATAAAGGAATGTTTGAAAGGAGTTTTTCAAAGAAAGACCTCAGTGAAGCTGCTTACATATTAAGCATCAAGATCTATAGAGATAGATCAAGACGCTTGATAAGTTTTTCAATGAGTACATACCTTGACAATATTTTGAAATAGTTCAAAATGGAACAGTCAAAGAAAGAGTTCTTTCCTGTGTTACAAGGTGTGAAATTGAGTAAGACTCAAAGCCCGACCATGACAGAAGATAGAAAGAGAATGGGAGTCATTCCCTATGCCTCAGCCATATAGGTTCTATAAAGTATGCCATGCTGTGTACCAGACCTATTGTATACCCTGCCCTGAGTTTGGCAAGGGAGTACAATAGTGATCTAGGAGTAGATCACTGGACATTGGTCAAAATTATCCTTACTGGAGTAAGGATATGTTTCTCGATTATGGAGGTGACAAAAGGTTCGTCGTAAAGGGTTACATCGATGCAAGTTTTGACACTGATCCAAATGACTCTAAGTCTCAATGTGGATACATATTGAAAGTGGGAGCAATTAGCTAGAGTATCTCCGTGCAGAGCATTGTTGACATAGAAATTTGCAAAATACTTACGAATCTGAATGTGACAGACCCGTTGACTAAACTTCTCTCACAAGCAAAACATGATCACACCTTAGTACTCTTTGGGTGTTAAACACATAGCAATGTGAACTAGATTATTGACTAGTAAAACCTTTGGGTGTTGGTCACATGACGATGTGAACTATGGGTGTTAATCACATGGTGATGTGAACTATTGATGTTAAATGACATGGCGATGTGATCTAGATTATTGACTCTAGTGCAAGCGGGAGACTGAAGGAAATATGCCCTAGAGGCAATAATAAAGTTATTATTTATTTCCTTATTTCATGATAAATGTTTATTATTCATGCTAGAATTGTATTAACTGGAAACATAATACATGTGTGAATACATAGACAAACAGAGTGTCACTAGTATGCCTCTACTTGACTAGCTCGTTGATCAAAGATGGTTAAGTTTCCTAACCATAGACATGAGTTGTCATTTGATTAATGGGATCACATCATTAGGAGAATGATGTGATTGACTTGACACATTCCGTTAGCTTAGCACTTGATCGTTTAGTTTGTTGCTATTGCTTTCTTCATGACTTATACATGTTCCTATGACTATGAGATTATGCAACTCCCGTTTACCGGAGGAACACTTTGTGTGCCACCAAACATCGCAACGTAACTGGGTGATTATAAAGGTGCTTTACAGGTGTCTCCAAAGGTACTTGTTGGGTTGGTGTATTTCGAGATTAGGATTTGTCACTCCGATTGTCGGAGAGGTATCTCTGGGCCCACTCGGTAATGCACATCACTATAAGCCTTGCAAGCATTGCAACTAATGAGTTAGTTGCGGGATGATGTATTACGGAACGAGTAAAGAGACTTGCCGGTAACGAGATTGAACTAGGTATTGAGATAACGACGATCGAATCTCGGGCAAGTAACATACCGATGACAAAGGGAACAACATATGTTGTTATGCGGTCTGAGCGATAAAGATCTTCGTAGAATATATAGGAGCCAATATGGGCATCCAGGTGAAGGAAATGTGCCCTAGAGGCAATAATAAAGTTATTATTTTATTTCCTTATATCATGATAAATGTTTATTATTCATGCTAGAATTGTATTATCTGGAAACATAATACTTGTGTGAATACATAAACAAACTAAAACGTCACTAGTGTGCCTCTACTTGACTAGCTCATTAATCAAAGATGGTTATGTTTCCTAACCATAGACATGTGTTGTCATTTGATTAACGGGATCACATCATTAGGAGAATGATGTGATTGACATGACCCATTCCATTAGCTTAGCACCCGATCGTTTAGTATGTTGCTATTGCTTTCTTCATGACTTATACATGTTCCTATGACTATGAGATTATGCAACTCCCGTTTGCCGGAGGAACACTTTGTGTGCTACCAAAAGTCACAACGTAACTGGGTGATTATAAAGGAGCTCTACAGGTGTCTCCAAAGGTACATGTTGGGTTGGCGTATTTCGAGATTAGGATTTGTCACTCCGATTGTCGGAGAGGTATCTCTGGGCCCTCTCGGTAATGCACATCACATAATCCTTGCAAGCATTGCAACTAATGAGTTAGTTGCGAGATGATGTATTACGAAACGAGTAAAGAGACTTGCCGGTAACGATATTGAACTAGGTATTGAGATACCGACGATCGAATCTCGGGCAAGTAACATACCGATGACAAAGGGAACAAAGTATGTTGTTATGCGGTCTGACCGATAAAAGATCTTCGTAGAATATGTGGGAGCCAATATGAGCGTCCAGGTTCCGCTATTGGTTATTGACCGGAGACATGTCTCGGGCATGTCTACATTGTTCTCGAACCCGTAGGGTCCGCACACTTAACGTTATGATGACAGTTTCATTATGAGTTTATATATTTTGATGTACCGAAGTTTGTTCGGAGTCCCGGATGTGATCACGGACATGACGAGGAGTCTCGAAATGTTTGAGACATAAAGATTGATATATTGGAAGCCTATGTTTGGACATCGGAAGTGTTCCAGGTGAAATCGGCATTTTACCGGAGTACCGGGAGGTTACCGGAACCCCCCGGTAACCTAATGGGCCTTAATCGGCCTAGTGGAGGAAGAGGAGAGGAGGCCTAGGGGCTGCCGCGCGCCCCTCCCCCCCAAGTCCGAATTGCACAAGGAGGGGGGCGGCGCCCCCCCTTTCCTTTCTTCCCTCTCCTCCTTCCCCCAAGTCCTAATCCAACTAGGGAAAGGGGGGGGGAGTCCTACTCTCGGTAGGAGTAGGACTCCTCCGGCGCGCCTCCTCCTAGGGCCGGCCGCACCCCCCCTTTGCTCCTTTATATACGGGGGCAGGGGCACCCCTAGACACACAAGTTGATCTCCAAGATCGTTCTCTTAGCCGTGTGCGGTGCCCCCTTCCACCATAGTCCTCGATAATATTGTAGTGGTGCTTAGGTGAAGCTCTGCGACAGTAGAACATCAAGATCGTCACCACACCATCGTGCTGACGGAACTCTTCCCCGACACTTTGCTGGATCGGAGTTCGGGGATCGTCATCGAGCTGCACGTGTGCTAGAACTCAGAGGTGCCGTAGTTTCGGTGCTTGATCGATCGGACCGTGAAGACGTAGGACTACATCAACCGCGTTATCATAACGCTTCCGCTGTCGGTCTACGAGGGTACGTAGATTACACTCTCCCCTCTCGTTGCTATGCATCACCATGATCTTGCGTGTGCGTAGGAATTTTTTTGAAATTACTACATTCCCCAACACCAGGTCCCGCTATTGGTTATTGACAAGAGAGGTGTCTCGGTCATGTCTACATAGTTCTCGAACCCGTAGGGTCCGCACGCTTAACGTTCGTTGACGATATAGTACTATGAGTTATGTATGTTGGTGACTGAATGTTGTTCGGAGTTCTGGATGAGATCACAGATATGACGAGGAACTCCGGAATGGTCCGGAAGTAAAGATTGATATGTGGATAGTAGTGTTTGATCACCGGAAGGGTTCCGGAATTCACCGGAAGGGGTTCCGGATGTTTCCCGAAATGTTTGGGCACGAGAACACTTTATCTGGGCCAAAGGGGAAAGCTCACGAGGCTTTTGGAAAGTGCAAAAGGAAGTTTTGCGGAGACCAGAGGCTAGACGCCAGGAACCCTGACGTCTAGGGGGTAGACGCCGGGAACCCTGGCGTCTAGCCCTGGAGTCCGAGAAGGACTCTTGCCTTTCGGGTGAAACCGACTTTGAGGAGGCTTTTACTCCAAGTTTCGACCCCAGGGCTCAACATATAAATAGAGGGGTAGGGCTAGCACCAAAGACACATCAAAAAATACCAAGCCGTGTGCCAGCAACCCCGTCCCCTCTAGTTTATCCTCCGTCATAGTTTTTGTAGTGCTTAGGCGAAGCCCTGCAGAGATTGTTCTTCACCAACACCGTCACAACGCCGTCGTGCTGCCGGAACTCATCTACTACTTCGCCCCTCTTGCTGGATCGAGAAGGCGAGGACGTCACCGAGCCGAACGTGTGCAGAACTCGGAGGTGCCATGCTTTCGATACTTGGATCGGTCGGACCTGAAGACGTACGACTACATCAACCGCGTTGCTATAACGCTTCCGCTTACGGTCTACGAGGGTACGTAGACAACACTCTCCCCTCTCGTTGCTATGCATCACCATGATCTTGCGTGTGCGTAGGAAATTTTTGAAATTACTACGTTCCCCAACACTGCCTTCTCCACCGAAGGCAGTTGGACAGGCTAGTACTGACGGATCTTGGATCCCACTATTAGCACCGGCGGCGAGTTGGGGAGATATAGTCGCCGGTGAAAACCGAGCCAACTCCGGTCATGGTGGGTGATGGCGGCGTCTACGTCGTTACCTTGTTGAAGGCATCGTCAAGCTACTATCGTCAACCTGCTCGTGCCGCTCCAGGAGAAATCCTAAGATCTCCGGATCGGACGATGGCGGCGATGCGGTGTCATGTTCCCTATTGGGGGCATCGTTTGTGGAGCGGCACCGGATGGAAGAGGTGTGAGGTGGTGTGGTGTGCCTTCTCTTGCCTCGACGACGGCGGGTCTCGGCGGCATGGAGGAGCGGGGTCTCGCCGGTGGGCGTGTGATGATGGACGAGCGCAGGGTGGTGGCGTTGTCGTGGCGTCGACGGCAGCTAGACCGGGCAAGGTAGATGCATCAGTACATCACCGAAGATGGATTGGTGGCAGGTGGCTGTGGCGGCCTCATACCCGGCAGACGTCCTGGTTGAGGAGTGCGCCGGACTGATGGGTGCCTCATACCCGGCAGGTGTCCTGGTTGGGATCTCGGGTCTTACATGTTAGGTTTGGCTGCGATGTCTGTTTGCTATTAGGCCTAGACTATCAACATCCCTACATCAACTGAATATGAGTAGCGACAGATGTTGCCTAGACGGTGACTTTAGTCTTACTGTTGTATGACTTTATAAAATCTTGTGTGCATAATTAATAAAGTGGTTGCATGCATCGTCCAGATACAGAGGCCGGGGTCCTCCTGCATTTCTAAAAAAATGCAAAACCGGAAAACATCTTACATTTTGATAAAAACCTATGCAAAACAAAAGACATCTTACATTTTTGGTATAGAGGAAGTAATTACCAAGTCATCAAACGATGGTCTCACCGAAATACTACTACTGTAGCTTCTTTCTTAATAATCAAAACGCGCCTAAAGAATATTGGTTGAAGCACTCAGCAGCATGTCCCAGCAATGAGTACGCGGTAGAGACGTGCGGCGACGTGAAGCAAAACAAACTCCGCGTACATGCGTATCATCCATGCCGTACACGCCGGCCTGGCCCGACGTGACGGCCACTTGAAGTCTCTCTCTTGCCACCTTGTAATCCTAATTGATTCGCCATCATCCTGTCGTATAAGACAAACGGTAGCCTCCCGGCAAGGAGGCCAGGACGGATGTTCATTGATCGGTGCCATGCCCAATTCCATTATCTATCGTCCCCCGTGACGTGCTAATCATGCACTGGAGGACAAGGACAGCATGGATCCTACGGACGATGACAAACAACGTAGTGTGAGGGACATAATGCCCCATCACCTTGTGATTTGAGCAGCAGGGCCAAGCAGCGTATTATCTGCGTTGGGAGAGCATATCCTATGCACCAAGCAAATCTGTGCACCCAATGCACCAGTAGGTTTTGGGCCAATAGATGGAAAAGGAATGACCCAGATTTGGTCACCAATTAGACTATACCCTTTTTACAGAGGCCACCCTTTACTTTATAAAAATCAACCCGCACTCCACATCTCTCACTTCCATAAGCATGTACATTCAGATTTTTTTGGCTCAAACACAAAAAGGGTGATATATTTTAAACCGAATGTCTGATTTTGGATCGGTTTTGACTGTGGCATTTGTCTTGACAAGACCTTTGAAACAATATCAATATCGAATATATTTTGAAAACATATTTTTTTGTTGCTTTTAAAACTGTACTCAAACTTGATGTATGGTCAAAAATCTCATTAAACAAATATGTCAGTCAAAACAGTTCGAAATCAGACATCCGATTCAAAATATATGACCCATTTTTATTTGAACAGAAAATAAATAAGCAAACAGTTTTATTATGGAAGACTGAATGTGAGATATGGATGAAGTGCGGGTTAATTCCTAAACAATAGAAGGACTATTTTGCAAATGTACCAACCATCCATCCCTCTGGCCAGCTCATCTCCATCTATTTTTTATCCAATGGCTCATCTAGCATCGGTGCATTGGGTGCATGAATTAGGCCGGTGCACTGGATACATCCTCTCTGCGTTGGTGCGAGGAGGAGGAGAAGTAGGGGAGGAAGAAAGAGGAGTCAGAGCAACTTCAACCGGGTGACCCGTTTTATTCGTTTGGCTCATCCAGACATAAAACTTGACCTAACAGGATGACCCAAGCGGACACAGTGTCTGCTTGCTGTGTGTTTTGTGTCCGCTCGGATGTATATTCGGCCCAAATTTGAGTTACATTTGGGTCCGCGGCGGATATAAAGCGGATGTTTTATGTGCCTCCTCGTTGTTGGAAATATGAGCAAATTACTACGAGATTTAATCCGAATGAACACAAGATAAATCATGACAGCAATAGCAGAGATTAAACTAATCATGCGAACTAGCATAGTAGATGAACAGATCACATCTAGGGCACATACTAGAAACATGAATTCTACCACGATCTCGAACAGGAAGAATAGAATCACATACGATGCAGCGGAAGCAGCACCCCCAGCGTTGACGTTGTCGCCCATGTCGTCGAGGATGAGGTTGCCGAGGTCGGGGAAGAAGTCGTCGTTCGCGAAGTCGTCACTGCCAGCAGTCGCGCGAGTGCGCTCCCCAAAAACCTGATCGCCCCTCTCCCATACAGGATCACGAGAGGCGAGGTTCCGGAGGCCTGCTGTCCCTTCTTCCGGTGCACGCCGAAAGAAGGGTAGAGAAGACTTGCTTGGTGGCGCAATGATCTGGAATGGTGGTGAGAAGCCATACGAAGTGGCGGCGGCTAGGGTAGACGTCTGCCTGACTATATAGTGCGGACACGTCCGGGTCGTCACGATCCAAAAGAATCGGAAAACGGTTTAGTAATTAACGCGTCAGTTAATTATTAGCGTGCATAGCTCTGTCCTCGGCTCGGCTCAATCCCGCAACCCGCGGCGCGGTGCGACGTGACGAGGCGAGCGAGCAGGAGGAGCGCACGTGTAGGTCTCCTCTTCTCATGCTCATACAAGTGGTAGAAGAGCTCACCTTATAAAGAGGTGCAACTCTCTCTCAACTTCCATGGTGGGACTAAACTTTAGTCTCACTCACTCCACTCACATGTGTGCATGAATGGGCCAAGAGAATTTCAGAATTTTAGTTGGGCTTTGGGCCAAAGGCCTGCTAGCAAAATTCCAACAATCCCTCACAAAGTCTTATTGGCACATCTCATCATTTAGTTCCAAAACATTGTTTATATACCGGTGCTTAGTGGAGACTGTGAAGTTGAACTTTCACTTAGAGTTTTATGCTACACTAGATCACAACTTGAATAGTGGACTATGCCTTGAACTACAAGTTTTCCGCGATACTAGGCTGTCGCAAGGCTTCCCCGCGGATGGAGCGTATACGTCATCCTCCAGGGCCTTTCATGAATTTATTAGAGAACATCCAATTCTCACAGACTGCGACGTTAACAGTCAAATTCATATAGGTGTATTCCTCGGAAGATGTTCTGCAGGACAGCATCTCTGCTTACCCGAATAAACCACTTGGAACACATTAAGATAAGTATCAACCTGCCATGCAGATCAGGAGAGTATTGCATCTTCACGGAGTGGGATAGTTAATATAGAGATACTATCCTCCCAGCTGACCAACAGCTTGTCTCCCACTTCTGCTTCACGGGATCTCCGATCACATAGAGTGGGTTACCACTATGGACAACTCATGCGGTGGGTCTCAGACCCATCTCCATCGATGCATTATCTATCACATTACGTGATAGACCCTTTGTGAAGGGATCTACCAAATTTTTCGATGTTTGGATATAATCCAACGTAATAACTTCGGAGTTTCTCAATTTTCTGACAGATTTTAGTCTCCTCTTCACATGCCTTGAGGACTTCAAATTGTCCTTAGAACTGTTTATCTTGACGATCACAGTTTGATTATCACAGTTCATCAGGATAGAGGGTATTGGTTTTTCAACCATAGGTAAGTCCATCAAGAGCTCACGAAGCCACTCTGCTTCAACAGTGGTAGTGTCTAATGCTGTGAGTTCTGCTTCCATAGTTGACCTCGTTAAGATAGTCTACTTGCAAGACTTCCAGGAAACAGCGCCACCACCAAGTGTAAAAACATAACCACTTGTGGCCTTAATCTCATCAGCATCAGATATCCAGTTTGAGTCACTATAACCCTCCAGTATCCTTGGATACCCGGTGTAGTGAATCCCATAGATCGCAGTGCCTTTTAAATAGCGCATAACTCTCTCAAGCGCATGTCAATGATCATCTCCCGGTTTTGACACAAACCGACTTAGCTTGCTCACAGCAAACGAGATGTCAGGCCTCGTGGCACTCGCCAAATACATAGGCGAGCCAATAGTCTGAGAATACCGCAGTTGATCTCTAGCAATCCGTCGATTCTTTCGAAGCAACACACTAGCATCATATGGAGTTGGAGAAGGCGTGCAGTCGCTATACCCAAAACGACTCAAGACCTTTTCCACATAGTGAGACTGAAGTAGTGTGATCCCACCATTCTCATCTCTTAATAGCTTGATGTTTAAGATAACATCAGCTACTCCTAGATCCTTCATCTCAAAACAACGAGATAAGAAATCCTTAACCTCATTGATTAAATCAAGTTTAGTTCCAAAGATCAATATGTCGTCGACATACAGACAAAGAATAACTCCTTCACCCCACCATGGTGATAGTACACACACTTGTCACCATCGTTTACTACAAAGCCGGCAGCAGTTAATGTTCTTTCGAACTTCTCATGCCACTCCTTAGGAGCTTGTTTAAGGCCATATAAAGACTTTAATAACTTGCACACCTTTCCTTCCTGACCAGGTACTACAAAACCATCTGGCTGATCCATGTAAATTTCCTCCTTCAACTCTCCATTGAGGAAAGTCGGCTTAACGTCCATTTGATGAATGAGAAGACCATGTGAGGCAGCTAGTGATAGTAGCACCCGAATTGTGGTCAGTCTAGCCACAGATGAGTAAGTATCAAAGAAGTCTTCACCTTCTTTCTGGGTATAACCCTTAGCCACAAGCCGTGCCTTGTACTTTTCCATCGTACCATCAGGTCTAAACTTCTTCTTGAACACCCACTTACATCCTACAGGTTTGCACCCATAAGGACGGTCAGTGATCTCCCAGGTTCCGTCAGCTAAGATGGAATCCATCTCGCTACGTACAGCTTCCTTCCAGTAGTCAGCATCAGGAGATGCATAGGCTTCTGAAATAGTCCTGGGTGTGTCATCCACAAGGTACACAATGAAATCATCACCAAAGGACTTTGCAGTCCTCTGTCTCTTACTCCTCACAGGAGTTCCATTATCACCCTCAACAGGATTCTCAACGTGTTCCATGGCAATGGTGGGTTTAGGAATTACAGCGAATTCCTCACTAGATGGAGTAGGTATCTCCTGATTTGATGAACTCGACATATCCTTCATAGGAAATATGTCCTCAAAAAAAGTTGCATCATTCGACTCCATAATCATACCAACATGCATGTCGGATACTTCAGATTTTATTATCAAAAATCTATAGCCAACACTATGAAAAGCATAGCCCAGAAGAACACAATCCACGGTTTTTGGTCCAAGCTTGCGCTTCTTGGGAATTGGTATATTGACTTTCGTCAAACAACCCCAAGTACGTAGGTAAGAGAGTTCCAATCTTTTCCTTTCCCATTACTCAAATAGACTCATGGTCTTATGCTTTGTGGGAACTCGGTTTAGGACATGACACGCAGTCATTAGCGCCTCCCCCACCATTCCTTGGAGAGACCCGAAGTGTCTAACATGATGTTAACCATATCAGTTAGAGTTAGATTCTTTCTTCCGGCTACCCCATTTGACTGGGTGAGTAGGGAGGTGTCCTCTCATGGATTATACCATGTTCCGCACAAAACAGATCAAATTAATTGGAAAAATACTCTCCATCACGATCAGACCTAAGCCGTTTAATTTTTCGATCAAGTTGGTTCTCTGCTTCAACTTTATAGTTTTTGAAGAAAGATAAAGGCGTCATCAATCAACGTCATGAAGTATCTCTTTCCACCTTTTGTCAACACGTCATTCATCTCACAAAGATCAGAATGTATAAGCTCTAGTGGTGCCAAGTCTCTTGCCTCTGCAGTCTTATGGGACTTGCGAGGTTGCTTAGCTTTCACACATACTTGGCACTTAGAGCCTTTGACAGTAGAGATTTTCGGAATTAAATTCATATTGGCTAGCCGCGTCATGCAACCAAATTTAATGTGACAAAGTCATGAATGCCAAATATCAGACTCATTATTGTGGCAAACATTATTAATAACTTTAGTGCAAATATCTGACAAAGACAGGCGGAACAAGCCTCCGCTCTCATAGCATTTTCCAAAAAATTGTCCATACTTAGAAATTACAACTTTATTGGATTTGAAAACCAACTTAAAACCATCTCGACATAAACGGGAACCGCTAACGAGATTTTTATTTATGGACGACACATGATAAACGTTCTTCAGACGCATGGTCTTCCCCGAAGTAAACTTCAGATCGACCGTACCAACACCTCGAACGATGGCATGTGACCCGTTCCCCATCAGCACAGGAGAAGTCCCTGTGACCTGGTAAAAAGAAAACATGGAGGCATCAGCACAAACATGTACATTGGCACTGGTGTCAATTAACGAATCAGGAGATTGAAATACTAAAAGGATGGTAGGAAGAATACGTACCCATAATCCTTCATATCAGTATCACCGATGACAACATTAGCGGACTTGCCGCTCTTCTCATGTTTGCGCTCCTCAAAGCGGTTAGGACACTTCGAAGCCCAGTGATTAGGATCACCGCAGACATGGCAAAGTCCCTTCCCTTTCTTATGAGAATTCTTCTTGAAGTTGGTAGAATGTGATGGCTTGTTCCTTGTATTAAACTTGCCTTTTCCCTGAGTTTTGTTCTTATTGTTTTTGAACTTGTTGGGATGGAAGTTCTTCTTCTGTACCATGTGGGCACTAGAAGCTCCCTCAACAACTCGAGCACGTGTGTCCTTTGCTCTCGCCTTCTCTTCAACATCAAGAGTACCAATGAGATCCGCAACGGAAAACTCTTGTCTCTTGTGTTTCAGGGAAGTAGCAAAATTGTTTCACGAAGGTGGAAGCTTGGCAATGATGCCCCCGGCAACAAATTTGTCCGGCAACACACACTTGAAGTACTCAAGTTCTTTTGCGAGTGATTGTATCTCATGAGCTTGCTGTACAACAGAGCGCTCATGAGTCATCTTGTAGTCATAGAATTGCTCCATGACGTACAACTCGCTGCCGGCGTCCGAGGCACCAAACTTGGCCTCGAGCGCAGCCCACATGTCCTTGCCGTTTTCAAATGACGTGTACGAATTCACAATGGAATCATCCAGAACACTCAGAAGAGCGCCTTTAAAGAGAGTATCGATCTTCTCAAAAGCTTTCAGTTGTGCTGGATTAAGATCGCCCTCGGGCTTGCCCTTGGTGGCGTCATAGCAGCCCATGGTCTGAAACCAGTAGACTGCTCTCGTGCGCCACCTCTTATATTGGCCCCCTTAAAGGCAGACGGCTTCAGATGCACAGCAAAATCACTCGGAGTAAATTGCCTATAATCAGGGTTTTTGGATTGTGGGAAATATGAGCAAATTACTATGAGATTTAATCTGAATGAACACAAGATAAATCATGACAGCAATAGTAGAGATTAAACTAATCATGCGAACTAGCATAGTAGATGAACAGATCACATCTAGGGCACATACTAGAAACATGGATTCTACCACGATCTCGAACGGGAAGAATAGAGTCACATACAATGCAGCGGAAGCAGCACCGCCGGCGTTGACGTTGTCACCCATGTCGTCGAGGATGAGGTTGCCGAGGTCGGGAAAGAAGTCGTCGTTCGCGAAGTCGTCGCTGCCAGCAGTTGCGCGAGTGCGCTCCCCAAAAACCTAATCGCCCCTCTCCCATACAAGATCATGAGAGGCGGGGTTCCGGAGGCCTGCTGTCCCTTCTCCCGGTGCACGTCGAAAGGAGGGGTGGAGAAGACTTGCTTGGCGGCGCAATGATCTAGAATGGTGGTGAGAAACCATACGGAGCGGCGGCGGCTAGGGTAGACGTCTGCCTGAATATATAGTGCGGGCACATCTGAGCCGTCATGATCCAAAAGAATCAGAAAACAGTTTAGTAATTAACGCGTCCGTTAATTATTAATTAATGACTCATTAATTTTTCCCGAGCAGCAAAAATATAGACAACGTGCATAGCTCTATCCTCGTCTCAATCCCGCAACCCGCGGCGCGTCGTGACGAGGCGAGGCGAGGCGTGGCGAGGTGAGCGAGGAGGAGGAGGAGCGCGCGTGTAGGTCTCCTCTTCTCATGCTCATACAAGTGATAGAAGAGCTCACCTTATAAAGAGGTGCAACTCTCTCTCATCTTCCGGGGTGGGACTAAACTTTAGTCTCACTCACTCCACTCACATGTGTGCATGAATGGGCCAAGAGAATTTCAGAATTTTAGTTGGGCTTTGGGCCAAAGGCCTACTAGCATTATTCCAACACTCGCCCGCCTCCGTCCGCTGCATGTGAGCACTATCCCATCTGTCATCAAGGGGCCACCTACCCATCCCACCGTGTCTCTCTTCTCCTTTTCTCTCTTTTCTCCCATCCACCCCACAGCGCCCCGCCGCTGGCCGCTTCGGCCTCTGTCGCGAGCTAGCAGGGAGCAGGGGCTTGCTCGTCAGAGCCGCACCCGCGTGCTAAGAGCAACTCCAACGGGCCGACCCAAACGGATGGCGCATTTGTCCGCTTTTTGTCCGTTTGGGTTGGCCGCCCGCCGGCGTCCGCCCAGTTTTTCATTTGGGTCGGCAGTGCACCCAACACGTCGACCCATTTCATGTACGCACTCAACTTTGAAAAAAAAGGCCCGCGGCCGATCATGCCAGCGGCCATGTCTCATGTCGGCACCATGCCAGCACCAGCATACAATGTCGGCTTCAGAAAATATCACCACAGTTCATGCTGGCGCACTCGCCAGCCGACCGGCACACATGCCAGCACATAAACTCATACCGGCGTGAGTTGTGAAACTATTCCACATTTTCTTAAGTGTGTGCCAAACTCGTGACTCAAGTATTCTCCTCCACGATCTGATCGCAGAAACTTGATTTTCCTGTCACGTTGATTTTCAACCTCACTCTGAAATTCCTTGAACTTTTCAAAGGTTTCAGACTTGTGTTTCATTAAGTAGATATACCCATACCTACTTAAATCATCAGTGAGGGTGAGAACATAACGATAGCCACCGCGAGCCTCAACACTCATTGGACCGCACACATCAGTATGTATGATTTCCAATAAGTCGGTTGCTCGCTCCATTGTTCCTGAGAACGGAGTCTTGGTCATTTTACCCATAAGGCATGGTTCGCACGTGTCAAATGATTCATAATCAAGAGACTCTAAAAGTCCATCAGCATGAAGCTTCTTCATGCGTTTGACACCTATGTGACCAAGGCGGCAGTGCCACAAGTATGTGGGACTATCATTATCAACTTTACTTCTTTTGGTACTCACATTATGAACATGTGTAGCATCACGTTCGAGATTCATAAAGAATAAACCATTCACCATAGGAGCATGACCATAAAACATATCTCTCATAAAAATGGAACAACCATTATTCTCAGATTTAAAAGAGTAGCCATCTCGAATTAAACGAGATCCCGATACAATGTTCATGCTCAAAGCTGGCACTAAATAACAATTATTAAGGTTTAAAACTAATCCCGAAGGGAGATGCAGAGGTAGCGTGCCGACGGCGATCACATTGACCTTGGAACCATTCCCGACGCGCATCGTCACCTCGTCCTTTGCCAGTTTCCGCTTATTCTGCAGCCCCTGTTTTGAGTTACAAATGTGAGCAACTGCACCGGTATCAAATACCCAGGAGCCATTACGGCACTAGTAAGGTACACATCAATTACATGTATATCATATATACCTTTTGTTTTGCCGGCCTTCTTATCCGCTAAGTACTTAGGGCAGTTCCGCTTCCAGTGACCGCTTCCCTTGCAATAAAAGCACTCAGTCTCGGGCTTGGGTCCATTCTTTGGCTTCTTCCCGGCAGCTTGCTTGCCGGGCGCGGCAACCTCCTTGCCGTCCTTCTTGAAGCTCTTTTTACCCTTGCCTTTCTTGAACTTAGTGGTTTTATTGATCATCAACACTTGATGTTCCTTCCTGACTTCTACCTCTGCTAATTTTAGCATAGCAAATACTTCAGGAATGGTCTTTTCCATCCCCTGCATATTGAAGTTCATCACAAAGCTCTTGTATCTTGGTGGAAGCGACTGGAGGATTCTGTCAATGACCGCATCATCCGGGAGATTAACTCCCAGCTGAGTCAAGCGGTTATGCAATCCAGACATAGTGAGTATGTGCTCACTGACAGAACTGTTTTCCTCCATCTTACAGCTGAAGAATTTGTCGGAGACTTCATATCTCTCGACCCGGGCATGAGCTTGGAAAACCATTTTCAGCTCTTCGAACATCTCATATGCTCCATGTCTCTCAAAACGCTTTTGGAGGCCCGGCTCTAGGCTGTAAAGCATGCCGCACTGAACGAGGGAGTAGTCATCGAAACGTGCCTGCCAAGCGTTCATAACGTCTTGTTCCGCAGGGAGAACGGGTGCGTCACCAAGCGGTGCTTGTAGGACATAATCTTTCTTGGCAGCTATGAGGATGATCCTCAGGTTCCGGACCCAGTCCGTATAGTTGCTGCCATCGTCTTTCAGCTTGGTTTTCTCTAGGAACGCGTTGAAGTTGAGGACTACGTTGGCCATTTGATCTACAAGACATATTGCAAAGATTTTAGACTAAGTTCATGATAATTAAGTTCAACTAATCAAATTATTAGTGAACTCCCACTTAGATTAGACATCCCTCTGGTCATCTAAGTATTACATGATCCGAGTTAAACTAGACCGTGTCCGATCATCACGTGAGACGGACTAGTCAACATCGGTGAACATCTTCATGTTGATCGTATCTTCTATACGACTCATGCTCGACCTTTCGGTCTTCTGTGTTCCGAGGCCATGTCTGTACATGCTAGGCTTGTCAAGTCAACCTAAGTGTTTGCATGTGTAAATCTGTCTTACACCCGTTGTATGTGAACGTCTGAATAAAACACCCGATCATCACGTGGTGTTTTGAAACAGCGAACTGTCGCAACGGTGCACAGTTAGGGGGAACACTTCTTGAATTTATTGTGAGGGATCATCTTATTTACTACCGTCGTTCTAAGTAAACAAGATGCAAAACATGATAAACATCACATGCAATCAAATAATAAACGTGACATGATATGGACAATATCACATAGCTCCTTTGATCTCCATCTTGGGGCTCCATGATCATCTTGTCACCGGCTTGACACCATGATCTCCATCATCGTGCCTCCATGAAGTTGCTCGCCAACTATTACTTCTACTACTATGGCTAACGCGTTTAGCAATAAAGTAAAGTAATTTACATGGCGTTTCTCGATGACACGCAGGTCATTAAAAGAATAAAGACAACTCCTATGGCTCCTGCCGGTTGTCATACTCATCGACATGCAAGTCGTGAATCCTATTACAATAGCATGAACATCTCATAAATCACATATAGATCATTCATCATTCATCACAACTTTGGCCATATCATATCACAAACTACTTGCTGCAAAAACAAGTTAGACGTCCTCTAATTGTTGTTGCAAGTTTTACGTGGCTGAATTAGGGTTCTAGCAAGAACGTTTTCTTACCTACGTTAAAGCCACAACGTGATTTGTCAACTTCTATTTACCCTTCATAAGGACCCTGTTCATCGATTCCGCTCCAACTAAAGTAGGAGAGACAGACACCCGCCAGCCACCTTATGCAACTAGTGCATGTTAGTCGGTGGAACCGGTCTCACGTAAGCGTACGTGTAAGGTTGGTCCGGGCCGCTTCATCCCACAATACCGCTGAAGCAAGAAAGGACTAGTAACGGCAAGAAAGTTGACAAATCTACGCCCACAACAAATTGTGTTCTACTCGCGCAAGAAGAACTACGCATAGACCTAGCTCATGATGCCACTGTTGGGGAACGTTGCAGAAAACAAAAATTTTCCTACTCATTTCACCAAGATCATCTAGGAGTTCATCTAGCAACGAGTGATTAGATGCATCTACATACCTTTGTAGATCACGCACGGAAGCGTTCAAAAGAACGGTGATGATGTAGTCGTACTCGATGTGATCCAACTCACCGATGACCAGCGCCGAACGGACGGCACCTCCGCGTTCAACACACGTACGAAACAGCCACGTCTCCTCTTCTTGATCCAGCAAGGGAGGGAGGAGAGGTTGAGGGAGATGGCACCAGCAGCAGCACGACGGCGTGGTGTTGATGGAGCTGCAGTACTCCGGCAGAGCTTCGCTAAGCACTATGGAGGTGGAGGAGGTGTTGGGGAGGGAGAAGGAGGCAACCAAAGGCCAGGGCGTTCAGGTATGAAGTCCCTCCTCTCCCCCACTATATATAGGGGTGCCAAGGGGGGGTGGTGCGCAGCCTAGGAGATCCAATCTCCTATGGCCGGCGGCCAAGGGGAGGTTTCCCTCCCCCCCAAGGCACCTAGGAGGTGCCTTACCCTCCTAGGACTCTTGCCCCCTTAAACCCTAGGCGCATGGGCCTATGTGGGGCTGGTGCCCTTGGCCCATTAGGCCAAGGCGCACCCCCTTACAGCCCATGTGGCCCCCCGGG
>NC_041392.1:530637396-530748753 GCF_002162155.2 Triticum dicoccoides
CCCAAGGCACCTAGGAGGTGCCTTCCCCTCCTAGGACTCTTCCCCCTTCAAACCCTAGGCGCATGGGCCTATGTGGGGCTGGTGCCCTTGGCCCATTAGGCCAAGGCGCACCCCCTACAGCCCATGTGGCCCCCCCGGGACAGGTGGACCCACCCGGTGGACCCCCGGGACCCTTCCGGTGGTCCCGGTACAATACCGATAACCCCGAAACTTGTCCCGATGCCCGAAACAGGACTTCCCATATATAAATCTTTACCTCCGGACCATTCCGGAACTCCTCGTGACGTCCGGGATCTCATCCGGGACTCCGAACAACATTCGGCTTACTGCATATACATATCCCTACAACCCTAGCGTAACCGAACCTTAAGTGTGTAGACCCTACGGGTTCGGGAGACAAGCAGACATGACCGAGACGACTCTCCGGTCAATAACCAACAGCGGGATCTGGATACCCATGTTGGCTCCCACATGCTCCACGATGATCTCATCGGATGAACCACGATGTCGAGGATTCAATCAACCCCGTACGCTATTCCCTTTGTCTATCGATATGTTACTTGCCCGAGATTCGATCGTCGGTATCCCAATACCTCGTTCAATCTCGTTACCGGCAAGTCACTTTACTCGTACCGTAATGCATGATCCCGTGACCAGACACTTGGTCACTCTGAGCTCATTATGATGATGCATTACCGAGTGGGCCCAGTGATACCTCTCCGTCATACGGAGTGACAAATCCTAGTCTTGATCCATGTCACCCAACAGACACTTTCGGAGATACCCGTAGTCTACCTTTATAGTCACCCAGTTACGTTGTGACGTTTGGCATACCCAAAGCACTCCTACGGTATCCGGGAGTTACATGATCTCATGGTCTAAGGAAAAGATACTTGACATTAGAAAACTCTAGCAAACGAACTATACGATCTTGTGCTATGTTTAGGATTGGGTCTTGTCCATCACATCATTCTCCTAATGATGTGATCTCGTTATCAATGACATCCAGTGTCCATAGTCAGGAAATCATGACTATCTGTTGATCAACGAGCTAGTCAACTAGAGGCTCACTAGGGACATGTTGATGTCTGTTATTCACACATGTATTACGATTTCCAGATAACACAATTATAGCATGAATAAAGACAATTATCATGAACAAGGAAATATAATAATAATGCTTTTATTATTGCCTCTAGGGCATATTTCCAACACAGCCTACATCTTCTCGAACCACGACCTCTTCCTTGGCGACATGGTGTTGAGATCCACCTTCATAATCTCCACCCCAGCCATCATGCTCGCGAGAGCCACTTCTTTCGCCTTGGTCTTGGTGTTGGCGGCGTCAATCTCTAGCATCTTGGCTTGCTTCTCCGCCTCGAGCTCAAACATCTTGGCTTGCTTCTCCGCGTCCATCTCAAGCCTCCTCCTTTGGATCTCCATAAAAGCGTCCATTTGCTTCGCCTTGAAATGTCGGCGCTCCTCCTCCCTTGAGTCCTTGTTCATCATGCCCTCCACACTTGCGATAAAAGCGTTGGATGCCGCATCGCGCTTGTCCTCCTTGGAGTTGGTCTTCCCCCGTGGCCGTGCCGGCTCGCCCTCCCCAACCTCCTCCACGGCTTGCTTTCCCCCACGCGACTTGAGGGCGAGGCAAGGGGGCGAGGCCGGCGGCGGCGTCGAGGTCGATGGCGTTGTCCATGGCGGGCGTGGGGCGGGAGCGCGTGGGCGGGAGGGTTTTTGGGGGAAATGGCGGTGGCTGCCACCGACCGGCGGGCCCGGGGAGAGGAGTAGGCGCGTGCGCGTCCGCCTCGTGTCCGCACCGATGCAAATCCGGCTCAAAATTGGGTTGGGAATGGGTCTCCATGCGGACACCAAGCGGACGTGCGTCCGTTTGGCTCAGTGTGTTGGGCCGCTTTTTCTGTCAGCGCCGACCCAAACGGACGCCATCGGACGAAATGGGTCGCCCCATTGAAGTTGCTCTAACTAGCCGCCCACTGCGCGCCAGCCGAGCTGCCCCCCGCGGGTGCTAGCTAGCTAGCTAGCAGCCGGCCGAGTTGCCCACCGCAGGTGCTAGCTAGCTAGCTGCAAGCCGACGCCGCCACTACCGCATAGGATGACGCCGCAACTGCACAGAGACGACGCTGGCCTCGCCTCCCCGCACCGCCGCTCGCCCTGCCCCGCGCTCGCCTCGCCCACGCTCGTCTCGGCCTCACCTCGCCCGTGCCGCCTCCCCCCGCGCCTCACCTTCCCCGTGCTTGCCCTGTCATCACCGGCCTTGTCGAGCTCCTGGCCGCGCTCCTCGACTCCCCGTCCGTGCCCGCTCCCGGGCGCGCGCTCCCGGCTGTGCCCGCTCCCCGCGCACAGCAGCTGCAGAGGATGGGTGGGCTCGTTCCTCCGACGCCTGTGCTCGCACACCAGCAGTAGAGGACAGGCGGGCTTGTCCTCCTCCGGTCCTCCAGCGCCTGTGCTCCGCCGTGGTGGGCTCATGCTTCTCCGGCGCCCATGCTCCGCTGTGGCGGGCTCGTCCTCCTGCCTGCCTGCTACGTGTTTGATGGAATGCCGAGGCAGACATGACAAAAAATGCGTATGTCTCCGTTTGGCGCACAGGCTGACCCATTTGAAAATGCGGACACGGACGAGCGGACAGGCGACTCAAACGAACAAAAAGCGGACAAAATCGATGTCCGTTTGGGTCACCCGGTTGAAGTTTCTCTTAGATGAAGGAGGAACTAGGAGGATGTTGACATTGACGCCTGGACTGGTGAGGCTCCGGACAACCATATAGTATGTCTCCTCAGAGCATCCCCGTCCACGGACGCGCTCGTGGACAGTAAGTGGGCGGGTCTCAAATTTTGTCATTCGTAACCATAATCCTTATTTTTAAAATATTAAATACATGCAAACACATCCATATCGAATAGTTCAGTGCACATAAATACAAATTGTTCGTACTTAAGAATACATGTTCCAAACATAGTTTAGACAAATATTGTTCATAGTGCATAATTGATATATTAAAAGCCAAGTTTACTGATTTTCAGTGTGAACTCATGTATGCTTCACAAGATCATTTAGAAGTTGCATATGCATATGTTGATCTCGCAGTTGTCGGTGCATCTCCAGAAAGTTGGCAGTGCTCTCTGCCTCTTGTTCCGGAAGGCGGGCATGGGTTCCGGGCTTCTCAAAATCGTATGTGCACGCTGCCCCTTCACCTTCATCATCGGCAATTATGTTGTGCAACATTACACAACATGTCATGAGCTGTCAAAGTGTCTTCGTTTCCCACATTGTTGCAGCTCCATGAACAATACCCAAATGAACTGGAAGCACTCCAAATACCCTCTCCGCATCTTTCCTAGATGCCTGTTGCATTGTTACAAAACGGCTTTGTTTGTTGCCTTGGAGATCAGATATAATCTTCACAACACCGTCCACTAAGGATAAATACCATCAGCAAGGTAGTACTCTATGTTGTAGTCATGTCTGTTCACGGCGTAGTTGCACTGTGGAGCGTCCCCATAACAAAGTCTCTTGAATAAAGGAGATCGTTGGAGCAAATTGATGTCATTGCACGAACCTTTATGGAACCCTTGAAGTTCAGGACATGCTCATCTACCTTCTCCAACTCCTCTTTGATGCTCATCATCATCATCATCATCATCATTTCAGCATCCTCATTGTCCGAATCCGACGAGGCGATGAAATCGTTGAATATGATTTCGTCAAGGTCGGAGTTCCCATACTGAAATGTAAAGCCAACTTCCAACATATTGAAATAATGACCGAAAGAATAAAAATCCGGCTCTGACATTTCATTGAATATGTAGAGCGTGAGGTGTATATATGGGGAAGTGGGGCGTACTAGGGTGGCGTCCGGTGGCGGCGACCTTGACAGGTTGCGGCCTGGTTGGCAGCGGTGTGGGTTGCGGCCTCTGGTGGCGAAGCCTTGGGTTGGGGATGATGGTGGAGCAACGATGGTGGCGGAATTCTGATGGCGGCTGTGCGAACGAGGGCCAACAAGGAAAAGGAGAGGGCTGATCGAGCAAGGAGGGAGGGCGAATATGGGAGAATTGGCGCGGCCCTTGCGGTCGGTCTGACATGGCGGGCGCGTCCGAATGCCCCACATCCGCCCCGGATATGGGCCAAGTAGTGTCAGTCAGTTCGGGCGTTTCACCGGGTATAAGGCGTCTGATTGGGTGCGATTTTCTTTTCAGACAGTAATGGGCAGCCCATCCGAACGTTTGAGTCGGATATGAGGCATCTGGATGGCTACACTTTTTTCTGTTCGGACGGTGATGAAGCAGCCCACCCGGGCGGATACGAGGGTACGGTTATAGTGTGTAGATGCTTGGAATGACTAAGATGGATAGCTCGTCGAGGAACCTCCAACCCAAAACGACTTGACGCCGTCTCAGGATCAAGCCTGACTCAGCTGGCAAGTTGGCATGATCTCATTTGAAGTTTACTATTGCGTATAAAATCAGAGCTTGGACACACGCAACAGTACGACTGAAATTAAAGGATCACATGTTCTTTCTTATCTAAAAACGGACACACGTATCCGTCTGTGTTAAAAGAACAAACAAGCCGGTCGCTAAAGTATGAAGAAGGTGTCCTTGCCGTGATCGAATCGCCGTCGTCGACGTCGCTGTTAAACGGGGCCCCTGTCAAGTAGGAGGACCCACGCGATTTGATGGCGAAGTAGCCCGGCCGGTCGGGTGGTTTCAGCTGTCAATTCAACCACCACCGTCCAAACACGTGCTTTCGGTGCTTCTCGTCTTCCTTTCCCTGTCACGTTACCTGTTTTCCTTTTCTCTTTCCCCCGGATGAATGAATCCCATTTTTACATAGCAGCAGAAGTTCGTTCACGGAGGTAGTAGAATGGTAGATGTAGAAAACATTATATTGGACGTGAGTCGCTCTGTTCCCTCAAGCCTCAAGTACTCTATCTGTAAAGAAAAAAACACTTTTATATTATGAAACGGAGGGAGTATAAGATAGATCACTACTTTACTGATCTAAACATTCTTATATTTCTTTACGGAGGGAGTAATGTTTTTCAGTAGACCCTCAAGTAAACTACTCTCTACATTCCAAAAAAAATGTCGTTTTTAACCCTAAAAGAAAAGTGTTGTCGTTTTAGTTCAAACCACGACACTTGTTCTGAGGGTGCCATAAGTACATTTTCAGCAAGCATAAATTGCATGCTAACTTGTCGCATAATTCTATCTAACACATGTATAATTCCGACAATATAAATATGAATAATTCTAATTAATTTAAATATGAAGAAAAGAGGAAAAATCCTACATTTTTTAAATGTTGTTTTTTCAAGAATTTCTAAAAGATGTTGACTTAGCAAAATGAAATGCTCTCAACATAAAATAGTAAAATCATAAAAAAATGCTTTTAAATGTGAAAAAACTAAAAAATAACCGCAAGTGATTTTTTGTGTTTTCTGTACACCATTTAAAAATATATGCAACACATCTATAATTCCATAATGATGTAATATAAATATTAGTCATTCCAACTAATTTGAATATAGTTCCAGGACACATAATACCTACACTTCCTAAATTGTGTTTTTGATGAGTTTCAAAAAAAAAATGCCGACTTAGCAATGTGATGTTCTCGAGATAAAACAGTAAAATCGCAACAACAAAAAATGTTTACAAAATCTGAAAATATTGCACATGATTCTTTGTGTCTTTTGTTTGCTCGCAAATCTTTTCATGTGATTTTTTGAACACTTTTAAGACTCAAGTATTTGTAAGTGCAAGTTTCTACCTTTCACCATCGAATTTGTCACACAGGACAACAAAAAATGAACTTAATTTCCCACATATGTTTGTTTTCCTTGTACTATATGTACCATTCAATGTGTTGTAGGAGAGCTCAAAACACATTTTAGTAGCATATTCGGTATTATATCTTCCAACTGTACGAAAATCTATTGTTTCTCTTCAACCCAGCATATTTTACTGAAAGTTGATTGGAAGAGCAATGAATTGGAATGAATTGTCTGACTTGAAATCTATTTGATCCATTGTACTTCTCATAACATAACTTTCTGAACGATATGTCAAATTAGTTGATTGCATTTTGACATATGATCAAATAACCATAGTTTGCCTCCCTCATCTGAAGCTCTCCCTCCTATCTCAACCGTCATCTCATTGTCAAGTCGCTTGATACCTCCCCCCTTGTTTTCATGTTGTGTTAAAGGGACATGTGGAAACCATTGGTCTTGTTTCATATTGTCTTAGGTCTAAGGTGTTGAATTTTTGTGCCTATTCCGCTGCCTAAGAGTAATGTTGTTCTATCTCAAACTTCTTTTTGACGTCAATCCCACCGGCACAAAGGAATAAGTGAACTTTTGTGGCCTTTGCAGGTAGCCAGATCTATTATTGTGGTTGTCAATTATGTGCATTAGAATGGCGACGGTTAGCTTGAGCTGCGCTCACTATGTTCTCCTAGTGGTGCTCATGCGAGATAACCCATCGGCTTCATCTTGTTGGATTTGCCAAATATTTGTAAGACCGAGGTGCTGCCTGATGTCTACTACACAACCTTCTTCTTGCAGACGTTGTTGGACCTCCAAGTGCAGAGGTTTGTAGGACAGTAGAAAATTTCCCTCAAGTGGATGACCTAAGGTTTACCAATCCGTCGGAGGCGTAGGATGAAGATGGTCTCTCTCAAACAACCTGATACGTCATTTTGCATCATGCTTTTATATCGATATTTATTGCATTATGGACTGTTATTTCACTTTATGTCACAATACTTATGGCTATTCTCTCTTATTTTACGAGGTTTACATAAGGAGGGAGAATGCTGGCAGCTGGAATTCTGGGCTGGAAAAGGAGCAAATATTAGACACCTATTCTGCGAACTCCAAAAGTCCTGAAACTTCAGGGAACATCTTAAAATAAATAAAGAAAAATCCTTGCCAAAGATGAAGGCCAGGGGGCTCACACCCTTCTCACGAGGGTTGGGGGCGCCCCCCCTAGGGCGCCCCCTACCTCGTGGGCCCCCTGGTGGCTCTCCGACGTCCATCTTCTCCTATATGAAATCTTTCGATGAGAAAAAAATCAGAAGGAACTTTTCAGGACGAGACTCCGCCGCCACGAGGCGGAACCTTGGCGGATCCAATCCAGAGCTCCGGCAGAGCTGTTCTGCCGGGGAAACTTCCCTCCGGGAGGGGGAAATCATCACCATCGTCATCACCAACGCTCCTCTCATCGGGAGAGGGCAATCTCCATCAACATCTTCACCGGCACCATCTCATCTCCAAACCCTAGTTCATCTCTTGTATCCAATTCTTGTCTCAAAGTCCGGGATTGGTGCTAGTAGGTTGCTAGTAGTGTTGATTACTCCTTGTAGTTGATGCTAGTTGGTTTATTTGGTGGAAGATCATATGTTCAGATCCTATATGCATATTATTACCCCTCTGATTATGAACATGAATATGCTTTGTGAGTAACTACGTTTGTTCCTGAGGACAAGGGAGAAGTCTTGCTATTAGTATTCATGTGAATTTGGTATTCGTTTGATATTTTGATAAGATGTATGTTGTCTACCCTCTAGTGGTGTTATTTGAACGTCGACTACATAACACTTCACCATTATTTGGGCCTAGAGGAAGGCATTGGGAAGTAATAAGTGATGATGGGTTGCTAGAGTGACAGAAGCTTAAACCCTAGTTTTTGTGTTGCTTCGTAAGGGGCTGATTTGGATCCATATGTTTCATGCTATGGTTAGGTTTACCTTAATACTTTTGTTGTAGTTGCGGATGCTTGCAATAGAGGTTAATCATAAGTGGGATGCTTGTTCAAGTAAGGACAACACCCAAGCACCGGTCCACCCACATATCAAATTATCAAAGTATCGAATGCGAATCATATGAACGTGATAAAAAATAGCTTGACGATATTCCCATGTGTCCTCGGGAGCGCTTTTCCTATTATAAGAGTTTGTTCTGGCTTGTACTTTGCTACAAAAGGATTGGGCCACCTTGCTGCACTTTATTTACTTTTGTTACTTGTTGCTCGTTACAAATTATCCCGTCACAAAACTATCTGTTACCACTTATTTCAGTACTTGCAGAGAATACCTTGCTGAAAACCGCTTATCATTTCCTTCTGCTCCTCGTTGGGTTCGACACTCTTACTTATTGAAAGGACTACGATAGATCCCCTATACTTGTGGGTCATCAAGACTCTTTTCTGGCGCCATTCCCGGAGAGTGTAGCGCCTTTGGTAGGTGGAACTTGGTAAGGAAAAATTTATATAGGCCCTGTTTGGTTTAGCTTTTATCGACGAATTCCGCTACCGCGCAGTAGAATCTGAACCAAAGGGCGAACCCAGCAGAATCCGATTTCAGAAATCTGCTGCCAAAATCTGAACCAAAAGCAGAAGCAGCCCAGGACGTGCTTTCCAAAATCTGATTCCGCTGCAGGCCAAAATCTGAAAAAGCTGTATCAGCTGGTTTGCCAAATGACATACATCTTTTTCACATCAGATTTTTCACAGCTGTTTTTCCACAACAGATTTTTCACAACTGCTTTTAGAAATCCACAGCCGAACCAAACAGGGCCATAATGTGCTGAAATTTATTGTCACTTGTTACAATGGAAAGTAATTCTCTGACGGGCTTGTTCGGGGTATCTTCACCCCGTCCAGTAGAGCAAAGAGTTGCTCCTCAACCTACTGAACCTATTGAAAATGAAACTCCTTTTGAATTTCCTTCGGGTATGATGGAAAAACTGCTAGCTAACCCTTTTACAGGAGATGGAACAAAGCATCCTGATGAGCACTTAATATATGTGGATGAAGTTTGTGGATTATTTAAGCTTGCAGGTATACCCGATGATGTTGCTAAGAAGAAGGTCTTCCCTTTATCTTTGAAGGGAGACGCATTGATATGGTATATGCTATGTGATGATATGAGATTCTGGGACTATAAAAGATTGAAGTTGGAATTTCATCAAAAGTATTACCCTATGCATCTTGTTCATCGTGATCTCAAATATATATATAATTTCTGGCCTCGCGAAGGAGAAAGCATCGCTCAAGCTTGGGGGAGGCTTAAATCAATGTTATATTCATGCCCCAATCATGAGCTCTCCAGAGAAATGATTATTCAAAATCTATATGCTCGGCTTTCTGATAACAATCGCACCATGCTCGATACTTCTTGTGCTGGCTCGTTTATGATGAAGACTATTGAATTCAGATGGAATTTATTGGATAGATTTAAATGCAACTCTGAAGATTGGGACCTCGACGAAGGTAAGGAGTCAGGTATGACACCTAAGTTTGATTGTGTTAAATCTTTTATGGATACCGATATTTTCCGTAAGTTTAGCACTAAATATGGACTTGACTCTGAGATAGTAGCTTCTCTCTGTGAATCTTTTGCTACTTATGTTGATCTCCCTAAGGAGAAGTGGTTTAAATATCATCCTCCCATAGAAGTAAAAGTAGCTGCACCTATTAAAATTGAAGAAAAGACTGTCACTTATAATGATCCTATTGTTCCTACTTCTTATATTGAGAAACCACCTTTCCCTGTTAGAATAAAGGATCATGCTAAAGCTTAAACTGTTGCTCGTAAAAGCAATATTAGAACTTATACACCTCCTAAGCAAGTTAAAGTAGAACCTAATATTGCTATTGTTAAAGATCTCTTGTCTAATAATATTGATGGGCATGTTATTCAGTTCGAAGGTGAAACTGCTAGAATTGCTAAACCTTGTGATAAAGATAAACATAGACCTGTGGTAGGCGTGCCTGTTATTTCTGTTAAAATAGGAGATCATTGTTATCATGGCTTATGTGATATGGGTGCAAGTGCTAGTGTTATACCGCATACTTTATACGAAGAAATTAAGAATGAAATTGCACCTGCTGAGTTAGAAGGTATTGATGTCACAATTAAACTTGCCAATAGAGATACTATTTCACCAATTGGGATTGTTAGAGATGTTGAAGTCTTGTGTGGGAAAACTAAATATCGTGCTGATTTTCTTGTTCTTGGTTCCCCACAAGATAGCTTTTGTCCCATTATATTTGGTAGACCCTTCTTAAATACTGTCAATGCTACCATAGATTGCACAAAGAATGTTGTTACTGTTGGCTTGGATGATATGGTTCATGAGTTTAATTTCTCTAAATTTAGTAAACAACATCGTGAGGAAGAATTACCTAGTAAGGATGAAATTATTGGTCTTGCTTCTATTGCCGTACCTCCTAGTGATCCTTTAGAACATTATCTGCTAGACCATGAAAATGATATGTTCATGAATGAAAGAAGGGAAATAGATGAAGTATTATTTAAACAGGAACCTATTCTGCAACACAATTTGCCTGTTGAAATTTTAGGGGATCCTCCTCCACCCAAGGGTGATCCTGTGTTTGAGCTTAAACCTTTGCCTGATAATCTTAAATGTGCTTATCTTGATGAAACGAAGATATATCCTGTTATTATTAGTGCTAACCTTTCAGAGCATGAAGAAGAAAGATTATTGAAAACTCTGAAGAAGCACCGAGCTGCTATTGGATATACTCTTGATGATCTTAAGGGCATTAGTCCCACTCTATGTCAACATAAAATAAATTTGGAAGTAGATGCCAAACCAGTTCGTGATCCTCAACGACGTCTGAATCCTAAAATGAAAGAAGTGGTAAGAAAATAAATACTAAATCTTCTGGAGGCAGGTATAATCTATCCCGTTGCTGAAAGTGAGTGGGTAAGTCCTGTCCATTGTGTCCCTAAGAAGGGAGGTATTACTGTTGTTCCTAATGATAAATATGAATTGATTCCATAAAGAATTATCACAGGTTATAGGATGGTAATTGATTTCCGCAAATTAAATAAAGCTACTAAGAAAGATCATTACCCCTTACCTTTTATTGATCAAATGCTAGAAAGATTATGCTAACATACACACTATTGCTTTCTAGATGGTTATTCTGGTTTCTCTCAAATACCTGTGTCGACTAGAGATCAATCAAAGACTACTTTTACATGCCCTTTTGGTACTTTTGCTTATAGATGTATGCCTTTTGGTTTATGTAATGCACCTGCTACCTTTCAAAGATGCATGATGGCTATATTCTTTGACTTTTGTGAAAAGATTTGTGAGGTTTTCATGGACGATTTTTCCGTCTATGGTTCCTCTTTTGATGATTGCTTGAGCAATCTTGATCGAGTTTTGCAGAGATGTGAAGAAACTAATCTTGTCTTGAATTGGGAAAAGTGCCACTTTATGGTTAATGAAGGTATTGTCTTGGGGCATAAAGTTTCTAAAAGAGGTATTGAAGTTGATAAAGCCAAGGTTGATGCGATTGAAAAGATGCCATGTCCCAAGGACATCAAAGGTATAAGAAGTTTCCTTGGTCATGCTGGATTTTATAGGAGGTTCATTAAGGACTTCTCAAAAATTTCTCGGCCTCTGACTAATTTATTGCAAAATGATATACCATTTGTATTTGATGATGATTGTGTAGAAGCATTTGAAATACTTAAGAAAGCATTAGTCTCTGCACCTGTTGTTCAGCCACCTGATTGGAATTTACCCTTTGAAATTATGTGTGATACTAGTGATTATGCTGTAGGTGCTGTTCTAGGGCAAAGAGTTGATAAGAAATTAAATGTTATTCATTATGCTAGTAAGACTCTAGACAATGCTCAAAGAAATTATGCTACTACTGAAAAAGAGCTTTTAGCAGTTGTATTTGCTAGTGATAAGTTCAGATCTTATATTGTTGATTCTAAAGTAACTATTCAAACTGATCATGCTGCTATTAAATATCTTATGAAAAATAAAGATGCTAAACCTAGACTTATTAGATGGGTTCTCTTGCTACAAGAATTTGATTTGCATATTGTTGATAGAAAGGGAGCTGAGAACCCCGTTGCAGACAACTTGTCTAGGTTAGAAAATATTCTTGATGACCCACTACCTATTACTGATAGCTTTCCTGATGAAAAATTAAATGTTATAATTACTTCTCGTAGTACTCCATGGTATGCTGATTATGCTAATTATATTGTTGCTAAGTTTATACCACCTAGCTTCACATGCCAACAAAAGAAAAAGTTTTTCTATGACTTGAGACATTACTTTTGGGATGACCCACATCTTTATAAAGAAGGAGTAGATGGTGTTACTAGATGTTGTGTACCCGAGCATGAACAGGAACAGATCCTACGCAAGTGTCATTCCGAGTCTTATGGAGGACACCACGCTGGAGATAGAACTGCACATAAGGTATTGCAATCTGGTTTTTATTGGCCTACTCTCTTCAAGGATGCCCGTAAGTTTGTCTTGTCTTGTGATGAATGTCAAAGAATTGGTAATATTAGTAGACGTCAAGAAATGCCTATGAATTATTCTCTTGTTATTGAACCGTTTGATGTTTGGAGCTTTGATTATATGGGACCTTTTCCTGCCTCTAATGGATACACACATATTCTAGTTGCTGTTGATTACGTTACTAAGTGGGTAGAAGCTATTCCAACTAGTAGTGCTGACCATAAAACTTCTATTAAAATGCTTAAAGAAGTTATTTTTCCGAGGTTTGGAGTCCCTAGATATTTAATGACTGATGGTGGTTCACACTTTATTCATGGTGCTTTCCGTAAAATGCTTGCTAAATATGATGTTAATCATAGAATTGCATCTCCTTATCACCCACAGTCTAGTGGTCAAGTAGAGTTGAGCAATAGAGAGCTCAAATGAATTTTGCAAAAGACTGTTAATAGGTTTAGAAAGAATTGGTCCAAAAAACTTGATGATGCATTATGGGATTATAGAACTGCATATAAAAATCCTATGGGTATGTCTCCGTATAAAATGGTTTATGGAAAAGCATGTCACTTACCTCTCGAACTAGAACATAAGGCATATTGGGCTATTAAAGAGCTCAACTATGATTTTAAACTTGCCGGTGAGAAGAGGTTATTTGATATTAGCTCACTTGATGAATGGAGAACCCAAGCTTATGAAAATGCCAAGTTGTTTAAAGAAAAAGTTAAAAGATGGCATGACAAAAGGGTACAAAAGCGTGAGTTTAATGTAGGTGATTATGTGCTATACAACTCTCCTTTAAGATTTTTTGTAGGAAAACTTCTCTCTAAATGGGAAGGCCCCTATGTTATCAAAGAGGTCTATCATTCCGGTGCCATAAAAATCAACAACTTCGAGGGCACAAATCCGAAGGTGGTAAATGGTCAAAGAATCAAACATTATATCTCAGGTAATCCCATAAATATTGAAACCAATATTATCGAAACCGTAACCCCAGAGGAATACATAAGGGACACTTTCCGGAACGTTTCAGACTCTGAAAATGAATAGGTATGTGGTACGGTAAGTAAACCGACTCCAAAACAATTTTTAAGGCAATATTTCTCTGTTTTGGAATATTTAGAAAAATAGAAAAATAAGTAGCAGTCCGGGAAGGACACGAGGGCCCCACGAGGGTGGTGGGCGCGCCCTACCCCCCTGGGCGCGCCCCCTACCTCGTTAGAACCTCGTGTGCCTTCCGGACTCCGTTTTCTTGCACGCTACGTATTTTGGTCGGTAATTATTTATATAACCCACGAAGGTTTTGACTCCCGTATCACGCAAACCTCATCTGTTCTTGTTTCGAGTTGTTTTCTGTCCGGGTTTTCCAGGCTAGGCATCATGTCGTCTCCCTCCTCCAACAATGGTGACAACGATGCTTGGCTAATGAAGATAGATCTGAAGAGGGAAGAACCCACGAGGGTCAACAAAGATGAAAGGATCAAGAAGGCCACGGAGGATCAAGCTCCAGCAGCAAAGGACACCCTCCAAATTGATCATAACCTTCTTACCCCAACTGAGATCGAAGCTTTCAAGATGATTGAGTTAGCTCGTATACAAAACAAGTATCTCACACAAGAAAATATTTTGTTGAAGGAGCATATTGTCGCACTCAAGGGCATTATTCGCAAGTTGGAGGACCTCTTACGCTCGATGTGCGATTATCCGTCACCACCACCTTCTTCACCAACCAAGGAGATATAATCACATGGGTATGGGCACTCCCCTTGGCAACTGCCAAGCTTGGGGGAGATGCCCTGGTATCGTATCACAATCACAACTCCTATCTTTACCATTTTTCTTAGTTCGATCCTATTAGTAGTATCTTGATCTGGTAGAATAAAGTTTATGGCATGATAAAGTATGTTGTCATGGAGCCTCTAACTTGTTGAGCTTGCCTTTCCCCCTCATGCTAGCCAAATTCTCAGCACCAAGTAGAAATACTACTTGTGCTTCCAAATACCCTTAAACCAGTTTTGCCATGAGAGTCCACCATATCTACCTATGGATTGAGTAAGATCCTTCAAGTAAGTTGTCATGGGTGCAAATCAATAAAAATTGCTCTAAATATGTATGATTGATTGGTGTGGGAGAAATAAGCTTTATATGATCTTGTGATGTGGAAGTAATAAAAGCGGCAGACTGCATAATAAAGGTTCATATCACAAGGGGCAATATAAAGTGGCGTTCTTTCGCATTGAGATTTTGTGCATCCAACCATAAAAGTGCATGACAACCTCTGCTTCCCTCTGCGAAGGGCCTATCCTTTGTTATTACCTTCTACCTTATGCAAGAGTCATGGTGATCTTCACCTTTTCTTTTTCATTTTATCCTTTGGCAAGCTCAGCATGTTGGAAAGAACGTGATATATATATCTAATTGGATGTAGGGGAGCATGAACCATTATTGTTGACATTACCCTTGAGGTAAAAGGTTATGGGGCAAAACTATAAGCCCCTATCTTTCTCTGTGTCCGATTAAAACTCCGTAACCACAAGTATTGCGTGAGTGTTAGCAATTATGGAGGACTAAATGATAGTTGAGTATGTGGACTTGCTTTTTTAGCTCTGACATAGACTCTTTCCGATGTTATGATAAATTGCAATTGCTTCAATGACTGAGATTATAGTTTGTCAGAGCCCAATAAGGTTTATGATTTATACTTTTGCATTGTGAATAGATCATCACTTGAACATAAGTAATCATATGACAAAATCTATATATGTTGCTGTTATGAGAATAATCACGATGCCTTCATGTCCGTATTTTAATTTTATCGACGCCTCTACCTCTAAACATGAGGACATATTTATTGTTATCGGCTTTTCGCTTGAGGATAAGCGAGGTCTAAGCTTGGGGGAGTTGATACATCCATTTTGCATCATGCTTTTATATCGATATTTATTGCATTATGGACTATTATTTCACTTTATGTCACAATACTTATGGCTATTCTCTCTTATTTTACAAGGTTTACATAAGGAGGGAGAATGCCGGCAGCTGGAATTCTGGGCTGGAAAAGGAGAAAATATTAGAGACCTATTCTGCACAACTCCAAAAGTCCTGAAACTTCACGGAACATCTTAAAATAAATAAAGAAAAATCCTCGCCAAAGATGAAGGCCAGGGGGCCCACACCCTTCTCACGAGGGTGGGGGGTGCCCCCCCCCTAGGGCGCGCCCCCTACCTCGTGGGCCCCCTAGTGGCTCTCTGACGTCCATCTTCTCCTATATGAAGTCTTTCGATGAGAAAAAAATCAGAAGGAACTTTTCGGGACGAGACTCCACCGCCACGAGGCGGAACCTTGGCGGATCCAATCTAGAGCTCCGGCAGAGCTGTTCTGCCGGGGAAACTTCCCTCCGGGAGGGGGAAATCATCACCATCGTGATCACCAACGCTCCTCTCATCGGGAGAGGGAAATCTACATCAACATCTTCACCAACACCATCTCATCTCCAAACCCTAGTTCATCTCTTGTATCCAGTTCTTGTCTCAAAGTCCAGGATTGGTGCTAGTAGGTTGCTAGTAGTGTTGATTACTCCTTGTAGTTGATGCTAGTTGGTTTATTTGGTGGAAGATCATATGTTCAGATCCTATATGCATATTATTACCCCTCTGATTATGAACATGAATATGCTTCGTGAGTAATTACGTTTGTTCCTGAGCACAAGGGAGAAGTCTTGCTATTAGTAGTCATGTGAATTTGGTATTCGTTTGATATTTTGATAAGATGTATGTTTTCTAGCTTCTAGTGGTGTTATGTGAATGTCGACTACATAACACTTCACCATTATTTGGGCCTAGAGGAAGGCATTGGGAAGTAATAAGTAGATGATGGGTTGCTAGAGTGACAGAAGCTTAAACCCTAGTTTATGCGTTGCTTCGTAAGGGGCTGATTTGGATCCATATGTTTCATGCTATGGTTAGGTTTACCTTAATACTTTTGTTGTAGTTGTGGATGCTTGCAATAGAGGTTAATCATAAGTGGGATGCTTGTTCAAGTAAGGACATCACCCAAGCACCGGTCCACCCACATACCAAATTATTAAAGTATCGAACACGAATCATATGAACGTGATGAAAACTAGCTTGACGATATTCCCATGTGTCCTCGGGAGCGCTTTTCCTATTATAAGAGTTTGTTCCGGCTTGTCCTTTGCTACAAAAGGATTGGGCCACCTTGCTGCACTTTATTTACTTTTGTTACTTGTTGCTCATTACAAATTATCCCATCACAAAACTATCTGTTACCACTTATTTCAGTACTTGCAGAGAATACCTTGCTGAAAACCGCTTATCATTTCTTTCTGCTCCTCGTTGGGTTCGACACTCTTACTTATCGAAAGGACTATGATAGATCCCCTATACTTGTGGGTCATCACAACCCTGCAACCAAATAACAAAGAGTCTCTTGTGTCCTCAACACACCCAATACAATGCTAAATTGTATTGGTGCACCACTTTGGCGAAGAGATGGTGATACAAGTGCAATATGGATGGTAGATATATGTTTTTGTAATCTGAAATTATAAAAATAGCAAGGTAACTAATGATAAAAGTGAGCGAAAATGGTATTGCAATGCATTGAAACAAGGTCTAGGGTTCACACTTTCGCTAGTGCAAGTTCTCTCAACAATAATAACATAATTGGATCATATAACTATCCCTCAACATGCAACAAAGAGTCACTCCAAAGTCATTAATAGCAGAGAAAAAATGAAGAGATTATTGTAGGGTACGAAACCACCTCAAAGTTATCCTTTCTGATCGATCTATTCAAGAGTCCGTAGTAAAATAACATGAAACTATTCTTTCCGTCCAATCTATCCTAGTGTTTGTACTAGAATAACACCTTAAGACACAAATCAACCAAACCCCTAATGTTACATAGATACTCCAATGTCACCTCAAGTATCCGTGGGTATGATTATACGATATGCATCACACAATCTCAGATTCATCTATTCAACCAACACAAAGTGAAGGAAATATGCCCTAGAGGCAATAATAAAGTTGTTATTTATATTTCCTTATATCATGATAAATGTTTATTATTCATGCTAGAATTGTATTAACCGGAAACTTAGTACATGCGTGAATACATAGACAAACAGAGTGTCACTAGTTTGCCTCTACTTGACTAGCTCGTTGAATCAATGATGGTTATATTTCCTAACCATAGACAAGAGTTGTCATTTGATTAACAGGATCACATCATTAGAGAATGATGTGATTGACTTGACCCATCTATTAGCTTAGCATGTTGATCATTTAGTTTGTTGCTATTGCTTTCTCCATAACTTATACATGTTCCTATGACTATGAGATCATGCAACCCCCGAATACCGGAGGAACACTTTGTGTGCTACCAAACGTCACAATGTAACTGGGTGCTCTATAGGTGTCTCCGATGGTGTTTCTTTAGTTGGCATAGATCGAGATTAGGATTTGTCACTCTGATTGTCAGAGAGGTATCTCTGGGCCCTCTCGGTAATGTACATCACTATAAGCCTTGCAAGCAATGTAGGTAATGAGTTAGTTATGGGATGTAGCATTACGGAACGAGTAAAGAGACTTGCCGGTAACGAGATTGAACTAGGTATTGAGATACCACGATCAAATCTCGGGAAAGTAACATACTGATGACAGAGGGAACAACATATATCGTTATGGAGTTTGACCGATAAAGATCTTCGTAGAATATGTAGGAACCAATATGAGCATCCAGGTTCCGCTATTGGTTATTGACCGGAGGCGTGTCTCGGTCATGTCTACATAGTTCTTGAACCCGTAGGTCCGCATGCTTAACGTTCAGTGACGATCGGTATTATGAGTTTATGTGTTTTGATGTACTGAAGATAGTTCGGAGTCCCGGATGTGATCATGGACATGACAAGGAGTCTCGAAATGGTCGAGACATAAAGATTGATATATTGGACGACTATATTCGGACACAGGATGAGTTCCGGGGGTCACTGGATATTTATCGGAGTGCCGGGGGGTTATCAGAACCCCCGGGGGAACTAATGGGCCTACATGGGCCTTGTGAGAGAGAGAGGAGGGGGGCTAGGGCTGTACCCCGTTGGGAGTCCGAGTTGGACAAGGAGGGGGGTGCCCCCTCTTTCCTCCCTCTCTCCTCTCCTTCCTTTCCCCTTCCCCTTCCTAGTTGGACTAGGAAAAGGGGAGTCCTACTCCTACTAGGAGGAGGACTCCACCTCTCCTTGGCGCGCCCCTTGGCCGTCCGGCCTCCCCCTTGCTCCTTTATATACGGGGGCAGGGGGCACCCTAGGACACACAAGTTGATTGTTTCCAGTCATGTGCGGTGCCCCCCTCCACCTTAATCCACCTCGGTCATATCATAGCGGTGCTTAGGCGAAGCCCTATTCCGGTAGCATCATCATCACCGTCATTACGCCGTCGTGATAATGAAGCTCTCCCTCGACACTCTACTAGGTCGTGAGTTCGTGGGACGTCACCGAGCCAAACATGTGCAGAGCGTGGAGCTGTCGTACCTTTGGTGGTAGGATCGGTCGATCATGAAGACGTACGACTACATCAACCGTGTTGTCATAACGCTTCCACTTACGGTCTACGAGGGTACGTGGACAACACTCTTCCGTCCCATTGCTATGCATCACCATGATCTTGCATGTGCGTAGGATTTTTTTTGAAATTACCACGTTACCCAACAGTGGCATCCGAGCCAGGTTTATGCGTAGATGTTATATGCACGAGTAGAACACAAAGGAGTTGTGGGCGTGGGTATATACATATTGCGTGGTGTCACTAGTTGATTCTTGATTCAACGACATTGTTGGATGAAGCGGCCCAGACCGACATTACGCATACACTTACGCTAGACTGGTTCTACTGACGTGCTTCGCACACAGGTGGCTAGTGGGTGTCTGTTTCTCCAGCTTTAGTTGAATCGGATTCAATGAATAGGGTTCTTTCTGAAGATCAAAAAGCAATCACTATACCATGTTGTGGTTTTTGATGCGTAGGTAAGAACGGTTCTTTCTCAGCCCATAGCAGCCACGTAAAACTTGCAACAACAAATTAGAGGACATCTAACTTGCTTTTGCACGACATGTTGTGATGTGATATGGTCAAGACATGATGCTAAATTTTATTTTATGAGATGATCATGTTTTGTAACACAGTTATCGGCAACTGGCAGGAGCCATATGGTTGTCGCTTTATTGTATGAAATGCAATCGCCATGTAATTGCTTTACTTTATCACTAAGCGGTAGCGATAGTCGTAGAAGCAATAGTTGGCGAGATGACAACGATGTTTCGATGGAGATCAAGGTGTCAAGCCGGTGACGATGGTGATCATGACGGTGCTTTGGAGATGGAGATCAAAGGCACAAGATGATGATGGCCATATCATATCACTTATATTGATTGCATGTGATGTTTATCCTTTATGCATCTTATTATGCTTAGTTCGACGGTAGCATTATAAGATGATCTCTCACTAAATTTCAAGGTATAAGTGTTCTCCCTGAGTATGCACCGTTGCTACAGTTCGTCGTTGTCGGTGTCAAAACCGGCGGATCTCGGGTAGGGGGTCCCGAACTGTGCGTCTAAGGCGGATGGTAACAGGAGGTGGGGGACACGATGTTTACCCAGGTTCGGGCCCTCTCGATGGAGGTAATACCCTACTTCTTGCTTGATTGATCTTGATGATATGAGTATTACAAGAGTTGATCTACCACGAGATAGTAGAGGCTAAACCCTAGAAGCTAGCCTATGGTATCATTGTTCCCGTCCTACGGACTAAACCCTCCGGTTTATATAGACACCGGAGGGGCTAGGGTTACACAGAGTCGGTTACAAGGAAGGAGATCTACATATCTGTATTGCCAAGCTTGCCTTCCATGCCAAGGAGAGTACCATCCGGACACGGGACGAAGTCTTCAATCTTGTATCTTCATAGTCCAACAGTCCGGCCAAAGGATATAGTCCGGCTATCCGGAGACCCCCTAATCTAGGACTCCCTTAGTAGCCCCTGAACCAGGCTTCAATGACGATGAGTCCGGCGCGCAGATTTGTCTTCGGTATTGCAGGGCGGGTTCTTCCTCCGAATACTCCATAGAAGATTTTGAACACAAGGATAGTGTCTGGCTCTGCAAAACAAGTTCCACATACCACCGTAGAGAGAATAATATTTCCACAAATCTAATCTGCTGACACGTTTGACAACATGACATCATACCACGGCCCGGTCATTATTCTAACCGTTTTTCTCAACCAGCTACTGCACATATCGCGAGGTGGTTTCCTTGGCACGTCTTGTCAAAGCAGAGATCGTGTCCCCTTATCACGGGATTCTCATCAATACAGATGTGGGTAACCCAACCGCGCCATCAATTACGGTACTTGGGGAATGAGAGGTTTTACTAGGTGAGTGGGGAGGTGCATCGCCTCTTCCGCCCTTATAAAGGGACAAGGATTCACACTTTTCACCCACACCTTCTTCCCAATTCATTCCCTTCTGCTCAGGCTCCAGTGCCCAAGCGTTCATCTTCTCTGCCCACAAAAGGTCTTCCAAAGATGTCCGGATCCGGAGAAGGAGGCAAATGGATGGCATCTACCATTCGAGAGAAGGATATCAAAAAGCTTCAGGAGGCCGGGTATCTGGCCAAGAAAATCAGCCACCGTCTCCCGACGGCGCGACATATCGTCCCCACTCTGGAACCCCATGAGAGGGTTGTATTCCTCCCTCACTTTATCCGTGGGCTAGGGTTTCCCCTCCACCAGTTCGTTCATGGCATCATGTATTATTATGGGATCGATCTTCATGATCTGTCACCTAATTCCTTCCTCAACATCTCGACATTCATTGTCGTGTGTGACGCTTTTCTCCGCATTTTGCCGCACTTCGGTTTATGGCTGAAGGTTTTTAATGTGAAGCCCAAGGTGGTGGGCGGCGAGCACGCCGAGTGCGGGGGCGCTATGGTGAGCAAGATGCCCAGCGTCATATGGCCAACGGGAACCTTTAATGATTCTGTCAAGGAGTGGCAACAACAGTGGTTTTACATCACTGAGCCGTGCGGCAAGGAATGGGCCGCCTCTCCCGAGTTTCGATCCGGCGCCCATCTGCGGCTTACATCCTGGGTTAAGAAAGGCCTGGACTAGTCCTCGTCCGACGAAATGTCGGTGCTCCAGACGCGCGTTAAAGATATGGAAGATAAGAACATTGAACTTGTCAACGTAGTCTAGGTGATGTTAGTCTGTCGGGTACTGCCTTGTCAACACCAGACTTGCAATCTATGGGAATTCGATCCGGACAGGCACCAAACCTTGCGAGGGTTCTTCGGCTCCCCGCACAAGGACATTTGGAAGGTGCTTTTCAAGCCCAACAAATCATGGCCGGACTCCGCCGAGGACCGCGGGTACCAACTGTCCCGCCCTGCAAGTTCGGTGAGTTTATCCAACTTTTCTATCCGCATGACCCAAAGGAAGCGCTTAACGCGTGTTATTCAACTCTCCCAGGGCTGGACGAAGAAGGCGGAGCAGATCCATTGTCCGGCCCCGCTGCCTGAAGACCCGGCCATCCTACTTCTGATGAAGATGCTGGTCACGGCGCCTTACAAGGTGCCGAAGAAGACGGCCAAGAAGGAGGCCAAAAAGACCCGGGGCGGCCTTTGTCGCCGTGGCACTTCGGACACAATATCCGAAGGTTCTGATGCCCATTCGCCTCCGAGGGGGACAAAGAGGAGGAAGAAGATGAATCCCCTACGGGGGGAAGAAGGAAGAGGACGGCCTCCGCACCCTTGGAGGCCGAACTGCCCAAAAGGGGAAAGGCTCCTCTTCCGGAGGAGTCCACTGCCGCCGCCGACAACGGCCCGGCATGGGATCCTAGGGCCCAGCCCCTGGTGGACTCGTAAGTATATAAACTCCGAGTACGTTTAAGCGTTCGGACTCATCGTGGCTTAGTATTTTAACCTGAGCATATATTTTTTGTAGTCCGGCGAGGTCCCGTACCAAACAATCCTCATCAGAGGACCTGCTGAGCTCAAATGCTATGGAGAGTGGGACACCCCCAAAGGCCCCTTCCTCCAAATAGGTGCATAACACCGAGGCTTCGTCCCAGAAGGACCCCGGCCAAGGAGCAAAGGAAGAAACTATGAAGGCGGCGCCTGGAGGTCAAACCGCAGGGGCCGGACACATGGGGGAAAAGATTCCCATGGGGTCTGACGGCGGGGGCGATCCTGAGTTCGGCTCCCCACCGGATGCGATTCCAGAGACCTATATGGCTCCAGAATCAAGAAGGCAGCCTCCTTCGGCTGGAAGGGCATGCCTGTTCCGCCGGCGACCTCTATCCATCCAGAAGTGTGAGATGCTTTGTTGGTGGCATTGCAAGACGCCTCCATCGTTGATGAACACTGTTCCCTTATGGGTGCGGTGATTGAGAAGATTCAGTCAACTGAGAGTCGACTGAACGAAGCCTGTATCAGCCTTATAAGAGGCTTCCTACAGTGATGGATATAAGCGCAATTGAAATTCCTAGGGAGTTATACATTTGTGTATTGATAAGACCATTCACAATTTCTTGAAGCTCGATCTCCCCCCAGATAAACCATATAGCCAAGAGAAACCATGAACCAGAATACAAGAGCTTGCCCCACCCATGAGTAAATATTTCATAGTAGCCTCATTAGATCGTAGATCTCTCTTGGTATATCCAGACAATAGGCAGGAACATAAACTGAAACATTCTGGAGCTACAAAGATAGTTATTAAATCGTTTGCACCACATAAAAACATTCCCCCTAGAGTAGCTGTTAATACGATTGGTTATGGCATTATGCGGGAGAAATCCTTAAAGATTTTTTAACCGCTCGAACAGCTGAATAACTCTCGTCGTATCATGACAGTCAGTTTTCGGCTTTATCTACTGAGGTGCTCATCCAGAAGAACCGGGACACAATCGCAGTAGTTCTCCCAGTGCTACCTTAGCCGATATAGCGGAACGTAAGGTACCAAAACATGGGAGCCGGGCAAACCCAACTATTGACCCAAGACATGATTCAGAGTTGATGCATATAATGCTATATGTTCGGGGTGCCAAACTTCCATGAAGGTGTTCGGACTTTTATTGCCGTGTTACGGGAAAAACGAAGCCCTGGCATATTTAAGGCATACGCTGTGTACGGATGCCACTTGACAAAATGATTTCGATAAGAAATAATCAGCAAGTAAACGTCATATAAATCCACATGTTGTATTTGAATAATACGTCTATGCGTATGGGTACAAGTAATGTGATAAAAAGGGGTTGTGATAGCCGAACCTACTGTGACCAGGGGGAAGAGGTTCTGTGCGGATTCATAATATAGCCGGACGGTCACTGCGGGGAATGTCCAAGGATTCCCTAACACATTCAAGCTGCCTCCGTGTAGTCCGTCCTGGTCAGTGCAAAGGTGAACCTGCGAAGGAAATATAAGAAATGTTTACGTGCCGGAGGGCGGTTGAATCGCTGAGTTCGGCCTGTCATGGCCTTCGCGGAGTGTTTAGTTGAGCTCTGGACGAGCCGAGGTATCCTTCCGCGAAGTAGTTCGGAGCCCCTTGACAGTGTCCGGGAGCCTGGACGTCGACTCAAGGTTCGGCTACAAGGTGCTGCTCGTTGTTTCTGCTGCTAAGGCAGTGGTGTACTTGTTGGTGCCGAAGGAAGGTTCAGCGTTGCCATGAACCGTGATGACGCTGCATGGACCGGGCATCTTGAGCTTACGGTAGGCATAATATGGCACCATGTTGAATCGAGCGAACGCGGTTCGTCCGAGCAGTGCTTGATAATCACTATGGAAAGGGGTGATTTTGAAGATTAACTCTTCGATACGGTAATTTTCTGGTGATCCAAAGATTACCTCAAGGGCAATGGAGCCTATACAGCTAACCTCCATACCTGGTATGATGCCTCTAAAAGTGGCTTTAGTGGGTTTGGTCGCCGAATGATCGATGCCCATCTTACGCACTGTGTCCTGGTAAAGCAAATTTAAACTGCTACCTCCGTCCATAAGGACTCGAGTGAGGTGGAACCCATCTACTATTGGGTCGAGGATTAGTGCGGCTAGATTGCCCTGATTGGCGTTAACAGGACAATCCGTGCGGTTGAAGGTGACCGGCCCTAGTTTATATTGTGGGACGGCTAGTTCCACTGAGTTGCCATCCCTAAGGGTGCATATCTAGTCCGAGTTAGCAATTTGGGTGGTATTTACCACATTCACCGATTGAATATGGGGGGGATTTCTTTTGCCCTCTTGTGTTTGGTGATCTGGGCTCTTCGTCGCTATCGTCGCTTTGAGACCCCTCTTCGTCTTTGGCGCCTGCCTTGCCGGCTTGTTTGAAGACACAGCATTCTCTGTTGGTATGGGTGGCTGGCATTTCTGGGGTGCCATGAATTTGGCATTGGCGATCGAGTATGCGGTCCAGACTGGATGGACCCGGATTTTTATTTTTGGGTGGCCCTTTCCGCTGACCGGACTTTGAGCCCCTGAACCCGGCATTAACTGTCGTATTTTCGGCGTTTTCACCATATTTGCGACGCTTGTGTTTGTTGCATCATGGTTTGCCGTTCCTATCACTGGCTTCTGATATGCCAGGTTTGCTTGCTGTATTGGTACTATGAGCCAACCAACTATCTTTGCCCGCACAAAAGCGGGTCATAAGTGTCGTGAGGGCTGCCATGGATTTTGGCTTCTCTTGGCCGCGGTGTCGGGCGAGCCATTCGTCACGGATATTATGCTTAAATGCCGCTAAGGCCTCTGCATCCGGACAGTCGACAATTTGGTTCTTCTTGGTTAGGAACTGGGTCCAGAATTTCCTGGCTGATTCCCCTGGCTACTGAGTTATATGACTTAAATCGTCAGCGTTCGGCGGTCGCACATAAGTGCCCTGGAAATTGTCCAGGAATGCCTCTGCCAGGTTCTCCCAACTTCCGATGGAGTTTGCTAGCAAGCTATTGAGCCAATGCCGAGCTGGCCCTTTGAGTTTTAGCGGGAGATACTTGATGGCATGTAGGTCATCCCTGCGGGCCATGTGAATGTGGAGGAAGAAGTCTTCTATCCATACCGCGGGGTCTATAGTACCATCGTATGATTCAATGTTTATGGGTTTAAACCCTTCTAGGAATTCGTGATCCATTACTTCATCAGTGAAGCATAAGGGGTGTGCGGCGCCTCTGTGCCAGGCTATATCACGACGCGGTTCATACGAGTCTTGTCTGCCATGTTCGGCTCGACCGGATTTGCTTTTAGTGTATCCGGCGTGATGATCATCATCGCGTGTTGGTGCGCGCCCCCGTGATCCGTAGATCGATCTTGCATGTTTTGCCTTGTTTTCCAATACGTCTCGCAGGTCCCGCGTGTTGCCCTGGTCCTTGGCATTTTTGTTTGATTGGCGTCGGGGTGTGGGCTGGACTTCGGGCTGAAATGCCTCTCTGTCTCGGCCACAAGGTGGCCCGTCAGCCGCATCATACGCTGGTGATGTAGGTTTCAATGCTTCCTCCTCGAGGTGAGGTAGCAACCTGTGCTTTGGATAACTCTTGGAGGGGCGCTCGAGTTCGTATTCCTCGGCCGCAAGGAATTCGGTTCATCTGTCTGCTAGCAAATCTTGATCAGCTTGAAGCTGTTGTTGCTTTTTCTTCAAGCTATTTGCTATGGCCATAAGCCGGCGCTTGAAGCGCTCCTGCTCGACGGGATCCTCAGGCACGATAAATTCTTCATCGCTGAGGCGCACCTCATCTTCGGAGAGAGGCATGTAATTGTCCTCCTTCGATTCTTCATCTGCTGCCCGCTCTGGAGGGCTAGCTTGTTCACCCTCCCGCTCTAAATCGTGCTGGAGGGGATTGTTGTCGTCTTCGGCACTATCCGAAGTGTTATTGTCTCTTGTGCCGGTATCACTACTTTTGCTATGGCGGGACTTAGAGCGGCGCCGCTGACGTCGGCACTTGGGTTGCTTCTTGGAGGGGTCATCCTCCGCTGTCTCGTCGCCATTGCCTTCTTTGGGGTGCCCACCATGTATATATCATATGATGAGGTGGCGTTCCAGCGCCCTGTGGGCGGTGGTTCCTGTTCGTCTCCTGCATCATCGTCCATACCGTCGATGTCTTCGGAGTCGAAGTCGAGCATGTCGGTTAAATCGTCGATAGTGGCTACTAAGTGGGTGGTCGGTGGAGAGCGAATTTCTTCGTTGTCCACATCCCATTCTAGCCGAACATAGTTCGGCCAAGGTTCTCCTGACAAGGAGAGAGACCTTAATGAATTTAGCACGTCGCCAAAAGGTGAGTGCTGAAAGATATCTGCGGAGGTGAACTCCATGATCGGCGCCCAATCGGATTCGATAGGCATGGACCTAGGTGGCTCGGAGTCCGTGGCCGGAGATGAATCCTGTGCTTCGGCAACACGGCTCTCGTAAGGGGTGAAGTCAGTATCTGGCTCTATCTCCACTGAGAGTGCGGCCTCCATGGCGGGGTCTATCCACCCGTCCTCGGATGGCGCAATTTTCTTCGGATTGAAGGCCAGAGTAGTTGCAGGTGTGATCTCCCGAACACTGTCCGGTGGTAGAGCTAAATCATGCTCGTCATGATCGTGCGGCGCACCTGGTATAGGCTCGAATCCATCGAAGATCAAGTCTCCGCGGATGTCGACAGTGTAGTTCGAGTTTCCGAACCTAACCTGATGGCCAGGGGCGTAGCTCTCGATCTGCTCCAGATGGCCAAGCGAGTTGGCCCGCAGTGCGAAGCCGCCGAATACGAAGATCTGTCCGGGGAGGAAAATCTCACCCTGGACCGCATCGTTACCGATGATCGAAGGAGCCATCAAGCCTTATAGTGATGGCACAGTGGAACTCTCAATGAAAGCACCAATGCCGGCGTCAAAATCGGCGGATCTCGGGTAGGGGGTCCCAAACTGTGCGTCCAAGGCGGATGGTAATAGGAGGTGGGGGACACGATGTTTACCCAGGTTCGGGCCCTCTCGATGGAGGTAATACCCTACTTCCTGCTTGATTGATCTTGATGATATGAGTATTACAAGAGTTGATCTACCATGATATCGTAGAGGTTAAACCCTAGAAGCTAGCCTATGGTATCATTGTTCTCGTCCTATGGACTAAACCCTCCGGTTTATATAGACACCGGAGGGGGCTAGGGTTACACAAAGTCAGTTACAAGCAAGGAGATCTACATATCCTTATTGCCAAGCTTGCCTTCCACGCCAAGGAGAGTCCCATCCGGACACGGGACGAAGTCTTCAATCTTGTATCTTCATAGTCCAACGGTCCGGCCAAAGGATATAGTCCGGCTGTCCGGAGACCCCCTAATCCAGGACTCCCTCGGTCGTGCCGAGACACCACATGATGATTGGGCGTGATAAGCTCTACGTTCACATACAACGGGTGCAAGCCAGTTTTGCACACGTGGAATACTCTGGTTAAACTTAACGAGCCTAGCATATGCATATATGGCCTCGGAACACTGAGACCGAAAGGTCGAGCGTGAATCATATAGTAGATATGATCAACATAGTGATGTTCACCATTGAAAACTACTCCATCTCACGTGATGATCGGACATGGTTTAGTTGATACGGATCACGTGATCACTTAGATGATTAGAGAGATGTATGTCTAAGTGGGAGTTCTTAAGTAATTTGATTAATTGAACTTTAATTTATCATGAACTTAGTACCTGATAGTATTTTGCATGTCTATGTTGTTGTAGATAGATGGCCCATGCCGTTGTTCCGTTGAATTTTAATGCGTTCCTAGAGAAAGCTAAGTTGAAAGATGATGGTAGCAACGACACGGACTGGGTCCGTAACTTGAGGATTATCATCATTGCTGCATTGAAGAATTACGTCCTAGAAGCACCGCTAGCTGACAAACCCGCTGTAGGAGCAACGCTAGATGTTGTGAATAGCTGGCAGAGCAAAGCTGATGACTACTCGATAGTTCAGTGTGCCATGCTTTACGGCTTAGAACTGGGACTTCAACAACGTTTTGAACTTCATGGAGCATATGAGATGTTCCAGGAATTGAAGTTAATATTTCAAGCAAATGCCCAGATTGAGAGATATGAAGTCTCCAATAAGTTCTATAGCTACAAGATGGAGGAGAATAGTTCTGTCAGTGAGCATATACTCAGAATGTCTGGGTACCACAACCACTTGACTCAACTAGGAGTTAATCTTCTCGATGATAGTGTCATTGACAAAGTTCTTCAATCATTGCCACCAAGCTACAAGAGCTTCGTGATGAACTATAATATGCAAGGTATGGATAAGACGATTCCTGAGCTCTTCGCAATGCTAAAGGTTGCGGAGGTACAAATCAAGAAGGAGCATCAAGTGTTGATGGTCAACAAGACCACCAGTTTCAAGAAAAAGGGTAAAGGGAAGAAGGGGAACTTCAAGAAGAATAGCAAGCCAGTTGCTGCTCAAGTGAAGAAACCCAAGTCTGGACCTAAGCCTGAGACTAAGTGCTTCTACTGCAGAGGAACTAGTCACTGGAAGCGGAACTGCCCCAAGTATTTTGCGGAGAAGAAGGATGGCAAAGTGAAAGGTATATTTGATATACATGTTATTGATGTGTACCTTACTAATGCTCACAGTAGTGCCTGGGTATTTGATACTGGTTCAGTTGCTAACATTTGCAACTCGAAACAGGGGCTATGGATTAAGCGAAGAATGGCTAAGGACGAGGTGATGATGCGTGTGGGAAATGGTTCCAAAGTCGATGTGATCGTCGTCGGCACGCTACCTCTACATCTACCTTTGGGGTTAGTTTTAGACCTAAATAATTGTTATTTGGTGCCAGCGTTAAGCATGAACATTATATCTGGATCTTGTTTGATGCGAGATGGTTATTCATTTAAATCAGAGAATAATGGTTGTTCTATTTATATGAGTAATATCTTTTATGGTCATGCACCCTTGATGTCGGCGGGAAATGACACCTATGGGGTCACTGGGATCCCTTCTATGGTTGGCGGGCGCGGGGTTGTGCAAAGAGCGGGCCTGGCGGTCAGCACACAAATCGTTTACCCTGGTTCGGGTCGCGGAGACGCGTAAAACCCTAGTCCTGCTTTGATGTATATTTAGGTGTTCTTGTGTTCTTGAACTAGCTACGGTGGCTCTCTAGTCCAAAAGATCCGAATCCCCCTCGAGTACGCCTCGGGCCTTCTTTTATAGACAAAAAGGGGTCGCCACAGTGGCACACAAGAGGTGGAAAGGTGTACAGGGGTTGAGTCTATCCCCTGGCATAGTCAGACAAATGCATTTAATGCGCTGCCAACGTGCCCCTCTTGCTTTATTGGGGGCAACAAAGAAGCTCGTCCCAGCTGTCGTCGCCTCGCCTGGCTCTGACGCGCGTCCAAGCTGACGAGGCGTCGTAGCGCCACGTTGGCTGGCTGCTGGGCTGGCGCGGTGGTGGAGCCCTCACGAAGATCTGCATGCCACCACACAGGTGCTTGCCGAGTTGGTGTAGAGGCCGTGCGCTGCCACGCAGATGCCTGATACGTCTCCAACGTATCTATAATTTTTGATTGCTCCATGCTATATTATCTTCTGTTTTGGACATTATTGGGCTTTACTATCCACTTTAATATTATTTTCGGGACTAACCTACTAACCGGAGGCCCAGCCCACAATTGCTGTTTTTTGCCTATTTTAGGGTTTCGAAGAAAAGGAATATCAAACGGAGTCCAAACGGAATGAAACCTTCGGGAGCATGATTTTTGGAACGAACAAGATCCAGGAGACCTGGACCCTATGTCAAGCAACCAACAGGGAAGCCACGAGGTAGGGGGGCATGCCTACCCCCCCCAAGGCGCGCCCTACCCCTCGTGGGCCCCCTGTTGCTCCACCGACGTATTTCTTCCTCCTATATATACCTACGTACCCCCAAACGATCAAAGACAAAGCCAAAACCCTAATTCCACCGCCGTAACTTTCTGTATCCATGAGATCCCATCTTGGGGCCTGATAACCCACAAGCATAGGGGATCGCAACAGTTTTCGAGGGTAGATTATTCAACCCAAATTTATTGATTCAACACAAGGGGAGCCAGAGAATATTCTCAAGTATTAGCAGCTGAGTTGTCAATTCAACCACACCTGGAAACTTAATATCTGCAACAAAGTATTTAGTAGCAAAGTAATATAATAGTAGTGTTAACGGTAGCAAAAGGTAACAGTAGTAAAAGTAATGTTTTTGGTATTTTTTAGTGATGATAGCAATGGCAATGGAAAAGTAAATAAGTGAAGAACAATATATGGAAAGCTCATAGGCAATGGATCGGTGATGGAGAATTATGCCGGATGCGGTTCGTCATGTAACAATCATAACCTAGGGTGACACAGAACTAGCTCCAGTTCATCAATGTAATGTAGGCATGTATTCCGAATATAGTCATACGTGCTTATGGAAAAGAACTTGCATGACATCTTTTGTCCTACCCTCCCGTGGAAGCGGGGTCCTCACGGAAATTAAGGGATATTAAGACCTCCTTTTAATAGAGTACCGGAACAAAGCATTAACACATAGTGAATACATGAACTCCTCAAACTACGGTCATCACCGGTAAGTATCCCGATTATTGTCACTTCGGGGTTAACGGATCATAACACATAATAGGTGACTATAGACTTGCAAGATAGGATCAAGAACTCTCATATATTGATGAAAACATAATAGGTTCAGATCTGAAATCAAGGCACTCGGGCCCTAGTGACAAGCATTAAGCATAGCAAAGTCATAGCAACATCAATCTCAGAACATAGTGGATACTAGGGATCAAACCCTAACAAAACTAACTCGATTACATGATAGATCCCATCCAACCCATCACCGTCTAGAAAGCCTATGATGGAATTACTCACGCACAGTGGTGAGCATCATGAAATTGGTGATAGAGGATGGTTGATGATGACGATGGCGACGGATTCCCCTCTCCGGAGCCCCGAACGGACTCCAGATCAGTCCTCCCGAGAGGTTTTAGGGCCTGGCAGCGGCTCTGTATCCTAAAACGCGATGAATTATTCTCTCTGATTTTTTTATCTCCGAAACCAAATATATAGAGTTGGAGTCGAGGCCGGAGGAGCTCCAGGGGCCCACAAGGTAGGGGGGCGCGCCCCCACCCTCGTGGACAGGTGGTGGGCCCCCTGGCCTTCATCTTTGGCAAGGATTTTTTATTATTTCTGAAAAGTTGTTCCGTGAAGTTTCAGGTCATTCCGAGAACTTTTGTTTCTGCACATAAATAACACCATGGCAATTCTGCTGAAAACATCGTCAGTCCGGGTTAGTTCCATTCAAATCATGCAAGTTAGAGTCCAAAACAAGCGCAAAAGTGTTTGGAAAAGTAGATATGATGGAGACATATCAACTCCCCCAATCTTAAACCTTTGCTTGTCCTCAAGCAATTCAGTTGATAGACTAAAAGTGATAAAGAAAAACTTTTAGAAACTCTATTTGCTCTTGTTGTTGTAAATATGTAAAGCCAGCATTCAAGTTTTCAGCAAAGATTATGACTAACCACATTCACAATAACGCTTAGGTCTCAAGTTTACTCATATCAATGGCATAATCAACTAGCGAGCAATAATAATAAATCTCGGATGACAACACTTTCTCAAAAGAATCATAATATGATATAACAAGATGGTATCTCGCTAGCCCTTTCTGAGACCGCAAAACATAAATGCAGAGCACCTTTAAAGATCAAGGACCGACCAGACATTGTAATTCATGGTAAAAGAGATCCAATCAAGTCATACTCAATGTAAACTAACAGTAATGAATGCAAATGACAGTGGTGCTCTCCAACTGGTGCTTTTTAATAAGAGGATGATGACTTAGCATGAAAGTAAATAGATAGGCCCTCTGCAGAGGGAAGCAGGGATTTGTAGAGGTGCTAGAGCTCGGGTTTTAAATAGAGGTGAATAATATTTTGAGCGGTATACTTTCATTGTCAATATAACAACCAAGAGATGGCAATATCTTCCATGCTACACACATTATAGGCGGTTCCCAAAAAGAATGGTAAAGTTTATACTCCCCCTTCCACCAACAAGCATCAATCCATGGCTTGCTTGAAACAACGAGTGCCTCCAACTAACAAGAGTCCCAGGGGGAGTTTTGTTTGCAATTATTTTGATTTGATTTGCATAAAGCATGGGACTGGGCATCCCGGTGACCAACCACTTTCTTGTGAGTGAGGAGCAGAGTCCACTCCTCTTGAGAATAACCCGCCTAACATGGAAGATACGGACAACCCTAGTTGATACATGAGCTATTCGAGCATACAAAATATGATAATTATTTGAAGGTTTAGAGTTTGGCACATACAAATTTACTTGGAACGGTAGTTAGATACCGTATATAGGTAGGTATGGTGGACTCATATGGAATAACTTTGGGGTTTATGGAGTTGGATGCACAAGCAGTATTCCTGCTAAGTACAGGTGAAGGCTAGCAAGAGACTGGGAAGCGACCACCTAGAGAGCGACAACAGTCATGAACATTTATTAAAATTAATCAACACCGAATGCAAGCATGAGTAGGATATAATCCACCATGAACATAAATATCGTGAAGGCTATGTTGGTTTTGTTTCAACTACATGCATGAACATGCGCCAAGTCAAGTCACTTAAATCATTCAAAGGAGGATACCACCCTATCATACCACATCACAACCATTTTAATAGCATGTTGGCACGCAAGGTAAACCATTATAAGCTCCTAGATAATCAAGCATGGCACAAGAACTATGATCTCTAGTTGTCATTGCAAACATGTTTATTCATAATAGGCTGAATCAGGAACGATGAACTAATCATATTTACAAAAACAAGAGAGGTCGAGTTCATACAAGCTTTTCTCATCTCAATAAGTTCATCATATAATCAAACGGAGTCCAAACGGAATGAAACCTTCGGGAACGTGATTTTTGGAACGAACAAGATCTAGGAGACTTGGACCCTACGTCAAGCAACCAACAGGGAAGCCACGAGGTAGGGGGCACGCCTACCCCCCCAGGTGCGCCCTCCACCCTCGTGGGCCCCCTGTTGCTCCACCGACGTACTTCTTCCTCCTATATATACCTACGTACCCCCAAATGATCAGAGACAGAGCCAAAACCCTAATTCCACCGCCGTAACTTTCTGTATCCACGAGATCCCATCTTGGGGCCTGATAACCCACAAGTATAGGGGATCGCAACAGTTTTCGAGGGTAGAGTATTCAACCCAAATTTATTGATTCGGCACAAGGGGAGCCAAAGAATATTCTCGAGTATTAGTAGTTGAGTTGTCAATTCAACCACACCTGGAAACTTAATATCTGCAGCAAAGTATTTAGTAGCAAAGTAATATGATAGTAGTGGTAACGGTAGCAAAAGGTAACAGTAGTAAAAGTAATGTTTTTGGTATTTTGTAGTGATGACAGCAACGGCAACAGAAAAGTAAATAAGCGAAGAACAATATATGGAAAGCTCGTAGGCAATGGATCGGTGATGGAGAATTATGCCGGATGCGGTTCATCATGTAACAATCATAACCTAGGGTGACACAGAACTAGCTCGAGTTCATCAATGTAATGTAGGCATGTATTCCGAATATAGTCATACGTGCTTATGGAAAAGAACTTGCATGACATCTTTTGTCCTACCCTCCCGTGGCAGCGGGGTCCTAACAGAAACTAAGGGATATTAAGGCCTCCTTTTAATAGAGTACCGGAACAAAGCATTAACACATAGTGAATACATGAACTCCTCAAACTACGGTCATCACCGGTAAGTATCCCGGTTATTGTCACTTCGGGGTTAACGGATCATAACACATAATAAGTGACTATAGACTTGCAAGATAGGATCAAGAACTCTCATATATTGATGAAAACATAATAGGTTCAGATCTGAAATCATGGCACTCGGGCCCTAGTGACAAGCATTAAGCATAGCAAAGTCATAGCAACATCAATCTCAGAACATAGTGGATACTAGGGATCAAACACTAACAAAACTAACTCGATTACATGATAGATCCCATCCAACCCATCACCGTCCAGCAAGACTACGATGGAATTACTCACGCACGGCGGTGAGCATCATAAAATTGGTGATGGAGGATGGTTGATGATGACGATGGCGACAGATTCCCCTCTCCGGAGCCCCGAACAGACTCCAGATCAGCCCTCCCGAGAGGTTTTAGGGCTTGGCGGCGGCTCCATATCGTAAAACGCGATGAATTCTTCTCTCTTTGAAACCAAATATATAGAGTTGGAGTCAAGGTCGGAGGAGCTCTAGTGGGCCCATGAGGTAGGGGGCGCGCCCTAGGGGGGCAGGCGCCCCCCCACCCTCGTGGACAGGTGGTGGGCCCCTGGCCTTCATCTTTTGCAAGGATTTTTTATTATTTCCAAAAAGTTGTTCCGTGAAGTTTCAGGTCATTCCGAGAACTTTTGTTTCTGCACATAAATAACACCATGGCAATTCTGCTGAAAACATCGTCAGTCCGGGTTAGTTCCATTCAAATCATTCAAGTTAGAGTCCAAAACAAGGGCAAAAGTGTTTGGAAAAGTAGATACGACGTAGACGTATCAGGGCCTGTTCCGGAGCTCCGCCGGAGGGGGCATCGATCACGGAGGGCTTCTCATCAACACCATAGCCTCTCCGATGAAGTGTGAGTAGTTTACCTCAGACCTTCGGGTCCATAGTTATTAGCTAGATGGCTTCTTCTCTCTTTTTTGATCTCAATACAAAGTTCTCCCCCTCTCTTGTGGAGATCTATTCGATGTAATCTTCTTTTGCGGTGTGTTTGTTGAGATCGATGAATTGTAGGTTTATGATCAAGTTTATCTATGAACAATATTTGAATCTTCCCTGAACTCTTTTATGTATGATTGGTTATCTTTGCAAGTCTCTTCGAATTATCAGTTTGGTTTGGCCTACTAGATTGATCTTTCTTGCACTGGGAGAAGTGCTTAGCTTTGGGTTCAATCTTGTGGTGTCCTTTCCCAGTGAAAGTAGGGGCAGCAAGGCACGTATTGTATTGTTGCCATCGAGGATATCAAGATGGGATTTTCATCATATTGCATGAGTTTATCCCTCTACATCATGTCATCTTGCTTAAGGCGTTACTCCGTTCTTATGAACTTAATACTCTAGATGCATGCTGGATAGCGGTCGATGTGTGGAGTAATAGTAGTAGATGCAGGCAGGAGTCGTTCTACTTGTCTTGGACGTGATGCCTATATACATGATCATACCTAGATATTCTCATAACTATGCTCAATTCTGTCAATTGCTCAACAGTAATTTGTTCACCCACCATAAAATACCTATGCTCTTGAGAGAAGCCAATAATGAAACCTATGGCCCCCGGGTCTATCTTCATCATATTAATCTTCCAATACTTAGTTATTTTCTTTGCTTTTATTTTACTTTGCATCTTTATCATAAAAATACCAAAAATATTATCTTATCATATCTATTAGATCTCACTCTCGTAAGTGACCATGTAGGGATTGACAACTCCTTATCGTGTTGGTTGTGAGGATTTATTTGTTTTGTGCAGGTGCGAGGGACTCGCGCGTAGCCTCCTACTGGATTGATACCTTGGTTCTCAAAAACTGAGGGAAATACTTACGCTACTTTGCTGCATCACCCTTTCCTCTTCAAGGGAAAACCAACGCAATGCTCAAGAGGTAGCAAGAAGGATTTCTCACGCTGTTGCCGGGGAGGTCTACGCAAAAGTCAACATACCAAGTACCCATCACAAACCCTTATCTCCCGCATTACATTATTTTCCATTTGCCTCTTGTTTTCCTCTCCCCCACTTCACCCTTGCCGTTTTATTCGCCCTCTCTCTCTCTCTATCTTCCCTCTCTTTCTCTATTTGCCTTTTCTTGCCTGTTCCTTGTTTGCTTGTGTGTTGGATTGCTTGCTTGTCACGATGGCTCAAGATAACACTAAATTGTGTGACTTTACCAATACCAACAACAATGATTTTATTAGCACTCCGATTGCTCCTCTTGTCGATGCTGAATCTTGTGAAATTAATGCTGCCTTGCTGAATCTTGTCATGAAAGATCCGTTTTCCGACCTTCCTAGTGAAGATGCCGCTACCCATCTAAATAACTTCATTGATTTGTGTGATATGCAAAAGAAGAAAGATGTGGACAATGATATTGTTAAATTGAAGTTATTTCCTTTTTCGCTTAGAGATCGTGCTAAAGCTTGGTTTTTGTCTTTGCCTAAAAATAGTATTGATTCTTGGAATAAGTGCAAAGATGCTTTTATCTCTAAGTATTTTCCTCCCACTAAGATCATCTCTCTTAGAAACGATATTATGAATTTTAAGCAACTTGATCATGAACATGTTGCACAAGTTTGGGAGAGGATGAAATTAATGATATGTAATTGCCCAACACATGGTTATAAGTTGTGGATGATTATACAAATTTTTTATGCTGGATTAAATTTTTCTTCTAGAAATCTTTTAGATTCGGCCGCGGGAGGCACTTTTATGGAAATCACTTTAGGAGAAGCTACTAAACTCCTACATAATATTATGGTTAATTATTCTCAATGGCACACTGAAAGATCTACTAATAAGAAAGTGCATGCGATAGAAGAAATTAATGTTTTGAGTGGAAAGATGGATGAACTTATGAAATTATTTGCTAATAAAAGTGTTTCTTCTGATCCTAATGATATGCCTTTGTCTACTTTGATTGAGAATAATAATGAATCTATGGATGTGAATATTGTTGGTAGGAACAATTTTGGTAACAACACGTATAGAGGAAACTTTAATCCTAGGCCTTATCCTAGCAATTCCTCTCATAATTATGGTAATTCCTACAACAATTCTTATGGAAATTATAATAAGATGCCCTCTGATTTTGAATCTAATATTAAAGAATTTATTACTTCGCAAAAGAATTTCAATGCTTTGATTGAAGAAAAATTGCTTAAGAGTGATGAGTTGGCTAGGAATGTTGATAGAATTTCTCTTGATGTTGATTCTTTGAAACTTAGATCTATTCCTCCTAAGCATGATATCAATGAGTCTCTCAAAGACATGAGAGTTTACATTGATGAGTGCAAAGAAAGAACCGCTAGGATGCGTGCTAAGAAAGATTCCTTTATAAGAGTGTGTTCTTCTAGTTTCCATGATAATAAAGATGAAGATCAAAAAGTTATTGATGTGTCCCCTATTAAATCTTTGTTTTGCAGTATGAATCTTGATAATGATGGGACTGAATATGATCCACCTTTACATAGAAGGCGTTCCAAAAATTCGGAGTTTATAGATTTTGATGCTAAATTTGATAAAAGTGGGATTGAAGAGATCAAAACTCTAGATATTAATGAACCTACTATTTTGGATTTCAAGAAATTTAATTATGATAATTGCTCTTTGATAGATTGTATTTCCTTGTTGCAATCTATGCTAAATTCTCCTCATGCTTATAGTCAAAATAAAGCTTTTACCAAACATATCGTTGATGCTTTGATGCAATCTCATGAAGAAAAACTTGAGTTAGAAGTTTCTATCCCTAGAAAACTTTATGATGAGTGGGAAGCAACTATTAAAATTAAAATTAAAGATCATGAATGCTATGCTTTGTGTGATTTGGGTGCTAGTGTTTCCACGATTCCAAAGACTTTGTGTGATTCGTTAGGTTTCCGTGATTTTGATGATTTGTCGTGGGTTTGTCACGGCAGATGTCCTTGTGAAAGGACTTAGTCGTGGAGCCATCGCTACGGGTTAGCTTAAAGGGGTTAAACCGGACAAGGGGACACGGGGAATTTTATACTAGTTCGACCCCTTCGAGGAAGATAAAAGCCTACATCTAGTTGTGGTATTGCTAGGGTTTCGAAGGCCAGTGAGCGAATCCGCTTTGTCTGGCTTCTCGAGTTGTTGTCTGTCCCTAAACCGCTGCCGGGTCGTCCCTTTATATACATAGGTTGACGCCCGCTGGTTTACAGAGTCCCGAAGCCGGATCATAAACGTATCCAATCCGGTCTCTATCCTTCTATTTTACAATACAAGCTACACGACTAAGCCGGTTTACATTTACAGGCTTTAACCCGCCTTTGGGCCTTAGGCCTCCATGAAGTGCCATCATCCTTGCATATTTATGGGCTTCTAATCTTCAAGGAGTCAACCCGGCTACATAAGGCCGGTTTACCTCCAGTAGTAATATCCCCAACATTAGGTCCCAGATTGGTTTGAACTCGTTCATGTCAATCTTCTATAGTTAGAAAAAAATTCTTCCCTCATATCTTCACCTCGATCTTGTAAACCGTCGTGACGTCACACTTCAAGATTATGATAAACCGTCTTGACGTCATCCATCCGTTGAAGTCGAAGATTACCTTCATTTAATATGTCTTCAGCCATCGAGGCGACACCCTTATTAACTTATCCATTTTGGGCTCCTCGATTCCTGCACTTGCCATTTCATCTCTTCGCCTTATGAATAGAGACAGCGGACCCCTTTTCTTTTCTTTCCGCTACCCATTCATCTCTTCTTCTTCCTCTCGACATCCCCGCACCCGAGCGCCGCCGTCATCCTCGAACTCCGCCTCTGCTTCGTCGTTGGCCGCTGCATCACCCTGTTCGCACCAGAGTTTCACAGCGTCCTTTCACTGCTTCGGCCATCGCAGTAAGTATTTTCCCCTTTCTTTCTTAGATCCATTATGGTTTGCTTGTTCTTCGCTGTTCTTGAGGTTCATCATAGCTTTCGGTGTTGCTCTTTCATGGCCTTTAGGTGAATACTTCGTATTTGACGTACTCCTTGCCGTAGCTAACCTTCCATTGTCACCACAAACCCTTATGCACAAAGAACTGACCTAGTCCTTTATAAGTTGCTTCGGTTCTGCACCCCTTCTAGATCCAATTATTTTTACTTTTCTGTCTTATCTTAGATCCGAAAATTTCATATGTCATTGTGAGATTTGTTTCTATGTCCCTGTGAGATCTGCTTCTCCTTACGCCAACATACGCGGTTTAACCTTGTATAAGCAGTCTATGTCATTAGCCCTCTGATAAACCGGAGGAGCATTTTACCTTCATAATTATGCTTCGGTTTAACAGTGTCTGAGTAATCCTGTGCTAGCATTACCTTTTTCCCTTATTGCATTAGTCTCCGGTTTACACCATTTCACATACCAGTATGTTTCTTACTCCCTTGTATCTTGCATATAATCATGCATAATTTATAAACTGGCCTTTCATTTTTATCTTTGTTTGTTCGACAATGGCCAAACAATTCACTGCCTGCAACTGGGCTCGTTCCTGGGTTACTGAGACTCAGTTGAATGAGATGGTTAGAATCAGCTCCCTGCCTAAGAAAACTGAAATCAAATGGCGGGTTCCAGGAACAAAAAATCCTCCAACCCCAAGGCAGGGTGAGGTGGTGGTCTTTGTTGACCATATAGGCCATGGCTTCAAACCGCCGGGGTCAAAGTTTTATCGAGATGTACTTGCTAGCTTCCAACTTCATCCGCAAGATATCGGTCCCAACTCGGTTTCCAATCTATGCAACTTCCAGGTCTTCTGTGAAGTATATTTACAAGAAGAACCAACTGCAAAACTGTTTTGGGATTTCTTTCACTTAAACCGGCACACAGAGTTTGTAAATGGCCCGAACACAAAACTTGGTGGTGTCTTGATTCAAAAGCGGAAAGAAGTTGAATTTCCTCATGCCAAACATCATAGACACCCAAAGGAATGGAACCAAAACTTGGTTTTATTGTAGAGACACTTAGCCTGAAGATGAAAATCCCCTCCCCGGCTTTCGTGATCACAGACTATCCAACACTCACCCTATGCCACAATGCCTGAGCTCTTCAGAAAGGGCAAAATACGCTCCTCAACTCGCCAAACTCCGGGCCTTTATGGTGAACGGTTTAACAGGCGTGGACTTTGTACGCTGTTAGATATCCTGGAGTATCTTGCCGCTAAGCCGGTGTCCCGGTTTAATGTGTGAATATACCGGCGAGGTTGACGACCCTCAACGCCATTGCAACATCCAATTATCTGAGGAAGAAGTTACTGATGGTGTAAAGAAGATTATGAATGAATCGGAACTGATCTGCAGTTAAACCGGTCTGAGTCCCTTCTATGCCAAAAACAAACCGCCTGCTGTAAGCATTATACTTCCTCTTCATCTCTAATATCTTTAACTTATGCAACCTGTAACCCTTCTTGTTTATATGTAGGGTGATGACCCCTTCTGGAAACGGAAAACCGTAGAGAAAGCAGCAAAGCCGACTGGAGACAAAGCGGTCAAGCCATCCCGCCCAAAAACCAAAGCCGTAAAACGGACATCAAAACAGAAAACGGCTGACCGGATTAACATGGAGCTTGATGATGATATCGATGATCCAGAAGTTGAGGTAGAACTTGACTCACTTGGCTCTCTTTTCATGCATCTCATTAACAATGATCTTCCTCAGGAGGACGCAGAAGCTAGTCAAGCCGATGATGTAGAGGTAATTACCCTTTCCTCCGGTTTCGACTCTATGCCAACACAAAAATCCCGCGAAGCAGTCCCGAATGTAAGCTTTTCTCATCCTCTTGCTCACTTGGATCCAACATTTATTTTGAAGACTCAGCAGCATGAAGCTCGCCGGACAACCCGGCATAGTGCCCAACAGGTCACTTCAGCCGGTTTACCTGATACACCGTTCGGAAGCGCCGATCTGAGGTATCTTCCACTTATGACCATTCTTACCCCAATGCACATTATTTCAGACAGCCTCTTAATCCGTCCGATTCAAATTATCAGGTGACACCTCCTTCATTTTCCGGTGAATCGACAGCCACTCAACTCCCTCCTTTGAAAACTGTGGCTGGGTAAGTTGTAAAAACCTTTCCTTTCAATGCGTCATAAATCCTTTGAATAGGATGTTAATCCTCTTTTATTCTGTTTGCAGGGCCAAAGCCAGACCTAGCAAGAAAGCTCGGGTTACCAATCCGCCAGAAGACCCTGTCGCCAAAGCAGAAGAACCAAGAGGCGAACCGGAACAGACTTGTGAACCGGAAAGCCCTCATCCTGAAGCTACTTCTAATGATCCACCCCTTGAAGGCCAACATACCGATGAACCAACAGATGATGAGCCTGCCGCGCCCAATACTGAACCGGCAGAACCAAACCGGGCTAGTCCGGTGAAAGATGCTGAAATTCCAGTATCATCAACCAAAAATCCTGAAGGCCAAGGTGATGATGTTATTATTACTGGAATGGGCCACAGCTCTCCTGGCCATCCCGTCATTTTGGCTCAGCACAATGCCAAAGAAGAGCAAGCTGCCCGGGATAAAGGTAAATGGAGTAGCGACTTATCAAGCTATGCTCATTTTAACGCTGATGAGCTTCATTCTGGCTTCTTGAACCGCCTGCACTCAAACCGGAATTATGAAGCCGGCTTGGTGAACTTGATGAAGGAACGATATGAGGTAAATTCCTTTCCCTTTGTTGATTGATTTATAACTTAAGTACTATCCCAAGTAGCCCCCAAGGGCCGTTTGTATGATTATTAATCATAAACCGGGTCTTTTTGACACTTTACACTTCTCATCATTGATCCTTGCAATGGCAAGCCTCTAATAATAGATAAGACTCATCTTGAAATAATTAGATAACGTGCTGCAGCATAGCCCCCAAAGGCAGGTTTAACTTTAGAAAGTTAATCCGGGTTTTAATCTGCACATCCGCTTTAGAATCCACGCACATTAGCCCCCAAGTGTCAAGGACCATGCTTGCATTGTTCTGGAGACTTGTATAAAATGTAGCACTCTAGAGCAAATAGGCATTAGCCCCCAAGTTTGAAGTGTATAACTTGTTATATGCTTTATACTTAGCACATATAGATGTTGTTTGTTGAATATACCTTCAATGTTGCAGGCTAAGCTGAGAAGCAAAGATGCCCGAAATTCTGACTTGCAAGAAAATGTGAAGTCACAACAAGCTGAGGCTGCAAAAGCCAAAGAGGAGCTGACCCAGGTCCTGGCCGTAATGGAAAAGCTGAAAGAATCCTTCAACCAAGAGCATGCTGAATGAGAAACCGAGAAATCTGGTTTAACCAAAAGATCTATAGACGCCGAGGCAGCCCTGAAGCCAGTGGTTGAAGAACTAGCCGGTTTGAAACGCCAAATCAATGCTATGACCTCTGCTATCATTGGTAAGTGTCTGCTTATGTGTGTTGTGCCAGTCGATGAATCTTATAACTGACCAAAATGTTGATAAAATCTTTGGCAGGCACTCGGATCGCTCATCTTGGTACAGATATGCGGATTAAGCTCAAAGCGGCATATACATTGGTTGAACAACTATACTCTGGGTCTCAAGGTTATTAGCACGGCAGCTTATAACAAACCGGCTCCAACTTTGATTAAGGAGACCCTTGAGAAGCTGGGCATGTTACCAGCCCGTATTGCCGAGTTGAAGAGAGCAGCTGCCAGAGCAGGAGCTTTAACCGCCCTTATTCGAGCCAAAGCCTGGATTCTAGACCTTGAAGCGGAGGATATCATTAAAGGATACCCAACGTTAAAGAAGACGGTTCAAACTTCAACAATGATGATCTTCGGCGGCTGACCAAACAGATGCGGCCAGCAGCCAGCAAGTTGGCTGATGATACCGATTTGTCCCATTTTCAACCGTTTTATGATGCAGAAGGGAAAAGACAGCCGGCCGACATCCATGAAGTCGAAGAACTTGTGCCTCCGATTCATAAGCACACTTATGCCCCTAATATTAACCCTTCCAATCTTATCCATGAGGAAGCAGTGTTCCAAGTGTTAATTAGAATTGATTGGTCAATGGCCGATTTCCAGCGTCTGGGGAGGGATGAAGAAGTGCCTACACCAACTGACCCTCAACCGTCAAACCGTCACGATGAAGAGTCCTGATTCGGTTGCCGGTTTATATGGCTACTGTGAAAAACAATGATACTATTGGAGCCTCTTTGAAGCTTCATGTAATAGGATAGCTGAAACTCCGTTATCTGCCATGCCATCGAGCATGTTTCGTAATACTTTGTGACAATTTGTGCCACCCTTTGGGATATATTTATGCATAACCCATGATGAATTGCGTTTCTAGGTACAATAACTTAAAAGTATCTAGCGGTTTACCGCTAGACGTGTCATGATGTCCAAGAAGTATATAATACCTAGATGAATAATCGAGTGTTTGTACAAAAAGTAACATACATAACATACCTCATTGGTTGACCAAATGGGTATACGGCAAAGGTGTTAATACCAATCCAGAACTTTGATAACTCCATCTTCGTAATTCCGGTCTATATATTAAACCGGACCGGGATAACTACCAGATTTTCTTTATAATACTAGCGATTTAGTCAAACCAGACCGAGTCAATGAACACCGGTTTATAATTTATCATGTGCCAACAACTTGTAGTTGAAAAGCACGCCAGGTCAAGGACGCCGGTTTGCTAAAAAATACTTATGATTTTCAACAAACAAAATTCAAATAGGAAAATATGCAAGGCTTTTTACGAGCTGCCAGGCTCCAAATCGAGGCTTTTCATGGGCTGCCAGGCCTCTGAGTTAAACCATTTAACAAAGCCTTTTAAGATGGGCCTCCAATTAACCAATCATCGTTTTAACTTTGACAAGTTCAGGGTCTGTAAAAGATTGACTTGTCAAACGTTCGATGGGTCATACCAGGATTACCTGGACAGGAGTGGCTTACTTGATGAAGGCAGGTTAACCCGGGTTTTTAGGTGAATACACCAGGCTTCCAAGCCGTGGCTTGATAGCCAATTACAAGGGTCCTTTCAAACTCTTTTTTGCTTTGCAAAAAGAGCCCCCAAGTAACTTTATGAGCGATGCTCAGTGTGTGCCCATGTTTGAGTCTGTACTTTGTACAACACTCTCTTTGGCTCCATAAATATCTCCCTTTGTGGCTTAAATGCCTATCAAGAGGTGTAGCTATGGTGTGAGGACAACCAAGCCCCCTAGTGACATCCCTTCGTGGTTTAAAAACCGATCAAGAGGTGTAGCTAAAGTTCAAATATGACCAAGCCCCCTAGTGATTTCCTTTATATCTATGCAGCTGCTAAAGCCGGATTAACAAAAACTCCGCTTTGTCAGCTAACTTGTAAAAGCACACAGAGGATATAAAAAGAACAGATACCCCTCTTATAACGGAGGCTCCGGTTTATTATATGATATATACACTGTCATAAATATGTACAGATGGAGAGCCTATGGCTTCAAGTATAGTAAGGCCGAAGGAGAGCTATGTTCCATGGCCGCTTGGTCTCCTCCTCCGATTGACGTGAGTCTTCATGATCTCGAACATCAACGAGGTAGTAAGATCCGTTGTGCAGATTTTTGCTGACCACAAAGGGTCCTTCCCAAGGTGGGGATAACTTGTGCATATCAGTCTGATCCTGGATGAGCCGGAGCACCAAATCACCTTCTTGAAAGGTTCTGGTTTTAACCCGACGGCTGTGATAATGTTGGAGATCTTGTTGATAAATCGCCGATCATGCTGCTACAAGATCACGCTCTTCATCCAACAGGTCCAGAGAATCCTGACGTGCCTTCTCATTATCAGCTTCAACATAAGCCGCCACACGGGGAAAATCGTGACGGATGTCACTAGGAAGAACCGCCTCCGCTCCATAGACCATGAAGAAAGGTGTGTAACCCGTAGACCTATTGGGTGTGGTGTTGATGCTCCATAACACAGAAGGTAGCTCCTCAACCCAACAACCCGGCGTCCGCTTTAAGGGAACCATAAGCCTTGGTTTGATACCCCGTAGAATTTCTTGATTTGCCCTCTCTGCTTGACCATTAGATTGGGGGTGAGCCACCGATGCTAGATCAAGCCAGATGTGCTCACGTTGACAGAATTCTTCAATCTCCCCTTTTGACAGATTAGTACCATTATCTGTGATAATGCTGTGTGGAAAGCCAAACCGGAATATCACCTTCTTGATGAATTGAACCACCGTGGCTGCATCACACTTACTGACTGGCTCTGCCTCCACCCATTTAGTGAATTTATCAACTGCTACTAACAGGTGGGTCTTTTTGTCCTTAGAACGCTTGAAGGGTCCAACCATATCAAGCCCCCAAGTTGCAAACGGCCATGTAATTGGAATCATCCGCAACTCTTGAGCCGGAACGTGCGCATGGCGGGCAAATTTTTGACATCCATCACATCTCTTGACTAAATCTTCCGCATCAGCATGCACCGTCAACCAGTAAAAACCATGGCGAAAAGCTTTAGCCACCAAAGACTTTGAACCGGCATGGTGACCGTAGTCCCCTTCATGGATTTCGCGCAAAATCTCACAACCCTCTTGAGGAGAAACACAACGCTGAATTGCTCCTGAAACACTATAATGATGTAACTTCCAGTTGAGTATGGTCATGGACTTGGAACGCCGGATTACCTGTCTGGCCAACGTTTCATCATCTGGTAACTCGCCCCGGTTCATGTAAGCCAGATACGGGATTGTCCAATCCGGTATGGCATGCAGAGCTGCTACCAACTGAGCCTCCGGATCAGGAATAGCCAATTCTTCTTCGGTTGGAACTTTGACTGACGGATTATGCAACACATCAAGAAAGACGTTGGGCGGGACCAGTTTACGCTGGGAACCAAGACGACTTAAAGCGTCCGCCGCTTCATTCTTCCGCCGGTCTATATGGTCCACCTAATAACCCTTAAAGTGACCAGCCACCGTGTCCATCTCTCGCCGATATGCAGCCATGAGTGGGTCTTTAGAATCCCAAGTGCCAGACACCTGCTGAGCCACCAGATCTGAATCACCAAAGCACTTAACCCGGCTTTTAAATTCATCTCCTTAGCCATCCGAAGACCGTGGAGCAAAGCCTCATATTCAGCTGCATTGTTAGTACAAGGGAACATTAAACGGAGGACATAACAAAACTTGTCCCTCGTGGGGAAGTTAGTACGACTCCAGCCCCCGAGCCCTCCAACTGTCTGGACCCATCAAAATGAATAGTCCAATATGTATTATCTGGTTTCTCTTCAGGTGCCTGTAACTCCGTTCAATCAATGATGAAGTCCACGAGTGCCTGGGATTTTATCGCTGTGCGGGATATATATTTGAGCCCGTGAGGTCCAAGTTCAATAGCCCACTTGGCAACCCGACCAGTTGCTTCTCTGTTTTGAATGATCTCACCCAAAGGAGCTGAGCTGACCACTATGATGGGATGGCCCTGAAAATAATGTTTAAGCTTCCGGCTTGCCATAAACACTCCATACACCAGCTTCTGCCAATGCGGATACCTCTGTTTTGACTCAATGAGCGCCTCGCTGATATAATAAACCGGCCGTTTAACCGGATATTCTTTGCCAAGTTCCTTGCGCTCTACTACAATGGCTACGCTAACAGCCCGTGCATTAGCAGCCACATATAATAATAACGGCTCTTTATCAATTGGTGCTGCGAGCACGGCCGGTTCAGCTAGCTGCCTCTTCAGATCCTCAAACGCTTTATTAGCTGCCTCACTCTAGACAAAGTTATATGTTTTCTTGAGCATCTGATATAAGGGGATGGCCTTCTCTCCAAGGAGACTGATAAATCGGCTCAAGGCTGTAATCTAGGCGGCCAGACGTTGAACATCGTTGATACACGCCGGTTTAGCGAAGGACATAATTGCTACATTTTTTTCTGGATTAGCCTCAATGCCTCTGTTTGACACCAAAAAACCTAAGAGCTTGCCTGCCGGGACACCAAAGACACACTTCTCCGGATTGAGCATCATCTTATAAATCCGGAGATTGTCAAAGGTTTCTCTTAAATCGTCTAGCAATGTCTCCTCCTTTCTGGATTTTACCACAATATCATCCACATATGCATGAACATTGCGCCCAATTTGCTTATAAAGGCAATTCTGAACACATCGTTGGTAAGTTGCCTGGGCACTCTTGAGTCCAAAAGGCATGGAAACATAGCAGAAGGCTCCAAAGGGAGTTATGAAAGCTGTCTTCTCCTGGTCCTTAACCGCCATCTTGATCTGATGATAACCAGAATAAGCATCCAGAAAACACAAACGGTCACAACATGCAGTCGCATCAATTATCTGATCAATGTGAGGAAGAGCAAAGGGGTCTGCAGGGAAAGCCTTGTTTAAATCTATGTAATCCACACACATACGCCAATTGTCATTTTTCTTAAGAACCAGCACCGGATTAGCCAGCCACTCTGGATGAAAGACCTCTACAATAAATCCCGCAGCCAATAAACGGGCTACCTCCTCACCAATAGCCTTCCATCTCTCTTCATTGAAGCGGCGGAGGAATTGCCGGACCAGTTTAAACTTAGGATCAATATTGAGTGTGTGCTCAACGAGTTCCCTCGGTATACCTGGCATGTCAGAAGGTTTCCATGCAAAGATGTCCCAATTCTCACGGATGAACTCGATGAGCGCGCTTTCCTATTTGGGATCTAGGTTAGCGCTGATGCTGAACTGTTTGGATGAGTCGCCAGGAACAAAGTCAACCATCTTGGTATCTATAGCCGATTTGAACTTCAATGCTGGATCATGTTCTGTAGTTGGCTTTTTCAAAGAGGTCATGTCTGCCGGATCAACTTGCTCCTTATAGAATTTCAACTCTTCCGTGGCACAAACTGACTCAGCATAAGCCGCATCACCTTCCTCACACTCCAAAGCAATCTTTCTACTTCCATGTACTGTGATAGTCCCCTTATGACCTGGCATTTTAAGATGTAGATAAACATAACACGGCCTTGCCATGAATTTAGCATAGGCCGGCCGCCCAAACAAGGCGTGGTACGGACTTTTGATCTTCACCACCTCAAATGTCAATGTTTCTGACCTTGAATCATAGTCATCTCCAAAAGCTACCTCCAAAGCTATCTTGCCAACAGGATATGCAGACTTACCAGGCACCACCCCATGAAAGACCGTATTTGATGGTTTAAGATCCTTATCTGTCAACCCCATACGGTGGAATGTATCATAATACAAAATATTGATACTGCTTCCTCCATCCATGAGCACTTTAGTGAACTTGTATCCCCAACTTGAGGGGCTACCACTAGGGCCAAGTGACCTGGATTATCAACCCGGGGTGGGTGATCATCTCTACTCCACAAAATAGGTTGCTCAGACCAGCGTAAATACTGAGGTACTGCCGGCTCAACAGAGTTTACTGCCCTTTTGTGAAGCTTCTGATCACGCTTGCACAAACTAGCAGTGAAGAAATGATATTGCCCGCTGTTCAGCTGTTTGGGATTGCTCTGATAACCCGACTGCTGCTGCTGCGGCTGATTCTCCTGATGGTTGTAACCTCCCTGGTTGCCTTGGTGCCCTTGATTGACGTGTCCGGTTTGGTTGCCTTGAAACCCTGAACCAGAACCACCACCTCCGTAACCCAGCCCGTGGAAACCTCCTCCTGAACCGCCGGGAGGGCCGTTGTCATATTGGAACATATTGGAATTCTTGAAATCCCGCATGATATAACAGTCCTTCCAAAGATGTGATGTCGGCTTCTCCTTCGATCCATGCTTTGGACAGGGCTGATTTAACAAGCGCTCCAAATTGGGGCCTGAACCTCCACACCTCTGGGGCTGCTTGCCTTTACGGTGCTGGCCATTCTCCTGCGCATTGGTATTTGCAAAAAAGTCCAAGCTACTGTCGGCCTTGCGCTTACCACCGTTTCCATGGCCTGCCGGATTATGCTGTTGACCCTTGGCATTGCCGTTCTTCTTACCCTTCCCCGGTTTGTCCTCCTCTGAATCCGGATCCTTGGTATTATCTGAATTGGCGTATTTAACCAAAGCGGCCATGAGTGTTGAAATATCATTGCAGTGACATTTGAGCCTTCCCAACTTCTGTTTTAACGGTTTGAAACGACAATTGCCCTCTAATGTTAACACTGCAGTGCATTGATACGATATGATGAATGCAAAATTGCTGAGACCCGTTTGACCCAATGGGTCGTGGACTCCCCTTCCTCTTGGACACAAGCGGCCAGATCCACGATTGACATCGGCTGCTTACACGTATCCTTAAAGTTCTGGATAAACCGGTGCTTCAATTCAGCCCATGATCCAATAGAGTTGGTTGGCAAGCTCTTCAACCAAGTGCGAGCTGTTCCTTCCAACATCATGGGGAAATATTTAGCACACACTGCCTCATCCACATCTAACATCTCCATTGCCATCTCATAGCTCTCCACCCACGCCTCTGGTTGCAAATCGGCGGTGTAATTTGGTACCTTACGAGGTCCCTTGAAATCCTTGGGCAGTCTCACATTACGCAAAGCGGGGGTTAGACACGGCACCCCTAAGGAACTGAACACCACACCTGGCTCCACGGAGGCCGTGGGGTGAACCGGAGTATGTTGTCATGCTCCGTGTCGAGCTGCCAACTCGGCCTCCAGACGTGCGCGGCCATGGTCCACAACATCCTACGCATTAGCGCCTCCCCCGGCCGGGTTGTTTCCTCGTGGTGAATTTCGGCGACATGCACTACTGGACACGGCCAGTTTGTCCTCCACGTGTCTGCTATAGCTCCGGCTTGGACGGGGAGTGGAATGAATCCTCTCGCGACTGAGTGAATACGCCTGCTGTTGATTTAGTGCTGTTTGAAGGAGATCCCTGGCCCGACGTGCTTCCACTACAACTGGTGACTCGCCGTCGGTTGGGAGAGCCGCCAGGCATGAAGCGGTAGTCACAATGTTATCCAACGGGTTGGAATAATGCCCGGGCAGCGTTGGTACATATTATGGCCCAACGTTGTTCTGGCGAGGCGGGTCCGTCGTGCGCGGTTGAACCGGTGCTCCTGTTCTCGGTGCCTCCGCCCGGTTTAGTGTGGGTTAGCTACCAGCTCCTGCTCCTGGTGTGTTGAAGAGATTCTGTGGCTCATAAACCGACGGGAGACGTGATCGATACCTTCTTCTCATGACTTCCTCTAAAGCATTCTGATCCAGCCTAATCCGGTAGGCTTGTGCTTCCAATTCAGCCCGCTCTGTAGCCATCCTAGCATTCTCTGTTGCCAGGTACGCTTTAGCCTGGGCTATCTGATCTTTTACCCTTGCAATCTCCGCATTGTGCTGATCCCTGGCTGCTGCATCCACCTCTGCGGCCATCAACGTTGCCAAAGCGTCGAACAAATCAGACAGGACTTGGGCTGGAGGCGGTGCTGAGCTTCCTGCCCCTGCTGGTGTGGCCGTTGTTGAACCGGAGAGCATTGCTGCGGCGGTAGATGAATGAGGCGTTGATTGTATGCCGGCCCTGAAGATGGCGGCCCGGTTCAGTAGATCAGGGGAATCCGGAATACTGTTGCCCTCGGATCCTCCCTCAATCCGGCCGTCCTGCAGCTAGTAAAGTGATTCGGTCTTGCCAGAAGACTCGTCATCAGAACAAACCATGGTCTCTCCATCAGACACCGGCCCGTCCTCGTACCTCGATCCATGGATGACGCCCACGAAAACATGCCTTGCCTCGGGCTGAACCGGCGAAGAACTTGCACGCCGAGCCGTTTCGATGATGTCGGTGTAGATGTCCGGCTCAAGGGCCGGTTCGCCGATCTTGCCGATGAAGACGTGAATCCCACCAAAGGGGACCTGGTACCCGTATTCGACTGAATCGGCCTCGGGACCCCATCCTGCATTGTCGATGTAGAGCTTGCCGCGACGAATCTTCCTCATCCGGCCCACAGTGTATCCCTTAAGTCCATCGAAGCTGCCCTTCAAGAACTCAAAACCATCGTGCGATAGCCCCACGGTGGGCACCAACTGTCGTGGGTTTGTCACGGTAGATGTCCTTGTGAAAGGACTTAGTCGTGGAGCCATCGCTACGGGTTAGCTTAAAGGGGTTAAACCGGACAAGGGGACACGGGGAATTTTATACTAGTTCGGCCCCTTCGAGGAAGGTAAAAGCCTACGTCTAGTTGTGATTGGTATTGCTAGGGTTTCGAAGGCCAGGGAGCGAATCCGCTTTGTCTGGCTTCTCGAGTTGTTGTCTGTCCCTAAACCGATGCCGGGTCATCCCTTTATATACATAGGTTGATGCCCACCGGTTTACAGAGTCCCGAAGTTGGATCATAAACATATCCAGTCCGGTCTCTATCCTTCCTATTTTATAATACAAGTTACATGACTAAGCCGGTTTACATTTACAGGCTTTAACCCGCCTTTGGGCCTTAGGCCTCCATGAAGTGCCATCATCCTTGCATCTTTATGGGTTTCTAATCTTCAAGGAGTCAACCCGGCTACATAAGGCCGGTTTACCTCTAGTAGTAATATCCCCAACATGTTTGGTCTCTAAACTTGCACCTTGCGGATTCCACTATTAAGAAACCTATGGGAAGAATTAATGATGTTCTTATTGTTGCAAATAGGAATTATGTGCCCATAGATTTTGTCGTTCTTGATATAGATTGCAATCCTTCATGTCCTATTATTCTTGGTAGACCTTTCCTTAGAACGATTGGTGCAATTATTGATATGAAGGAAGGAAATATTATATTCCAATTTCCGTTAACGAAAGGCATGGAACATTTTCCTAGAAAGAAAATTAAATTACCTTATGAATCTATTATGAGAGCCACTTATTGATTGCCTACCAAAGATGGCAATACCTAGATCTATCCTTGCTTTTATGCCTAGCTAGGGGCGTTAAACGATAGCGCTTGTTGGAAGTCAACCCAATTTTATTTTTATTCCTTGATTTTTTATCCTGTTTAGTAATAAATAATTTATATAGCCTGTGTTTTGGTTGTCTTTTTTGTGTTTAATTAGTGTTTGTGCCAAGTAGAACCGTTGGGAAGACTTGGGGAAAGTCTTGTTAATCTTGCTGTAAAAAACAGAAACTTTAGTGCTCATGAGAACTGCTGCCATTTTTACTTGGTAAGTGATATTTAGTTAATTCTTTTTGAAGATTATTAATAGATAAATTCCTCACCTCCAGAAATTTATTTTAGAATTTTTGGGGTTCCAGATCTTGTGGTAGATACAGATTACTACAGACTGTTCTGTTTTTGACAGATTCTGTTTTTCGTGTGTTGTTTGCTTATTTTGATGAATCTATGGCTAGTAAAATAGTTTATAAACCATATAGAAGTTGGAATACATTAGGTTTAACACCAATATCAATAAAGAATGAGTTTATTAAAGTACCTTGAAGTGGTCTTTTGTTTTCTTTCGCTAACGGAACTCACGAGATTTTCTACTTTATGTTTTGTGTTGTGAAGTTCTCAAGTTTTGGGTAAGGATTTGATGGATTATGGAACAAGGAGTGGCAAGAGCCTAAGCTTGGGGATGGCCATGGATCCCCCAAGATAATCTAAGGACACCAAAAAGCCAAAGCTTGGGGATGCCCCGGAAGGCATCCCCTCTTTCGTCTACTTCCATCGGTAACTTTACTTGGAGCTATATTTTTATTCACCACATGATATGTGTTTTTCTTGGAGCGTCTTGTATGATTTGAGTCTTTGATTGTTAGTTTACCATAATCATATTTGCTGTACACACCTTTTGAGATAGACACACATGATTCGGAAATTATTAGAATACTCTATGTGCTTCACTTATATCTTTTAAGTTATATAGTTTTGCTCTAGTACTTTACTTATATCTTTTAGAGCACGGTGGTGGATTTGTTTTATAGAAACTATTGATCTCTCATGCTTCACTTAGATTATTTTGAGAGTCTTAAATAGCATGGTAATTTGCTTAAATAATCCTAATATGCTAGGTATTCAAGATTAGTAAAAACTTTCTTATGAGTGTTTTGAATACTAAGAGAAGTTTGATGTTTGATGATTGTTTTGAGATATGGAGGTAGTGATATTAAAGTTGTGCTAGTTGAGTAGTTGTGAAATTGAGAAATACTTGTGATGAAGTTTCCAAGTCTCGTAGCATGCACGTATGGTAAACTTTATGTAACAAATTTGAAACATGAGGTGTTCTTTGATTCTCCTCCTTATGAGCGGCGGTCGGGGACGAGCGATGGTCTTTTCCTACCAATCTACCCCCCTAAGAGCATGCGCATAGTGCTTCGTTTTTGATGACTTGTATATTTTTGCAATAATTATGTGAGTTCTTTATGACTAATGTTGAGTCCATGGATTATACGCACTCTCACCCTTCGATCATTGCTAGCCCCTTCGGTACCGTGCATTGCCCTTTCTCACATTGAGAGTTGGTGCAAACTTCGCCGGTGCATCCAAACTCCGTGATATGATACGCTCTTTCACACATAAACCTCCTGATATCTTCCTCAAAACAGACACCATACCTACCTATTATGGCATTTCCATAGCCATTCCGAGATATATTGCCATGCAACTTTCCACCATCCTGTTTATCATGACACGTTCATCATTGTCATATTGCTTTGCATGATCATGTAGTTGACATCGTATTTGTGGCAAAGCCACCGTTCATAATTCTTTCATACATGTAACACTTGATTCATTGCATATCCCGGTACACCGCCGGAGGCATTCATATAGAGTCATACCTTGTTCTAGTATCGAGTTGTAATCATTGAGTTGTAAATAAATAGAAGTGTGATGATCATCATTTAATAGATCATTGTCCCAATAAAAAAAGAGAAAGGCCAAATAAAAAAAAGAAGGCCCAAAAAAAGAGAAATGAAAAGGGACAATGCTACTATCTTTTTTTCCACACTTGTGCTTCAAAGTAGCACCATGATCTTCATGATAGAGAGTCTCTTGTTTTGTCACTTTCATATACTAGTGGGAATTTTTCATTATAGAACTTGGCTTGTATATTCCAACAATGGGCCTCCTCAAGTGCCCTGGGTCCTCGTGAGCAAGAAGTTGGATGCACACCCACTAGTTTCTTTTGTTTAGCTTTCATACATTGATAGCTCTAGTGCATCCGTTGCATGGCAATCCCTACTCCTTGCATTAACATCAACCGATGGGCATCTCCATAGCTCATTGATTAGCCTCGTTGATGTGACACTTTCTCCTTTTTTGTCTTATCCACATAACCCCTATCATTATACTCTATTCCACCCATAGTGCTATATCCATGGCTCACACTCATGTATTGCGTGAAGGTTTATAAAGTTTGAGATTACTAAAGTATGAAACAATTGCTTGGCTCGTCATCGGGGTTGTGCATGATGAGAGTATTCTTGTGTGACGAAAATGGAGCATGACTAAACTATATGATTTTGTAGGGATGAACTTTCTTTGGCCATGTTATTTTAAGAAGACATAATTTCTTAGTTAGCATGCTTGAAGTATTATTATTTCTATGTCAATATTAAACTTTTATCTTGAATCTTTTGGATCTGAATATTCATGCCACAATTAAGAAGAATTACATTGAAATTATGCCTAGTAGCATTCCACATCAAAAATTCTGTTTTTATCATTTACATACTCGAGGACGAGCAGGAATTAAGCTTGGGGATTCTTCATACGTCTCCAATGTATCTATAATTTTTTATTGCTCCATGCTATATTATCTTCTGTGTTGGACATTATTGGGATTTATTATCCACTTTTATATTATTTTTGGGACTAACCTACTAACCGGAGGCCCAGCCCAGAATTGTTTTTTTTTTGCCTATTTTAGGGTTTCAAAGAAAAGGAATATCAAATGGAGTCCAAACGGAATGAAACCTTCGGGAACGTGATTTTTGGAACGAACAAGATGCAAGAGACTTGGACCCTATGTCAAGCAACCAACAGGGAAGCCACGAGGTAGGGGGCGCGCCTACCCCCCCAGGCGCGCCCTCCACCCTCGTGGGCCCCCTGTTGCTCCACCGACATACTTCTTCCTCCTATATATACCTACGTACCCCCAAATGATCAGAGACGTAGCCAAAACCCTAATTCCACCGCTGTAACTTTCTGTATCCACGAGATCACATCTTGGTGCCTGTTCTGGAGCTCCGCCGGAGGGGACATCGATCACGGAGGGCATCTACATCAACACCATAGCCTCTCTTATGAAGCGTGAGTAGTTTACCTCAGACCTTCGGGTCCATAGTTATTAGGTAGATGGCTTCTTCTCTCTTTTTGGATCTCAATACAAAGTTCTCCCCCTCTCTTGTGGAGATCTATTTGATGTAATCTTCTTCTGCGGTGTGTTTGTTGACACCAATGAATTGTGGGTTTATGATCAAGTTTATCTATGAACAATATTTGAATCTTCTCTGAATTCTTTTATGTATGATTGGTTATCTTTGCAAGTCTCTTCGAATTATCAGTTTGGTTTGCCCTACTAGATTGATCTTTCTTGCAATGGGAGAAGTGATTAGCTTTGGGTTGAATCTTGCGGTCTCCTTTCCCAGTGATAGTAGGGGCAGCAAGTCACGTATTGTATTGTTGCCATCGAGGATAATAAGATGGGGTTTTCATCATATTGCATGAGTTTATCCCTCTACATCATGTCATCTTGCTTAAGGTGTTACTCCGTTCTTATGAACTTAATACTCTAGATGCATGCTGGATAGCGGTCGATGTGTGGAGTAATAGTAGTAGATGCAGGCAGGAGTCGATCTACTTGTCTCGGACATGATTCCTATATACATGATCATACCTAAATATTCTCATAACTATGCTCAATTCTGTCAATTGCTCAACAGTAATTTGTTCACCCACTGTAAAATACCTATGCTCTTGAGAGAAGCCACTAGTGAAACCTATGGCCCCCGGGTCTGTCTTCATCATATTAATCTTCCAATACTTAGTTATTTTCTTTGCTTTTATTTTACTTTGCATCTTTATCATAAAAATACCAAAAATATTATCTTATCATATCTATCATATCTCACTCTCGTAAGTGACCGTGTAGGGATTGACAACCCCTTATCGCGTTGGTTGCGAGGATTTATTTGTTTTGTGCAGGTGCGAGGGACTCGCGCGTAGACTCCTACTGGATTGATACCTTGGTTCTAAAAAACTGAGGGAAATACTTACGCTACTTTGTTGCATCACCCTTTCCTCTTCAAGGGAAAACCAACGCAGTGCTCAAGAGGTAGCAATGTCTGCCCATCTGGTCGAGCTGGCAACTGTATGGGAGCGGCGGTGGAGTCTTGGCAGACATGGGCCTGGCTGCGGCCCCGTAGGCGTCCTCGGCAAGGGTCTTGCCGAGGGCCCGACAAGGGTCTCACCGCAGCACCGCGGTCGTCCCCGGTAAGGATCTTGCCGGGGGGTCTTGTGGATTTCCTTGGCAAGGATCTCGTCAAGGATTGTCGCCTTCTGGTTCCCATCTGATCTTGTGTATCTATGATCTCTACAAAGATCTGCATGCCACCACGGAGGTGCCTCCTGAGCCTTGGTTCCAATATGATTGATGGTGTTGGAACCCCGTGGGCTCAAGGGTGGTGCGCTTTTGCTGGCGTCAGGCAAGTTGTCGTGGCAAGGATCTTGCCGAGGCTGCGGAAGCCACCCCAGCAAGGGTATTGCCGGAGGAGTCCACCTCGCCATCTTGCTCTCTTTGCGTCTCTGGTCTTGGCGTTGCTTTGGTCGTCTTGTGCTCCGGTGTCCCTCCTCTACCTTGCTTAGTGTGGCCGTGGGCGCGGCTCTGGCTGCCCGCGCATAAGTAAAGGGGTGCAAAAGGAGAGCCCCTACTTTTGTACACCGACTTGGTGAGTGGTCTATTTTTACTAAATCTTGATAGTAGTGATACACATGTTCATAGTATTGAAGCCAAAAGATGCAGAGTTGATAATGATAGTGCAACTTATTTGTGGCACTGCTGTTTAGGTCATATTGGTGTAAAGAGCATGAAGAAACTCCATTCTGATGGACTTCTGGAATCACTTGGTACTTGCGAACCATCCTGAATGTAACATCCCAAATTTTCAATTTGGAATGTTATACACTAGATCATCATTGCATATCATAATTATTGCATTTTGGTTGATCCTAGAAATTTCACGCAACTCAAGGACCCTCGGAGAGAGTTGGGGATTTCGTTATTTTCATATTTGAGTTGTCTCACATTTTGAAAATAGGATCATTTGATTTTATTTATTTTATATTCAATTATTTCTATTATAAAAATTATGAGAGAGGGAATAAAATGACTTTCCCAAAATAAAGAAATATTGAGGATTTAATAAAAAAATCAAATAAGATTTTATTTGGGTTTATTTGCTATTTTATTTGAATTTAGGAAAAATGTGCGTTTTTCAAAATTGCATTTAGGCCCCAAATAAATGTTCATCCTGTGCGGCTTGATTTTAGAAGCCAGGGGAAATTTATTTCGGGATTTTTGGAGTCCGTTTAGTATTTCTTTCGTTAGTTTTTCTGCGCGAAATTATTTAAAAAAACCGAACCGACTCCGGGCCGTACCCGAGCGGGACTCCGTCCGGGGGGCCTTTTTAAGCCGACCCCGCCGAGCCGCCGAAGCCCACCAGCCTGCCCGCCGAAACCCTAGCGCTGCGCCGCCGCCGCCGTGCCGCCTCGCCACCGCCTCGCCCCGCGCCGCGCCGCCCCGCCCCGCCGCCGCCTCGCCGCCGCCTTGCCGCCGCCCCGCCGCCCGAGGTAGCCGCCGTCGCCGGCGGTTTTCCTCAGAAAACCGCCCGGTTTTTTAGATCCGCTTTTTTTAAGAACGGTTTTTTTACGGTTTAGTTATTTAGCGAGCGTTTGCTCGTTCGTTCATTTTAAAGAATGTGTTTGTCGATTAGATCCACATTCGTTCGTTAATCTGTTCGTTGTTTTTCTTTTTCTCGGATTTTTCGCGATTATTTCTGATCGCGATTTCTGATCCGATTTTTGTTTTAGTATAACTTTTTGCTCGTTTATCGGAATCAGACGATTCAAGCGCCTGGAGTTTCGTCTCGAAACCCTCTTTCCATTTAACCAACTTAAACAAGTTTTTTCTTCTGTAAAAATTGCCTTAGATCCAGAATAGTAAACGAAGCCTATTTCTTTTGCTGTTTGTCTTTCGTTGCTTCGTTCGATTTGATCCTTTTTGCCAAGCGGAGTTCTTAAGTTGAACTTTCTGGTTAGATCTCTTATTTGAGTTTTACCTGTGTATTAGTTGAGTACTTATTGTGTGTTTATTTGTTTGCGATAGAGTACCCGGAGTGCGCCGCTTGTTACTTCGAATCGCTAGGTTTCCCGGATCATCAGCAAGGCAAGTAACACTTTGATCATACCTCCTACTACCCAGTTTTATTGCATTAGATCAATCCTCACACATTGCATGATTAGGATCTAATTAAATTGTGGGTTTGGGGAGTAGTTGAGGTAGAACATATTACCTGTTTATTATCAAACCTTTGGGAGTTACTCTACGTTTGCTTATTATTGCTATGCTATGCTAGTAGACGTGGATTGGGTGAGTGTATCCATGTCAGATGTGAGCTTTGTTAATTAATGGTTTATTTAAGGTGGCAACCTAAACACACATCTGGGTGGATTGAGGCACCTGGGTATTCCAGCGATTGCCTGTTTTCTTTTGGACCGCCACCCAGGCTCAAAGAGATCATGAGATTATTCATACTAGAAACTTCCGTGTGCAGCCACAAGCTATTATGGGCTCTAGCATAGTTGCCTAAGTCGTGTGAACTCTTACAGTGGTAGACTAGCAGATGTAGGGTATGTAGGTGGTACGGTCTACCCATCATAAGGTGCTAGCGCTTCTGAAAGACTATGTCTCGGTCATCCGTTTCTCAAACACCGTGTAGTGCGAGAAACCAAGAGGAGGCGATCGAGTCTTGTGGGGAAAAGTGCGCAAACCTCTGCAGAGTGTATAAACTAATCATGGTTAGCCCTGTCCCCTGTTATGGACATCTTGAGTATCTAGTACCTGGATTATCATGTGAATCTCAACATGTTACTCTAAAATTAATTTTGCTGGGATTTGTTTAATGATGATGTTTAATTGGTATTGAGAATGTTGTCAACCATTCTCAATGTTTAACAACCACCATGATAGTTAAATAAATTTATTCCTTTGCAGTAGGGAAAAATTGGCTTTACGCAAAACTATAACCATAGAGCTTTCCACCAGCCAAATATGCATATAGAATAGCCGTTTCATTCCATTACTCTCTATGTGTTACATTGCCAGCATATTCCATGTGCTGACCCGTTTTCGGGCTGCAACGTTAATGTTGCAGACTTTTCAGACGACGATTAAGGAGTTTTAGGTCGTGGTTCTATACTCAGTGATGCCGTTGGAGTTGATGGACTCACTTATCTTCCAAGCCTTCCGCTGTTATCGTTATTAGATGGCCTTAAGCCATATTTATTGTAATAAGTTCTCTTTTGAGACACTCGATGTAATAAGTGTGTGATTGCTACTCTGCTATAAATCCTTCAAGTACTGTGTGGTGTCAGCATTACTGATCCAGGGATGACACCAAAGCATAGAGATTGGACCGTTTGAGGTCTGGTCGCTACAAGATGGTATCAGAGCACACACTGACTGTAGGACACGACCACTAAGCTAAAGACCTAGATCACTACTCACTCTCTTCTCTTCTGACCTCTCATCTTTTCTACTCTTTTAGGATGGCGGATGCAAGGAACAAGTTCACTCAACCGGATGAAGATACACCCTTTGGACGTCACTTGAAGGAAGTCACTAGATACCTGAACATAGGAGTACCAAGCTTCACCGGAACCTACAACACCACTCTACCTGAAGAAGAGCGCTGGATGATTCAAGTTCAAGTTCCAGGAAGGACGTTCATGCCAGTCACTGAGCCCATAGAGTTTTCTTTCGATGCACCAACTTGGAATCTAGGAAATAGCATGGCAGCTTACATCGCCATGGGACGCATTGGAGAAGTCTACCGCAATGATCTCAAGGATACTATCTACCAGATTTGTGGGCGCCGAGATGAGCACTGGGAGATGATTAGCACTAGAAAGGATAGATCAATTGCAGCTTTTATCCAGGAGTTAAACCAGCACATTCGACGTCAGGAGAACCAGATGTGTGCCGACATGATAGACCTGAAGAAGGCAAAGAAAAGAATCAAGGAACTGGAGGAAGAACTCAAGGCTACACGTGAAGATTTTGAAGAAGAAATTGAAGTTTTAGTGGAAAAGAATGACGATCTGATCAAGAAGATTGGAATATTCATGGGAGGCCCTACACCAGTAGAAGAATACAAAGAACCCAAGGAGATTCGCCCGGAAGACTACATCAGCATCGACGACACCGACTCGGATCCAGATGATAGCGATGATGACTATGTTGATGAAGCTGGAGCAGATATCATGGAGTCTGCAATCGAATAATATTTCTAGTAGACCACCCCAACAGTAGTAGTAGCCCACCATGTAAATATAGTAGTCCGAGCACTTTTACGGTAGTTAGATCGATTGTATGCCCTTGTTTGATTGATTGAATGAAGTGAATTGTTTGCTTTTGCCTCATATGCATATGGGTAGTGTTTTCTCTTTAGGCCCCCTCTATTCTTAAATGTCATCTTTTCTAAACCCTCAGATGCCTCCGAGACGTGACCCCGGATTTACCTTTCCACCGGAGCTCACTCAGTTGATCCAGCAGCAGAACACATTGATGCAGTTACTAGTCCAGAATCAGAACCAGGGGAACAACAACAACAACAATCCACCACCACCACCACCTGTTGATCACTTAGCCCATTTTCTTAGGCTGAATCCGCCGGTGTTTTCCAGTAGCACCGAGCCGATAGTAGCGGATGTTGGCTCTGCAAGACAGCTAGAGAGTTGACCACAGCAGGATGCACGGATGTGTAGAAGGTGAAGTTTGCCGCACATCAGCTTGAAGGACCCGCAGCATCATGGTGGGAGAATTTCACAGCCACTTTCCCTGTCAACACTATCACATGGGACCAGTTTTAGCAGGCTTTTTGTACTGGCCATGTTTCAGCAGGAGCTATGTCCATGAAGAAGCGAGAGTTTCGCAACTTGCGCCAAGGAGGACGGACAGTTGGCCAGTATGTGGAAGACTTTAGTAAATTAGCATGTTATGCCCCAGATGACGTTGCTACGGATGCAGCAAAGTAGGAGAAATTTCTGGAAGGACTGAATGATGAGTTGAGCATGCAGTTGATGGTAGCAACCTTCAACAACTACCAGGAGTTGGTAGATCGTGCTCTCATGATTGAAGGGAAGCAACAGCAAATTGAGAATCGCAAGAGGAAGTATGCACAAGGAAAGTACAATTCAGGAGCTCAGCAGAAGCCACGATTTACCCCTAGGCTGGGAGGACATTTTCAGCATACCCATGGAGGAGGAAGCTCGCACAATCACAATGGCCCTAAGAATGGTAATGGGAATGGAGGAAGCAACGGCCAGAACCGCACCAACCCATCAACCCCAGCCAAGAAAGACCTGAGCCAAGTCACTTGTTTTAAGTGCCAGAAGACCGGACATTATGCCAATGAATGTCCTGAATCCCAGAATGGATATGGCAATGGAAGCTCTGGGAAGAAGCCGAACCCTTTCAACAGGGGACAGGTGAACCACGTTAACGTGGAGGAGGTTGAAGAGCAGCCGGATGCAGTAATCGGTAAGTTTTTGGTTAAATCATTTACTGCACTCGTTCTTTTCGATACTGGTGCATCGCATTCATACATATCAAGGGGATTTGTGGATAAGTATAAACTGCCAACCCAAGCCCTTAGGTCACCCATGTTAGTAACTTCACCTGGAGCAGAATATATGGCTAGTCTATGGTGTGATCGGTTACCATTAAGAATTGGTAACTATGTTTTTCCCTCAGACCTAATAGTGTTGGAATCCCAAGGATTAGATGTGATATTAGGCATGGATTGGTTGTCAAAGTATGAAGGGAATATTGAATGTGCCAGTAAGTCAATTTTGCTTACCACCCCAGAAGGGGAAGGATCAAGTATGTATCCCGACATGTGCCAAAGAGGACTCAATTAAATTGTTTAACCAGAGTTGTGCAGGAGGAAGTACCAGTAGTGAAGGATTTCCCCGAAGTATTTCCAAAAGAGTTTCCAGGCATGCCACCGGATAGAGATATTGAGTTTTTGATTGAGCTTTTGCCAGGCACAGGGCCAATATCAAAGAGACCATATAGGATGCCTGCAAAGGATTTGGTGGAAATTAAGAAGTAGATTAAGGAGTTACTGGATAAAGGATATATTCGCCCAAGTTCATCGCCTTGGGGATCGCCAGTACTTCTAGTGGAGAAGAAGGATGGATCGTTAAGGATAGTTGTCAATTATCGAGGATTGAATGAAGAAACCATCAAGAACAAGTACCCACTACCGATGATCAATGATCTGTTTGATCGATTGCAAGGAGCTAAGGTATTTTCCAAGATCGATCTGCGATCAGGATACCACCAGTTGAAGATTCGAGAACATGATATACCTAAGACAGCTTTTACCACCAGGTATGGGATGTACAAGTATATTGTTATGTCATTTGGTCTGACTAACGCACCTGCATATTTTATGAACATGATGAACAAAGTGTTTATGGAGTTCTTGGATAAGTTCGTCGTAGTGTTCATTGATGATATCCTGGTTTACTCGAAGAATGAAGAGGAGCATAAGGAACATTTGCGTTTGGTTCTTGGAAAGCTCAGAGAACATCAATTATATGCCAAGTTTAGCAAATGTGAGTTTTGGTTGAAGGAAGTTGGATTTCTTGGACATGTTATATCCGGAGAAGGTATAGTAGTAGATCCCACTAAAGTTGATACTGTGACCAAGTGGGAAGCACCAACCACCGTGGGAGAGATCCGGAGTTTTCTTGGACTCGCAGGATACTACCGGAGGTTTATTGAGAATTTCTCAAAGATTGCGAAGCCTATGACGGAGTTGTTGAAGAAGGATACCAAGTTCATATGGATGGAGGAATGTGAGGCTAGTTTTCAGGAGTTGAAGAAACGTTTGGTTACCTCACCCGTGTTGATTTTACCGGATCAGACCAAGGATTATGAGGTGTATTGTGACGCTTCACGTCGAGGACTTGGAGCAGTGCTTATGCAGGAAGGGAGTGTTGTTTCATATGCCTCACGACAGCTTAAGCCTCATGAGTTGAATTATGCTACGCATGATTTGGAGTTAGCAGCCATAGTGCATGCATTGAAGACTTGGAGACATTTTCTGATTGGAAACCATTGCAAGGTGTACACGGATCACAAGAGTTTGAAGTATATTTTCACACAGAAGGAGTTGAACCTCAGACAAAGGAGATGGTTGGACCTCATCAAGGATTATGATATGAAATTGCATTTTCACCCCGGAAAGGCTAACGTAGTAGCTGACGCATTAAGCCGTAAGAGCCATGTCAACACCCTAATGACGGGAGATTTACCAAGGGAGTTAGCCAAAAATCTTCGAGAGCTATGTTTGGAAATAGTTCCAAGAGGCTATGTAGCAGCATTGGGGATTCAGTCTACTTTGATGGATAAGATCAAAGAAGCTCAAAGGACTGACAAGGAGATTGCTTCTATTAAGGTGAAAATGATCAAGTTACTACCGAACATCGTAGGTCAACCAGAGTAAGATCCGCACCAGAGTGGTACAGTAATCCTGTTCTGGAAGTCATGTTACCTGACCATGACAAACCTACGAACTATGAGGAAACGATGATGAGCCCAGATTCCGCAAAATGGCTTGAGGCCATGAAATCTGAGATGGGATCCATGTATGAGAACAAAGTATGGACTTTGGTTGACTTTCCCGATGATCGGCAGGCCATAGAGAATAAATGAATCTTCAAGAAAAAGACTGACGCTGACGGTAATATTACTATCTACAAAGCTTGACTTGTTGCAAAAGGTTTTCGACAAGTTCAAGGAGTTGACTACGATGAGACCTTCTCACCCATAGCGATGCTTAAGTCCGTCCGAATCATGTTAGCAATTACCCCATTTTATGATTATCTAATTTGGCAAATGGATGTCAAAATTGCATTCCTTAATGGATATATTAAAGAAGAGTTGTATATGATGCAACCAGAAGGTTTTGTCGATCCAATAGTTGCTAGCAAAGTGTGCAAGCTCCAGCGATCCATTTATGGACTGGTGCAAGCCTCTCGGAGTTGGAATATACACTTGATAGTGTGATCAAAGCATATGGTTTTGTACAGACTTTTGGAGAAGCCTGTATTTACAAGAAAGTGAGTGGGAGCTCCGTAGCATTTCTGATTTTATATGTAGATGACATATTGTTGATCGGAAATGACACTGAATTTCTGAATAGCACAAAAGGATACTTGAATACGAATTTTTCAATGAAAGACCTTGGTGAAGCTGCTTATATATTGGGCATCAAGATCTATAGAGATAGATCAAGACACTTAATTGGAATTTCACAAAGCACATACCTTGATAAAGTTTTGAAGAAGTTCAAAATGGATCAGGCAAAGAAAGGGTTCTTGCCTGTATTACAAGGTGTGAAGTTGAGCCAGACTCAATGCCCGACCACTGCAGAAGATAAAGAGAAAATGAAAGGTGTTCCCTATGCTTCAACCATAGGCTCTATCATGTATGCAATGTTGTGTACTAGACCTGATGTGTGCCTTGCTATCAGTTTAGCAGGGAGGTACCAAAGTAATCCAGGAGTGGATCACTGGACAGCGGTCAAGAATATCCTGAAATACCTGAAAAAGACTAAGAATATGTTTCTCGTATATGGAGGTGACAAAGAGATCATCGTAAACGGTTACGTCGATGCAAGCTTTGACACTGATCTGGATGACTCTAACTCACAAACCGGATACGTGTTTTTATTAAATGGTGGAGCTGTCAGTTGGTGCAGTTCCAAGCAGAGTGTCGTGGTGTGATCTACTTGTGAAGTGGAATACATAGTTGCTTCGGAAGCAGCAAATGAAGGAGTCTGGATGAAGAAGTTCATATCCGATCTAGGTGTCATACCTAGTGGATCGGGTCTAATGAAAATCTTTTGTGACAATACTGGTGCAATTGCCTTGGCAAAGGAATCTATATTTCACAAGAGAACCAAGCACATCAAGAGACGCTTCAATTCCATCCGTGATCAAGTCAAGGAGGGAGACATAGAGATTTGCAAGATACATACAGATCTGAATGTTGCAGACCCATGACTAAGCCTCTCTCATGAGCAAAACATGATCAACACCAAGACTCCATGGGTGTTAGAATCATTACACTGTAATCTAGATTATTGACTCTAGTGCAAGTGGGAGACTGAAGGAAATATGCCCTAGAGGCAATAATAAAGTTGTTATTTATATTTCCTTATATCATGATAAATTTTTATTATTCATGCTAGAATTGTATTAACCGGAAACTTAGTACATGTGTGAATACATAGACAAACGAAGTGTCACTAGTTTGCCTCTACTTGACTAGCTCGTTGAATCAATGATGGTTATGTTTCCTAACCATAGACATGAGTTGTCATTTGATTAACGGGATCACATCATTAGAGAATGATGTGATTGACTTGGCCCATCTGTTAGCTTAGCACAATCTTGGTTTAGTTTGTTACTATTGCTTTCTCCATAACTTATACATGTTCCTATGACTATGATATCGTGCAACTCCGGAATACCGGAGGAACACTTTGTGTGCTACCAAACGTCATAATGTAACTGGGTGCCCTACAGGTGTCTCTGATGGTGTTTGTTGAGTTGGCATAGATCGAGATTAGGATTTGTCACTTCGATTGTCAGAGAGGTATCTCTAGGCCCTCTCGGTAATGTACATCACTATAAGCCTTGCAAGCAATGTAGCTAATGAGTTAGTTATGGGATTAGCATTACGGAACGAGTAAAGAGACTTGCCGGTAACGAGATTGAACTAGGTATTGAGATACCGACGATCAAATCTCGGGCAAGTAACATACCGATGACAAAGGGAACAACATATATCGTTATGCGGTTTGACCGATAAAGATCTTCGTAGAATATGTAGGAACCAATATGAGCATCCAGGTTCTGCTATTGGTTATTGACCGGAGACGTGTCTCGGTCATGTCTACAAAGTTCTCGAACCTGTAGGGTCCACACGCTTAACGTTCAGTGATGATCAATATTATGAGTTTATGTGTTTTGATGTACCGAAGATAGTTCGGAGTCCCGGATGTGATCACGGACATGACGAGGAGTCTCGAAATGGTCGAGACATAAAGATTGATATATTGGACGACTATATTCTTGAAGGAAATATGCCCTAGAGGCAATAATAAAGTTATTATTTATTTCGTCATATCATGATAAATGTTTATTATTCATGCTAGAATTGTATTAACCGGAAACATAATACATGTGTGAATACATAGACAAATATAGTGTCACTAGTATGCCTCTACTTGACTAGCTCGTTGATCCAAGATGGTTGAGTTTCCTAGCCATAGACATGAGTTGTCATTTGATCAACGGGATCACATCATTAGGAGAATGATGTGATTGACTTGACCCATTTCGTTAGCTTAGCACTTGATCGTTTAAGTTTACTGCTATTGCTTTCTTCATGACTTATACATGTTCCTATTACTATGAGATTATGCAACTCCCGAATACCAGAGGAACACTTTGTGTGCTACCAAACGTCACAACCTAACTGGGTAATTATAAAGGTGCTCTACAGGTGTCTCTGATGGTGTTCATGGAGTTGGCATAGATCAAGAATAGGATTTGTCACTCCGATTGTTGGAGAGGTATCTCTGGGCCCTCTCGGTAATGCACATCACTATAAGCCTAGCAAGCAATGTGACTAATGAGTTAGTTGCGGGATGGTGCATTACGGAACGAGTAAAGAGACTTGCCGGTAACGAGATTGAACTAGGTATTGAGATACCGACGATCAAATCTCGGCCAAGTAACATACCGATGACAAAGGGAACAACGTATATTGTTATGCGGTTTGACCGATAAAGATCTTTGTAGAATATGTAGGAACCAATATGAGCATCCAGGTTCCGCTATTGGTTATTGACCGAAGACATGTCTTGGTCTTGTCTGCACAGTTCTCGAACCCGTAGGGTCCGCACGCTTAAAGTTCTGTGACGATCGGTATTATGAGTTTTTGTGTTTTGATGTGCCGAAGGTAGTTCAGAGTCCCGGATATGATAACAGACATGACAAGGAGTCTCGAAATGGTCGAGACGTAAAGATCGATATATTGGATGACTATGTTCGGACACTGGAAGAGTTCCGGGAGGTTTCGGACATATACCAGAGTACAGGGGGTTACCGGAACCCCCCCCGGGAAGCTATTGGGCCTTATGGGCCTTAGTGGAGAAGAGAGAGGGTAGCTAGGATGTGGCGTGCGCCCCCCTTGCCCCAATCCGAATTGGACAAGGGGAAGTGGCGGTGGGCCCCCTCTCCTTCCTTCTGTCCACCTCCTCCTCCCCCCTTCTCCTTGGAATAGGAAAGGTAGGCGGCAAACCTACTTGGAGTAGGTTTGTCCCCCCCTTGGGCGCACCAACCCTCTCCTCCTCCCCCCCTTTATATACGGGGGCAGGGGGCACCCCAAAGACACAACAATTGATCGGTTGATCTCTTAGCCGTGTGCGGTGCCCCCCTCCACCATAATCTACCTCGGTCATATCATAGCGGTGCTTAGGCGAAGCCCTGCGTCAGTAGCTTCATCAAACAACGTCACCATGCTGTCGTGCTGACAAAACTCTCCCTCAAGCTCTACTGGATCATGAGTTCGCGGGACGTCACCGAGCTAAACGTGTGCTGAACGCGGAGGTGCCGTACGTTCGGTGCTGAGGATCGATCGACCGTGAAGACGTACGACTACAACCGCATTGTTATAACGCTTCCGCTTAACGGTCTACGAGGGTACGTGGACGACACTCTCCCCTCTTGTTGCTATGCATCACCATGATCTTGCGTGTGCATAGGAAAATTTTGAAATTACTACGTTCCCCAACAATTCGGACATCGGATGAGTTCCAGGGGTCACATGATATTTATCAGAGTGTCAGGGGGTTATCGGAACTCCCGGGGAACTAATGGGCCTACATGGGCCTTGAGAGAGAGAGAGAGAGAGAGAGAGATGAGGGGGCCTAGGGCTGCCCCCCCTTGGGAGTCCAAATTGGACAAGGAGGGGGGGCGGCGCCCCCTCTTTCCTCCCTCTCTCCTCTCCTTCCTTTTCCCTTCCCCCTTCCTAGTTGGACTAGGAAACGGGGAGTCCTACTCCTACTAGGAGGAGGACTCCCCCTCTCCTTTGCGCGCCGCTAGGCCGGCCGGACTCCCCCCTTGCTCCTTTATATACAGGGGCAGGGGGCACCCTAGGACACACAAGTTGATTGTTTCCAGCCGTGTGCGGTGCCCCCTCCACCATAATCCACCTCGCTCATATCGTAGCAGTGCTTAGGCGAAGCCCTGTTCCGATAGCGTCATCATCACCGTCATCACGCCGTTGTGCCGACGAAGCTCTCCCTCGACACTCTACTGGATCGTGAGTTCGTGGGACGTCACCCAGCCGAACGTGTGCAGATCGCGGAGGTGCCGTACCTATGGTTCTAGCATTGGTCGATCGTGAAGACGTATGACTAGATAAACCACATTGTCATAACTCTTCCGCTTACGGCCTACGAGGGTACGTGGACAACACTCTTCCCTCTCGTTGCTATGCATCACCATGATCTTGCGTGTGTGTAGGAAATTTTTTGTAATTATTGCGTTTCCCAACATAGAGAACTTCAAAGAGTGCCCCAAAGTTTCTACCGAAGAGGCAAGACGAAAATGTGTGCCAACCCTATGCATATGTTCACAAGGTCACGGGACCCGTGTCAGTGTCAAAACCGGCGGATCTCGGGTAGGGGGTCCCGAACTGTGCGTCTAGGCGGATGGTAACAGGAGGCAGGGGACACGATGTTTACCCAGGTTCGGGCCCTCTTGATGGAGGTAAAACCCTATGTCCTACTTGATTGTTCTTGATGATATGAGTATTACAAGAGTTGATCTACCACGAGATCAGAGAGGCTTAACCCTAGAAGCTAGCCTATGGTATGATTGTATCTTGTCCTACGGACTAAAACCCTCTGGTTTATATAGACACCGGAGGGGGCTAGGGTTACACAGAGTCGGTTACAAGGAAGGAGATCTACATATCCGTATTGCCAAGCTTGCCTTCCATGCCAAGGAGAGTCCCATCCGGACACGGGACAAAGTCTTCAATCTTGTATCTTCATAGTCCAACAGTCCGGCCAAAGGATATAATCAGGCTGTCCGGATACCCCCTAATCCAGGACTCCCTCAGTAGCCCCTGAGCCAGGCTTCAATGACGATGAGTCCGGCGCGCAGATTGTCTTCGGCGTTGCAAGGCGGGTTCCTCCTCCGAATACTTCATAGAAGATTTTGAACACGAGGATCGTGTCCGGCTCTGCAAAACAAGTTCCACATACCACCGTAGAGAGAATAATATTTCCACAAATCTAATCAGCTGACATACCCCGTAGCGTGACATCACACCACAGCTAGGTCTTTATTCGAATCGTTTTTCATAACCAATCTCAGCGTGTCCCGCGAGGCGGTTTCCTTGGCACGTCCCGTCGAAGCAGAGATCGTGTCCCCTTTATTACGGGATTCTCATTAATACGGACGTGGGTAACCCAACTGTGCCTATTGGTAGGACTCCTAGATCTTAGGCAAGTCCCAAACGGCCACGAGGAGGACGCTTGATATTCACCCTCTTTATAAAGGGGACAAGGCCTTTTCCTCTCGATCTTAATCGAATCCGCCTCCTGCCTCGAGTTCCAACACCCAAAGCTCAAGTTTAGGCACTTCGGACCTTCAACTATGTCCAGATCCAACCTTTAAGGTCGGTGGATGCCTTCCACCGTCACAGAGGAGGACATCAAGAAGTTGAGAGAGGCCAGATATCTGACCGCCGAAATTTCGCATCGGCTGCCTGCCCGAGGGCAAGTCGTCCCTACTCCCGAACCCAACGAGAGCGTCGTGTTTGTCTCCCACTTCCTCCGAGGACTAGGCCTCACTCTGGATCCCTTTGTTAGGGGTCTTATGTTCTATTACGGGCTAGATTTTCACGATCTGGCCCCCGATTCCCTTCTTCACATCTCGACATTTATTGTCGTATGTGAGGCCTTCCTTCGCATTACCCCTCACTTCGGCATGTGGCTCAAGACCTTCAATGTCAAGCCAAAGATGATCGAGGGGCAGCACGCAGCGTGCGGAGGCGCTTCAATAAGAAAAATTGCTGACACTCCATGGCCTGAGGGTTACTTCCTAGAGGTGTCCGGATTGTGGCAGCGGGAGTGGTTCTACATCACAGCTCCCCGAAGTGCCAAGTGGGTAGCTGCCCCCACCTTTCGCTCCGGCCCCCCACCACAAGTGATGTCATGGATCAGTAGGGGGCTGAGCTGGGGTCCAGCCAAGGACGTGCCAATACTGCAAAGTTGTATCCGAGATCTCTTTGAGAGACATTTTAGTCTGGTTATGGTAGTGCAAGTCATGCTAGTTCGTCAAGTCCAGCCTTGCAAGCGCCGGCCCCTTCGCCTGTGGGAATTCAACCCGGAAGGACCGCGAGCTGTTCAACATTTCCTCGGCATGACACACGAAGAGATGTACAAATTGTTCTTCGGACCACAAATAATGTGTTCGGACATCACTAAGGATGCAGGTCTGAGATGCAATCACCGGGATACCCAAGTAAGTAGCCCCGCATCTGAACACACTGTCTGTTTATTTATCGCAACATTGCCCTAAAAAAGCCGCTCTTTGACACAGGATTGGATAGCGAAGGCAAAGTTGATCAGGTGTTCGGCCCCCCTCCCTGAGACCTCACCAAATCCCATGCTAACCATGATGCTGGAGATCGCGCCTTATCAAGCGCCCTCAGGAGAAGATAAAGGGGTGAACAAGGAGGCCAGCGCTTCCGCGAAGGAGGTTAGCCGGGGGGAGGAACTGAAACTTCCTCTCCCCAGGGACGGAAGAGAACCGCCTCTAAGGACCCGAAGACAACGGTCTCCAAATGGGGGAAGAAATCTCCGCCGAAGGGTCCTGCCCTGGGGGATACCTTGGCCGCACTATGCCCTCAAGGGGATCAGCCCTCCATCGAGCTGTAAGTAAAAGGGTAAATGAAAATATCTCGCTTTACCTCTGAGGAAAATAACCGAGGCATTTATCTTGCAGTTCGGATCTTAGACCTTCTGAGTAGAGCTCGTCTTCAGGGGATCTTCTTCCAGAGATGATGGAGAGCGAAACGCCTCCCCCTGCCACACCGCCTCACGAGGCGGGCGACCCCGAGGTGTCGTCGCGGAGGGTTTCTCCTGATCTGGCAAGGCCATAAGGTAATCCTATGGCCACCCAAAGTCCTTAGTATCCGCCTCTTGAAGAGAGCAATCAAAAGGGTCCGGCACCGTCTGGTGTGCGGTCGGACGTACTGAGGGATCTGCTAGAGCAAGCGGCTATCTCAGAAGAGCACCACACATTGATGGGTGCGGTGATTGAAAGGATTTCGTCCACCGAAAGCGGGTTGCATGAAGCCTTTATGAGTATAGTGACAGGTTTTGAAGTACATGAAATGATGTACATTTTTGATAGTACCGCACATTTTTAGATGTGCCCTGTGTAGATAGTAGCCCCTGAGATTCTGGTTGTCGTCGAAAACAGCAGCAATAAGAGGATCATAGTCCCAGGTAATAACCAGACCGCCGTTATGTGCAGGTGGTTGAAGCTCCGGTGGCTAGCCGGGCTGATGGGTTTGCTGAACTAAATCGGCAACTGGATGCGGCAGATGCCGACATCGTGCTTGTTAACAAGCGGCTTGACGAGGCACAGGGTAGGTGATTTTTCTGGTGAATGTCACGTAGTAAGAGCAGCATGATGCTAGTATCTTTAATATGTTGTGACTGTAGATGGAGCTGCCACCGTGGAGACCCTTCGGGCGGAGCTTGCCCGAGCCAAGGAGCAAGCAAGGAGTAGCAATGCGGTCGCTTTAAAGGTGGCGAAGAGTTAAGGGCCGAACAGGCCGCACTTTGCGAGAGCAAAGAAAAAATTGCCAAGATGGTCGTGGAGTTAAAAGATGCTGCTGACCATTACCGGCTTCTTGAAGAAGAAACCCGGGCGAAGGCGACGGACCTGGAGAAGGCCCGGGTGGCTGCCAAGGAAACTCGCTCCAAAATTAGAGCCACGAAGGAGGAGCTGAATCAAGCTGCGGAGATTGTTTCTGGGAAGCCCTTCTTGTTGCGGACTAAGTTCGGAGATCCGAAATATGCTCCTATGGACCGGCTATGGAGTTCTGCGAACGAGTACATGGATTTGGCTGCAAGTGCTGCTGATGCGGCCGAGTACTTCAAGGATCAAAAAGGTCCTGAAGTGGAGAAGCTGTTCTGGTCATAGTTTCATGCTCCAGTCCGCCCGCTGTTGCTGAATGAGCAATTGACCGGTTGGGCCGAGCTCCATAGATTATCCGGACTTGCCATGAGGTCCGTTGTGGATCATTCGTGGCCAAGAGGGCCAAGGCCGAATAGCTACTTTAGCTTAGTGCAACAATTCCTTGGTGCTGTGCGACGCATCGATGCTGTAAAGAGGTCGGCGTGCATAGAAGGCTCGCAGATGGCCCTTGCCCGTGTCAAAACATACTGGGCGGAGATGGATGCCACCACTGTTGCGGCACAGGGTTCAGCCATAGGCCGAGTGGCTGCCGAGCACTACTTTGAAGAAGTTCTTGAAGGCACTCGTTTGATAGAGGCTCATTGCTCGAAGAATATTATGTTTAAGTGACATGTATTCCCATTGTAAAAACAATGTTTTATTGAGTTTATCAAGGCTGTATTTATACTTTTTCCTGAAAGTACTATGATGCCTCCTGTGCGGCCGTTTATGTATATATGTATATAACCTGACAGATGGCAGTCATCGGCTTCAGCCCCCACGCATATAATGCGGGGGTGTTCGCAGAAGACGCATGTTCACACTTGATCCAACGTCTTGGTCCATTAAGGAGGTGATAGTGCAACGAACTAGGCAATCGGACTATAATGCTTTAACACTTTCACTTAGCCAGAGGAGTTGGACAGTGGGGCTACTATATAGCCCCTGGTGGCTCCGCGCTCATCCATATTTGGGGCGCGTACATGCCTGGCCGGGAAACGGCCCTTCGTTAAGGTGGAGGAATCCCGAAGATTCCGCTAGGTCATCGAGTGGTTGACCAGTCTCATGCTATATCATGACAGTCAGTTTTCGGCTTTCTCTACTGAGGTGCTTGTCCGGATGAACCGGGGCACAATCGCAGTAGTTCTCCTGGTGCCGCCTTAGACGATAGAGCAGAACGTAAGGCAGCAAAACACAGGAGCCGGGCAAACCCAACATTTGACCAAAGACATGATTCGGAGCTGATGCATATAAGGCCAAACTCGCGACGCCGAACACTCCCTAAGGTATTCGGTCTTTATGATGTAAACCGGGCTTAAACAGTGCCCTTTGTAATAAGCCCCTAGTGTCCAGGTACGTGCAATATTCTGACGTGGCCACATGCCAATACGTCAGCATCCTTCTCAATTGTACTGAGAATACGAGGGATGTGTATCAACAAGAGACAGTAGAAAAGGTTTATGCAGGGTCTTAATCTAAAAAGAATCCTTGGAACGGGTCCCTGCTGCATGTATGCGCCTGTGTCTCCATTGTGCCGTATCCTGGATGGGTGTAGCACGATGGTCAACTGTAGAAGAGAGGAACTTAGTTGAAAAGTTGTCGTGCAAAAAGGTAGGTTATACTAAATAAACCATGTACAGTTCAAAATGAGTAAAGGTGAGCCTAATTGTCTCTTGTTTACACGCCTTGAGCCCCTTGTATTGTTATAGGGGTATAGCCATCAAACCTGTATCAATTATATATAGCTGCATCGAACTCGTCTAACCGCGTCTGTGGTCTTAATGACCTGTCAGATGCTCTGGTTGGTGAGGCTGTTTAGTGTGCGGCTGCCAATCCCGATGGCCAAGGCAGCCACACAGTCTTCCGCGCGCAAGGAGCATTCAATATTTCCATTTACTGTAATGATGCCACGTGGACCGGGCATCTTAAGCATGAGGGAAGCGTGGTGCGGTGTTGCGTTAAAGCGAGCAAAAGCTTCGCGTCCGAGTAGTGCTTGATAGCCACTTTGGAACGGAGCGATGTGGAAGGTTAACTTTTCGCTGCGAAAGTTATCAGGAAAGCCGAATATAACCTCTAGTAGTAGGGAGCCCATGCAATGGGCTTCTAGGCCTGGTGTTACTCCTTTAAAGGTAGTATTGCTATGGCTGATTTTTGTTGGGTCTATCCCCATTTTGTAGACTGTGTCCTGATATATCAGGTTTAAACTACTGCCGCCGTCCATCAGGACTCGTGTGAAGTGGTATCCGTCAATTATCGGGTCTAACACCAAGGCAGCCCATCCTGCATGTCGGATACTTGCCGAGTAATCCCGATGGTCAAAGGTGATCGGTTGGGACGACCAGTGGCAGAACTCTGCGGTAATAGGCCCTGGGGCATGTGTCTCTAGGAGTGTCGTTTTGTTTCTCCCCTTTGTCACGCGTAATACGTTTACTATTTTGACTTCTGGTGGGAATTTCTTTTGTTCCCCAGTGCTTTGCTTGCGAGGCTCATCCTTGTCTTTGCTTGGCGTATCCTGCCCCTTGTGTTCGGCGTTGAGTTTGCCGGACTTCTTGAAGACCCAACATTCTCTATGGGTATGATTTGCAGGTTTATCAGGGGTGCTGTGGATCTGACATATTTGGTCCAGAATCTTGTTTAGGCTGGACAGTTCGTCTCTGTTGCCTTTGGAGGGCAGCTTTTGCTGACCTGGCTGAGATCTTCTGAATCCGGCGTTTACCGCCGTGCTCTTCGGGCTGTCTTCTTTATTCTGGCGCTTGCTTTTGCTGCGTTGTGATTTCCCATTTCCGTCCCTGACTTCGGATGTACTTGGGTCGCTAGTGCTGCATCGGGCTAACCAGTTGTCCTCGCCCGTGCAAAAGAGGGTCATGAGGCTTGTTAATGCTGCCATTGGTCTCGGCTTTTCTTGGCTGAGGTGTCTGGCAAGCCATTTGTCTTGAACGTTGTGCTTGAAAGCTGTTAGGGCTTCGGTGTCCGGACAGTCGACTATTTGGTTCTTTTTAGTGAGGAACATGTTCCAAAGCTTTCAGGCTGACTCTCCGGGCTGTTGAGTTATATGACTTAAATCGTCTGCATCCGGTGGTCGGACATAGGTCCCTTGAAAATTTTCCCGAAAAGCGTCTTCGAGATCTTCCCAACTTCCAATGGAGTTTTCGGGGAGGCTTTTAAGCTAGTGCCGAGCTAGCCCATTGGGCTTGAGGGGTAAGTACTTGATGGCGTGGAGATCGTCTCCTCGAGCCATGTGGATATGGAGGATGTAGTCCTCAATCCAGACCCCAGGGTCTGTCGTTCCGTCATACGCCTCTATGTTTACGAGTTTGAATCCCTCTGAAATTCATGGTCCAGCACCTCATCGGTGAAACATAGGGGGTGCGCGGCACCCCTGTATTTGGGTGTACCGTGGTGTTCATATTTTTGTTGTGTTGCATTGCGTGCTGGAGCATGCTTGCTTGGTCCATAGATGGATCTGGTTGCGCCGTCCTTTTGATGCGAGCCCTCACGTGGATTGCGTACTGCCTTGTGTGCGGCGTCGTTTGCCGCTCTATGTTGGCCACGAGGTCGTCTATCCGACCGGATGGTTGTTTTGTTTTTTGATTGCGGGGGATCTAAGGCCTCCTCATCGAATTTAGGTAGCAGCTTTCGCTTCGGGTAGCTCTTTGTGTGGCGACTATCGCCATATTTTGCTGCAGTGTTGAGTACTTTACTCCATCTAATTCTGAGTGTGTCTTGTGCAGCCCTGAGCCTTTGTTTCTGCTTTTTCACACTCCTCGCAGTGGCAACCAGCCTTTGCTGGGTATTCTGTTGCTCCGGGTGCCTGTCCGATGTGATGTCATCCGGACTGTTATCGTCGCCAGAGTCGGGTTGTTTGGTTTGATTCTCCGTGTTGCCGTGGTCGGACGGTGGTTCAATGCCATGTTTGTCGTCCGCTGGCTCACCCCGCTCTATCACTGGGTCTATATGATCGTTGTTTCTGCCGAGGCGGGATTTGGAGCGGCGCTTACGCCGCCGCTTTGACTGCTTCTCGGGGGAACGATCCTGCATTGCCTCCTTCCGTTCCTCGTCGTCATTTTCTTTTGGTGTGTCCACCATGTATACATCATATGATGAAGCGGGTGTCCACTGCCCTATGGGCAGTGGCTCCTGTTTGTCTCCTGCATCGTCGTCCGTACCGTCGATGTCTTCAGAGTCAAAGTCGAGCATGTCGGTTAAATCGTCGACAGTGGCTACTAAGTGGGTGGTGGGTGGGCGGCGAATTTCTTCGTCATCCGTGTCCCAATCCTGCCGGACATAGTTCGGCTAGGACTCTCCTGACAAGGAGAGAGACTTTAATGAATTCAGTATGTCGCCGAAGGGCGAGTGCTAAAAGATATCCGCGGAGGCGAACTCCATGATCGGCGCCCAGTTGGATTCGATAGGCACGAGCGCGGGCGGTTCGGAGTCTGTGGCCGGGGACGAGTCCGGTAGTTCGGCGTCACGGCTCCCGTGAAGGGTAAGGTCGATACTCAGCTCGATCGCCGCTGAGAATACGACCTCCGTGGCGGGGTCTATCCACCCGTTCATGGATGGTGCAATTGGCTCCGAATTGAGGGTCGGAGCGGTTGCCGGTGCGATCTCCCGAACACTGTACGATGGTAGAGCTAAATCATGCTCATCGTGACCGTGTGGCGCACTCGGCAGGGGCTCGAATCCGTCGAAGATCAAGTCTTCGCAGATATCGGTCGTGTAGTTTAAGCTTCCAAACCTGACCTGCGGATGATTGAAGGAGCCATCAAGCCTAATGATGATGACACAGAGGAACTCTCAATGAAAGCACCAATGTCGGTGTCAAAACCGGCTGATCTCAGGTAGGGGGTCCCGAACTGTGCATCTAGGCGGATGGTAACAGGAGGCAGGGGACACAATGTATACCCAGGTTCGGGCCCTCTTGATGGAGGTAAAACCCTACGTCCTGCTTGATTGTTCTTGATGATATGAGTATTACAAGAGTTGATCTACCACGAGATTAGAGAGGCTAAACCCTAGAAGCTAGCCTATGGTATGATTGTATCTTGTCCTACGGACTAAAACCCTCTGATTTATATAGACACCGGAGGGGGCTAGGGTTACACAGAGTCGGTTACAAGGAAGGAGATCTACATATCCGTATTGCCAAGCTTGCCTTCCACGCCAAGGAGAGTCCCATCCGGACACAGGACGAAGTCTTCAATCTTGTATCTTCATAGTCCAACAGTCCGGCCAAAGGATATAATCTGGCTATCCGGATACCCCCTAATCCAGGACTCCCTCAACCCCGCAAGTTGATCACCAAAACATACATCAAGTAGATCACGTGAATATCCCATTGTCACCACAGATAAGCACGTGCAAGACATACATAAAGTCTTCTCAAATCCTTAAAGACTCAATCCGATAAGATAACTTCAAAGGGAGAACTCAATCCATTACAAGAGAGTAGAGGGGGAGAAACATTATAAGATCAAACTGTAATAGCAAAGCTCGCGATACATCAAGATCGTTCCGAATCAAGAACACGGGAGAGAGAGAGATCAAACACATAGCTACTGGTACATACCCTCAGCTCCGAGGGTGAACTACCCCCTCCTCGTCATGAAGAGCGCCGGGATGATGAAGATGGCCACCGGAGAGGAATTCCCCCCTCTGGCAGGGTGCCGGAACGGGTCTAGATTGGTTTTCGGTGGCTACAGAGGCTTGCGGCAGCGGAACTCCTGATCTAGGTTATTTTCTGGAGGTTTCAGTATTTATAGGAATTTTTGGCATTGATAACAAGTCAGGGAGGTGCCCGAGTCGTCCACGAGATAGGGCGGCGCGCCAGGGGGGTAGGGCGCACCCCCACCGTCGTGGACGCCCCGGGACTCTTCTGACCCAACTTAGTCCCAAAAATCATATAAAATAGCATATAAATTCATATAAAACATCCTAGATGGAAAATATAATAGCATGGAACAATAAAAAATTATAGATATGTTCGAGACGTATCAAGCATCCCCAAACTTAATTCCTGCTCGTCCTCGAGTAGGTAAATGATAAAAACAGAATTTTTTATGTGGAATGCTACCTAACATAATTTGCAATGTAATTTTCTTTATTGTGGCATGAATATTCAGATCCGAAAGATTCAAGACAAAAGTTTAATATTCACATAAAAACAATAATACTTCAAGCATACTAACCAAGCAATTATGCCTTCTCAAAGTAACATGGCCAAAGAAAGCTATCCCTAGAAAATCATATAGTCTGGCTATGCTCTATCTTCATCACACAAAATATTTAAATCAAGCACAACCCCGATGACAAGCCAAGTAATTGTTTCATACTTTTGATGTTCTCAAAGTTTTTCAATCTTCATGCAATACATGATTGTGAGCCATGGACATAGCACTATAGGTGGAACAGAATGGTGGTTGTGGAGAAGACAAAAAGAGGAGATAGTCTCACATCAACTAGGCGTATCAATGAGCTATGGAGATGCCAATCAATAGATATCAATGTGAGTGAGTAGAGATTGCCATGCAATGGATGCACTAGAGCTATAAGTGTATGAAAGCTCAAAAGGAAACTAAGTGGGTGTGCATCAAACTTGCTTGCTCACAAAGACCTAGGGCACTTTGAGGAAGCCCATCATTGGAATATACAAGCCAAGTTCTATAATGAAAAATTCCCACTAGTATATGAAAGTGGCAACATAGGAGACTCTCCATCATGAAGATCATGGTGCTACTTTGAAGCACAAGTGTGGTAAAAGGATAGTACCATTGCCCCTTCTCTCTTTTTCTCTCATTTTTTTGGGCCTTCTCTTTTTTATGGCCTTTTTTCTTTCTTTTTTATTTTTCGTCCGGAGTCTCATCCCAACTTGTGGGGGAATCATAGCCTCCATCCTCCTTTCCTCACCGGGACAATGCTCTAATAATGATGATCATCACACTTTTATTTACTTACAACTCAAGAATTACAACTTGATACTTAGAACAAAATATGACTCTATGTGAATGCCTCTGGTGGTGTATCGGGATGTGGAATGAATCAAGAGTGATATGTATGAAAATATTATGAATGGTGGCTTTGCCACAAATACGATGTCAACTACATGATCATGCACGGCAATATGACAATGATGGAGCGTGTCATAATAAACGGAACGGTGGAAAGTTGCATGGCAATATATCTCGGAATAACTATGGAAATGCCATAATAGGTAGCTATGGTGGATGTTTTGAGGAAGGTAAATGGTGGGTTTATGGTACCAGCGAAAGTTGCGCGGTACTAGAGAGGCTAGCAATGGTGGAAGGGTGAGAGTGCGTATAATCCATGGACTCAACATTAGTCATAAAGAACTCACATGCTTATTGCAAACATCTATTAGTTATGGAAACAAAGTACTACACGCATGCTCCTAGGGGGATAGATTGGTAGGAAAAGACCATCACTCGTCCCCGACCGCCACTCATAAGGAAGACAATCAAAAAATAAATCATGCTCCGACTTCATCACATAACGGTTCACCATACGTGCATGCTACGGGAATCACAAACTTTAGCACAAGTATCTCTAAAATTCACAACTACTCAACTAGCATGAATCTAATATAACCATCTTCATATCTCAAAACAATCATCAAGTATCAAACTTCTCATAGTATTCAATGCACTTTATATGAAAGTTTTTATTCTACCCATCTTGGATGCCTATCATATTAGGACTAATTTCATAACCAAAGCAAATTAGCATGATGTTCTAAAAGACTCTCAAAATAATATAAGTGAAGCATGAGAGATCAATAATTTCTATAAAATAAAACCACCACCGTGCTCTAAAAAGATGTAAGTGAAGCACTAGAGCAAACGACAAACTACTCCAAAACATATAAGTGAAGATCAATGAGTAGTTGAATAATTATGTAACTATGTGAAGACTCTCTAACATTTAAGAATTTCAGATCTTGGGATATTATTCAAACAATAGTCAAAACAAAATAAAATAAAATGACGATCCAAGCAAAACACATATCATGTGGTGAATAAAAATATAGCTGCAAGTAAAGTTCCCGATGAACGAAGATGAAAGAGGTGATGCCATTCAGGGCATCCCTAAGCTTAGGCTCTTGGTTGTCCTTGAATATTACCTTGGGGTGCCTTGGGCATCCCCAAGCTTAGGCTCTTGCCACTCCTTATTCCATAGTCCATCGAATCGTTACCCAAAACTTGAAAACTTCACAACACAAAACTCAACAGAAAACTCGTAAGCTCCGTTAGTATAAGAAAATAATATCACCACTTTTGGTACTGTTGTGAACTCATTCTTTATTTATATTGGTGTAATATCTGTTATATTCCAACTTATCTATGGTTCATACCCTCCGATACTACTCATAGATTCATCAAAATAAGCAAACAACACAATGAAAACAGAATCTGTCAAAAACAGAACAATCTGTAGAAATCTGGAGGTTTTGAATACTTCTGTAACTCTGCTACCTCTTGAGCATGCCTTGGTTTTCCCTTGAAGAGGAAAGGGTGATGCAGCAAAGTAGCGTAAGTATTTCCCTCAGTTTTTGAGGACCAAGGTATCAATCCAGTAGGAGGTAACATGCAAGTCCCTAGTACCTGCACAAACAAACAAGAACCTCGCAACCAACGTGATAAAGGGGTTGTCAATCCCTTCATGGCCACTTACGAAAGTGAGATCTGATAGAGATAATAAGATAAATATTTTTGGTATTTTTATTGTATAGATTGGAAACTAAAGATTGCAAAATAAACAACGATAGAAATAGCAAGTAGATAGGAAAATAATATAATGGAAGATAGTCCCGGGGGCCATAGGTTTCACTAGTGGCTTCTCTCAAGATAGCAAATACTATGGTGGGTGAACAAATTACTGTCGAGCAATTTATAGAAAAGCGCATAGTTATGAGAATATCTAGGCATGATCATGTATATAGGCATCACGTCCGCGACAAGTAGACCGAAATGATTCTGCATCTACTACTATTACTCCACACATCGACCGCTATCCAGCATGCATCTAGAGTATTAAGTTCATAAGAACAGAGTAACGCATTAGGCAAGATGACATGATGTAGAGGGATAAACTCAAGCAATATGATATAAACCCCATATTCTTATCCTCGATGGCAACAATACAATACGTGCTTTGCTGCTCCTGCTGTCATTGGGAAAGGACACCGTAAGATTGAACCCAAAGCTAAGCACTTCTCCCATTGCAAGAAAGAACAATCTAGTAGGCCAAACCAAACTGATAATTTGAAGAAACTTGCAAAGATATTAAATCATGCATAAAAGAATTCAGAGAAGAATCAAATATTTTTCATAGATAATCTTGATCATAAACCCACAATTCATCAGATCTCAACAAACACACCACAAAAAGAATTACATCGAATAGATCTCCAAGAGAATCGAGGAGAACTATGTATTGAGATCCAAAGATAGAGAGAAGAAGCCATCTAGCTAATAACTATGGACACGAAGGTATGTGGTTAACTACTCACACATCATCAGAGAGGCTATTGTGTTGATGTAGAAGCCCTCTGTGATCGATTCCCCCTCCGGCGGAGTGCCGGAAAAGGCCCCAAGATGGGATCTCATGGGTACATAAGGTTGTGGCGGTGGAAATAGGGTTTCGTGGTGCTCTCGAATGTTTTCAGGGTAGATGAGTATATATAGGCGAAAGAAGTAGGTCGGCGGAGCCACGAGGGGCCCACGAGGGTGGAGGCGCGCCTACCCCCCTGGGCCCTCGTTTCTTCCTGGACGTCCACTCCATGTCTCCTGGATTGTGTTTGTTCCAAAAATAACTCTCCCGAAGGTTTCATTCCGTTTGATATTCCCTTTCTGCGAAACATTGAATTAGGCAAAAAAAACAGCAATTTGCACTGGTCCTTTGGTTAGTAGGTTAGTCCAAAAATAATATAAAAAGGTATATTAAAGCCCATTAAACATCCAAAACAGATAATATAATAGCATGGAACAATCAAAAATTATAGATACGTTGGAGACGTATCAAGCATCCCCAAGCTTAATTCCTGCTCGTCCTCGAGTAGGTAAATGATAAAAACTGAATTTTTGATGTGGAATGCTACCTAACATAATTCTCAATGTAACTTTATTTATTGTGGCATGAATGTTCAGATCCGAAAGATTCAAGACAAAAGTTTAATATTGACATAAAAATAATAATACTTCAAGCATACTAACAAAGCAATCATGTCTTCACAAAATAACATGGCCAAAGAAAGTTATCCCTACAAAATCATATAGTCTGGCTATGCTCTATCTTCATCACACAAAGTATTTAATCATGCACAACCCCGATGACAAGCCAAGCAATTGTTTCATATTTCTGATGTTCTCAAACTTTTTCAATCTTCATGCAATATATGAGCGTGAGCCATGGACATAGCACTACATGTGGAATAGAATGGTGGTTGTGGAGAAGACAAAAAGGGAGAAGATAGTCTCACATCAACTAGGCATATCAATGGGCTATGGAGATGCCCATCAATAGGTATCAATGTGAGTGAGTAGGGATTGCCATGCAACGGATGCACTAGAGCTATAAGTGTATGAAAGCTGAACAAAAGAAACTAAGTGGGTGTGCATCCAACTCGCTTGCTCACGAAGACCTAGGGCATTTTGAGGAAGCCCGTCATTGGAATATAAAAGCCATGTTCTATAATGTAAAATTCCCACTAGTATATGAAAGTGACAACATAGAAGACTCTATATCATAAAGATCATGGTGCTACTTTGAAGCACAAGTGTGGTAAAAGGATACTAACATTGTCCCTTCTCTCCTTTTCTCTCATTTCTTTTTTTTCTTTTGTTTTTTGGGCCTTTCCTCTTTTTTATGGCCTCTTTTATTTCTCTTTTTTTATTTTTCGTCCGGAGTCTCATCCCGACTTGTGGGGGAATCATAGTCTCCATCACTCTTTCCTCACTTGGGATAATGCTCTAATAATGATGATCATCACACTTTTATTTACTTACAGCTCAAAAATTACAACTCGATACTTAGAACAAAATATGACTCTATGTGAATGCCTCCGGTGGTGTACCGGGATGTGCAATGAATCAAGAGTGACATGTATGAAAATATTATGAATGGTGGCTTTGCCACAAATACGATGTCAACTACATGATCATGCAAGGAAATATGACAATGATGGAGCGTGTCATAATAAACGGAACGGTAGAAAGTTGCATGGCAATATATCTTGGAATGGCTATGGAAATGCCATAATAGGTAGGTATGGTTGCTGTTTTGAGGAAGGTAAATGGTGGGTTTATGGTACTGGGGAAAGCTACGCGGTACTAGAGAGGCTAGCAATGGTGGAAGGGTGAGAATGTGTATAATCCATGGACTCAACATTAGTCATAAAAAACTCACATACTTATTGCAAAAATCTATTCGTTATCGAAACAAAGTACTATGCACATGATCCAAGGGGGATAGATTGGTAGGAAAAGACCATCGCTCATCCCCGACCGCCACTCATAAGGAAGACAATCAAAAAATAAATCATGCTTCGATTTCATCACATAACGGTTCACCATACGTGCATGCTACGAGAATCACAAACTTTAACACAAGTACCTCTCAAATTCACAACTACTCAACTAGCATGACTCTAATATCACCATCTTCATATCTCAAAACAATCATCAAGTATCAAACTTCCCATAGTATTCAATGCAATTTATATGAAAGTTTTTATTGTTCCCATCTTGGATGCCTATCATATTAGGACTAATTTCATAACCAAAGCAAATTACCATACTGTTCTAAAAGACTCTCAAAATAATATAAGTGAAGCATGAGAGATCAATAATTTCTATAAACTAAAACTACTACCGTGCTGTAAAAAGATATAAGTGAAGCACTAGAGCAAACGACAAACTACTCCGAAAGATATAAGTGAAGATCAATGAGTAGTTGAATAATTATGAAACTATGTGAAGACTCTCTAACATTTAAGAATTTCAGATCTTGGGATATTATTCAAACAGCAATCAAAAAAATTAATTAAAATGACACCCCAAGCAAAACACATATCATGTGGTGAATCAAAATATAGCTCCAAGTAAAGTTACCGATGAACGAAGACGAAAGAGGGGATGCCATCCGAAGCTTCCCCAACCTTAGGCTCTTGGTTGTCCTTGAATATTACCTTGGGGTGCCTTGGGCATCCCCAAGCTTAGGCTCTTGCCACTCCTTATTCTATAGTCCATCAAATCCTTACCCAAAACTTGAAAACTTCACAACACAAAACAAAACAGAAAACTCGTAAGCTCCATTAGTATAAGAAAATAAAATCACCACTTTTGGTACTGTTGTGAACTCATTATTTATTTATATTGGTGTAATATCTACTGTATTCCAACTTCTCTATGGTTCATACCCTCCGATACTACTCATATATTCATCAAAATAAGCAAACAACGCAATGAAAACAGAATCTGTCAAAAACAGAACAGTTTGTAGAAATATGGAGGTTTTGAATACTTTTGTAACTCCAAAAATTCTAAGAAATTAGGAGGACCTAAATAATTTTTATATTGATCTACTGCAGTTGGAATTGGTATTTTATCGCTCTTTGGTAAAAAAATGAAAATTATTCTCGTGAGTGCATACTTTCTGTTTTGCAGGAGGATCAAATCAACTATCACCATAAGCCATCCCAAAGGTCTTACTTGGCACTTTATTGAAACAAAAGCTATAAAACATGATTAATACAGTAGCATAATCATGTGAACACACAAAAACAGTAGGTATAAATGTTGGGTTGTCTCCCAACAAGCGCTTTTCTTTAATGCCTTTATAGCTAGGCATGATGATGACAATGATGCTCACATAAAAGATAAGAATTGAAACATAACGGGAGCATCATGAATCATATGACTAGAACATTTAAGTCTAACCCACTTCCCGTGCATAGGGATTTTGTGAGAAAACAACTTGTGGGAACAAGAATCATCTTGCATAGGAAGGTAAAACAAGCATAACTTCAAGATTTTCAACATGTAGAGAGGAAACTTGATATTATTGCAACTCCTACAAGCATATATTCCTCCTTCATAATAATTTTCAGTAGCATCATGAATGAATTCAACAATATAACCATCACATAAAGCAATATTTTCATGATCCCCAAGTATAGAAAATTTACTACTCTCCACATAAGCAAAATTCTTCTCGTTCATAATAGTGGGAGCAAACTCAACCAAATAACTATCATGTGAGGCATAATACTCCCTCATTACTATTTATAGCATACATGTCATCACAATAATCATCACAGATAGGAGGGATGCTTTCACAATAATAAATTTGCTCATCAAAACTTGGGGGACAAAAAATAACATCTTCATCAAACATAGCATCCCCAAGCTTGTGAATTTGCATATCATTAGCATCATGGATATTCAAAGAATTCATACTAACAACATTGCAATCATGCTCATCATTCAGAGATTTAGTGCCAAACATTTTAATACATTCTTCTTCTAACACTTTGGCACAATTATCAGAATCCTTATTTTCATGAAAGACATTAAAATGATGAAGCATATGAGGCAACCTTAATTCCATTTTTTTGTAGTTTTCTTTTATAGACTAAACTAGTGATCAAACAAGAAACTAAAATATTCAATTGCAAGATCTAAAGATATACCTTCAAGAACTAACCTCCTCGGCAAGGGCGCCAGAAAAGAGCTTGATGTCTACTACACAACCTTCTTCTTGTAGACATTGTTGGGCCTCCAAGTGCAGAGGTTTGTAGGACAGTAGCAAATTTCCCTCAAGTGGATGACCTAAGGTTTATCAATCCGTGGGAGGCGTAGGATGAAGATTGTCTCTCTCAAACAACCCAACAACCAAATAACAAAGAGTCTCTTGTGTCCCCAACACACCCAATACAATGGTAAATTGTATTGGTGCACTAGTTCGGTGAAGAGATGGTGATACAAGTGCAATATGGATGGTAGATATAGGTTTTCGTAATCTGAAATTATAAAAACAGCAAGGTAACTAATGATAAAAGTGAGCGAAAACGGTATTGCAATGCGCTGAAACAAGGCCTAGGGTTCATACTTTCACTAGTGCATGTTCTCTCAACAATAATAACATAATTGGATCATATAATATCCCTCAACAAGTGATAACCCACAAGTATAAGGGATCACAACAGTTTTCGAGGGTAGAGTATTCAACCCAAATTTATTGATTCGACGCAAGGGGAGCCAAAGAATATTCTCAAGTATTAGCAGCTGAGTTGTCAATTCAACCACACCTGGAAACTTAATATCTGCAGCAAAGTGTTTAGTAGCAAAGTAATATGATAGTAGTGGTAACGGTGGTAAGAGGTAATGGTAGAAAAAGTAATATTTTTGGTGTTTTATAGTGATGATAACAATAGCAACAGAAAAGTAAATAAGCGAAGAACAATATATGGAAAGCTCATAGGCAATGGATCGGTGATGGAGAATTATGCCGGATGCGGTTCATCATGTAACAGTCATAACCTAGGGTGACACAGAACTAGCTCCAGTTCATCAATGTAATGTAGGCATGTATTCCGAATATAGTCATACGTGCTTATGGAAAAGAACTTGCTTGACATCTTTTGTCCTACCCTCCCGTGGCAGTGGGGTCCTATTGTAAACTAAGGGATATTAAGGCCTCCTTTTAATAGACTACCGGACCAAAGCATTAACACATAGTGAATACATGAACTCCTCAAACTACGGTCATCACCAGTAAGTATCCCGATTATTGTCACTTCGGGGTTAACTGATCATAACACATAATAGGTGACTATAGACTTGCAAGATAGGATCAAGAACTCTCATATATTGATGAAAACATAATAGGTTCAGATCTGAAATGATGGCACTCGGGCCCTAGTGACAAGCATTAAGCATAGCAAAGTCATAGCAACATCAATCTCAAAACATAGTGGATACTAGGGATCAAACCCTAACAAAACTAACTCGATTACATGATAAATCTCATCCAACCCAGCGCCGTCCAGCAAGCCTACGATGGAATTACTCATGCACAGTGGTGAGCATCATGAAATTGGTGATGGAGGATGGTTGATGATGACGATGGTGACGGATTCCCCTCTCCGGAGCCCCGAACGGACTCCAGACCAGCCCTCCCAAGAGAGTTTAGGGCTTGGCGGAAGCTCCGTATCGTAAAACACAATGAATCCTTCTCTCTGGTTTTTTCTCCCCGAAAGTGATTATATGGAGTCAAGGTTGAGCTCGATGGAGCGTCAGGGGGCCCACGAGGCAGGGGGCGCGCCTAGGGGGGTAGGGCGCGCCCCCACCCTCATGGACAGGTGGAGGCCCCCCTGACGTGGATCTTCCTTCCAGTATTTATTATATATTCCAAAATAATTATCCGTTGATTTTCAGGTCATTCCGAGAACTTTTATTTCTGCACAAAAATAACACCATGGCAATTCTGCTGAAAACAACGTCAATCTGGGTTAGTTCCATTCAAATCATGCAAGTTAGAGTCCAAAACAAGGGCAAAAGTGTTTGTAAAAGTAGATACGACGGAGACATATCAAATCCCCCAAGCTTACACCTTTCCTTGTCCTCAAGCAATTCAGTTGATAAACTAAAAGTGAGAAAGAAAAACTTTTACAAACTCTATTTGCTCTTGTTGTTGTAAGTATGTAAAGCCAGCATTCAAGTTTTCAGCAAAGATTATGAACTAACCATAGTCACAAGAACATTTAGGTCTCATGTTTACTCATATCATTGGCATAATCAACTAGCGAGCAATAATAATAAATCTTGGATGACAACACTTTCTCAAAACAATCATGATATGATATAACAAGATGGTATCTCGCTAGCCCTTTTTCAGACCGCAAAACATAAATACAGAGCACCTTTAAAGATCAAGGACTGACTAGACATTGTAATTCATGGTAAAAGAGATCCAGTCAAGTCATACTCAATGTAAACTAATAGTAATGAATGCAAATGACAGTGGTGCTCTCCAACTAGTGCTTTTTCATAAGAGGATGATGACTCAGCATAAAAGTAAATAGGTAGGCCCTTCACAGAGGGAAGCAGAGATTTGTAGAGGTGCCAGAGCTCGGTTTTGAAATAGATATGAATAATATTTTGAGCGGTATACTTTCATTGTCAACATAACAACCGAGAGATGGCGATATCTTCCATGCTACACACATTATAGGCGGTTCCCAAACAGAATGGTAAAGTTTATACTCCCCTTCCACCAACAATCAATCCATGGCTTTCTCGAAACAACGAGTGCCTCCAACTAAGAACAGTCCCGGGGGAGTTTTGTTTGCAGTTATTTTGATTTGATTTGAAGAAAGCATGGGACTGGACATCCCGGTGACCAGCTGAGGGAGTCCTGGATTAGGGGGTGTTCGGATAGCCGAACTATACCTTCAGCCGGACTCCTGGACTATGAAGATACAAGATTGAAGACTCCATCCCGCGTCCGGAAGGGACTTTCCTTGGTGTGGAAGGCAAGCTTGGCGATACAGATGATCGGATCTCCTACCATTGTAACCGACTTTATGTAACCCTAACCCTCTCTGGTGTCTATATAAACCGGAGGGTTTTAGTCCGTAGGACAACAGACACATCAACAATCATACCATAGGCTAGCTTCTAGGGTTTAGCCTCTCTGATCTTGTGGTAGATCAACTCTTGTAATACCCATATCATCAATATTAATCAAGCAGGATGTAGGGTTTTACCACCATCGAGAGGGCCCGAACCTGGGTAAAACTTCGTGTCCCCTGCCTCCTGTTACCATCCGGCCTAGACGCACAGTTCGGGACCCCCTACCCGAGATCCGCTGGTTTTGACACCGACATTGGTGCTTTCATTGAGAGTTCCTCTATGCCGTCGCCGTCAGGCCCGATGGCTCCTACGACCATCAATGACGATGCAGTCCAGGGTGAGACCTTCCTCCCCGGACAGATCTTCGTCTTGGCGTCTTCGCACTGTGGGCCGATTCACTTGGCCATCTAGAGCAGATCGAAAGCTACGCCCTGGCCGTCAGGTCAGATTCGGAAGTTTAAACTACACGGCCGACATCCGCGGGGACTTGATCTTCGACGGATTCGAACCACTGCCGAGCGCGCTGCGCTGTTGCGACGAGCATGATCTAGCTCTGCCGCCGAACAGTGCCCTGGAGGCTGCACCCGCATCGGCTCCGACCCCTAGTTCGGAGCCAACCGCGCCGACGAGGATGGGCGGTTGGACGCCACATCGGGGGCTGCGATCCCAACGACAGTTGAGCCGAACACTAGCCCCGTACTCTACAAGACTCGTGACTCCATGGAGCCGAATTCTTCTCCGGACTCCGAGCTCTCCGCGCCCCTGCCGAGCGAATCCGATTGGGCGCCGATCATGGAGTTCACGGCCGCGGACGTCTTTCGGCACTCGCCTTTCGGTGATATCCTGAAGTCACTGAAGTCTCTCTCTTTATCAGGAGAGCCCTGGCCGGACTACGGTCAGCAAGGTTGGGATTCGGACGATGAAGAAATTCAAAGCCCACCCACCACCCACTTGGTAGCCACTGTCGACGATTTAACCGACATGCTCGACTTCAACTCCGACGACATTGACGGTATGGACGCCGATGAAGGAGATGATGAAGAACCAGCGCCCACTAGGCCATGGAAAGCCACCTCGTCATATGACATATACATGGTGGACACCCCAGAAGAGGGAGAGGGCGATGGAACAGCGGAGAATGACCCCTCCAAGAAACAGCAAAAGCGCCGGCGTCAGCGGCGCCGCTCAAAATCCCGCCAACACAAAAATGGCGATTCCAGCACGGGAGATAATAATACCCCGGAAAGCGCCAAAGAACATCCCCCCGAGCAAGATTTAGCACAGGAGGATGGAGAAACCAGCCCTCATGAGAGAGCGGCGAACAGAGAGGTCGAGGACAATAATTGTATGCCTCCCTCCGAAGACGAGGCAAGCCTCGACGACGACGAATTCGCCGTGCCAGAGGATCCCGTCGAACAAGAGCGTTTTTAACGCAGGCTTATGGCCACGGCAAGAAGCCTCAAGAAAAAACAGCAACAACTTAAAGCTGATCAAGATCGGCTAGTCGATAGATGGACTAAAGTCCTTGCGGCCGAAGAGCATAAACCCGAACGCCCCTCCAAGTGCTACCCGAAGCGTAGGTTGATACCCCGATTAGAGGAGGAAGCACTCGACGCGGCCGACAGGCCACCTCGTGGCCGCGACAGAGAGGCCTCATGGCCCTCCACCCAAGCCTCACCCCGTACCAAGGCACGGGAATATGCGTCGGACTTACGAGACATGTTGGAGGACAAGGCAAGGCAAACAAGATCGATCTACGGATCACGTAGGTACCCCACGGCTCGAGACGACAACCGTCACGTCGGCCACAAATTCGGCAGGGCCGAACACAGTAGACAAAGCTCATTGGAGCTACGTCATGATATCGCCCAGTACAGAGGCGTCGCACACCCATTGTGCTTCACAGACGAAATAATGGATCATCAAATCCCCGAGGGTTTCAAACCCATAAACATCAAATCATATGATGGCTCAACAGATCCCACGGTATGGATCAAGGATTATCTCCTTCATATCCACATGGCCCGCGGCGATGATTTCCACGCCATCAAATACCTCCCACTCAAGCTTAAAGGACCAGCCCGATAGTGGCTTAACAGCCTGCCAATAGGGTCAATCAGTTGTTGGGAGGACCTGGAAGCCACATTCCTCGACAATTTCCAGGGCACTTATGTGCGACCCCCAGATGCTGACGACCTAAGCCACGTAATTCAGCAGCCAGACGAATCAGACAGGCAATTCTGAACACGGTTCCTAACAAAGAAAAATCAAATACTTGACTGTCCGGACGCAGAGGCCTTAGCAGCCTTCAAGCATAATATCCGTGACGAGTGGCTTGCCCGGCACCTAGGACAGGAGAAGCCGAAACCTATGGCAGCACTCACAGCACTCATGACCCGCTTTTGCATAGGAGAAGACAGATGGCTTGCTCATAGCAACAATATGACCAAGAACCCTGGTCATTCAGACACCAGGGACATTAGTGGCAGGTCGCGTCGCAACCAATAGAAGCGCCGCATCAACAGCGACAATGCTAAGGATACGACAGTTAATGCCGGATTCAGAGTCTCTAAATCCGGTCAGCGGAAAAAGTCATTCAAAAGGAATCCCAGGGGCCCGTCCATCTTGGACCGAATACTCGAGCGCTTGTGCCAAATACATGGCACCCCCGAAAAGCCGGCCAATCACACCAACAGGGACTGTTGGGTGTTCAAGCAGGTAGGCAGATTAAGCTCCGACAATGAAGACAAGGGGTTGCATAGCGATGACGACGAGGAGCCCCGGCCGCCGAACAACAATGGACAGAAGGGTTTTCCCCCACAAGTGCGGACGGTGAACATGATATACGCCACCCACGTCCCCAAAAGGGAGCGGAAGCGCGCGTTAAGGGACGTATACGCGGTAGAGCCAGTCGCCCCAAAGTTCAACCCATGGTCCTCCTGCCCGATCACCTTTGATCAAAGAGACCATCCCACTAGCATCCGTCATGGCGGATTCGCCGCATTGGTTCTCGACCCAATTATTGACGGATTTCATCTCACTAGAGTCCTTATGGACGGCAGCAGTAGCCTGAACCTGCTTTACCAGGATACAGTGCGGAAAATGGGCATAGATCCCTTGAGGATTAAGCCCACCAAAACGACCTTTAAAGGCGTAATACCAGGTGTAGAGGCCAGTTGTACAGGCTCAGTCACACTTGAAGTGGTCTTCGGATCTTAAGATAATTTCCGAAGCGAGGAGTTAATCTTAGACATAGTCCCGTTTCGCAGTGGTTATCATGCACTGCTCGGGCGAACCGCATTCGCCAAGTCCAATGCGGTCCTGCACTATGCATACCTTAAGCTCAAGATGCCAGGCCCTCGAGGAGTAATTACGGTCAATGGAAACACCGAACGCTCTCTCCGAACGGAGGAGCTCACGGCGGCCCTTGCAGCGGAAGTACAAAGCAGCCTCTCCAGGCAGTTCTCCAGTCCAGCCATTAACCGTCTGGACACCGTCAAGCGCGCCCGGAGTAACCTACAACAAGACCGCCTTGGCACGTTCCGAGCAAGCGTAGCAATGCGGCCCCAACCCCAACCCTCGCAAAAAGGTGACACCAGTACTTCGCGTCCATAACTATGCTCTGGAAATACCATGGGCATAGGGGGAGGGGCACCATCACGGCACACCCAAAACATGGCTTAAACCGCACCAGGGGCTGCCGATTTTTTACTCTTCTCTTACTTTCAGGACTCTACTCTTCGGAAGGCCTGTTCGGCAGTTCAACTGCCGCACAAAACGATGCAAGAACCAGAGAAGCAGACAAGCCATGTCGCATTACAGAAATCCCGGGTGGTCTCTATCACGAGCAGTATACCTGTTCTGCATACTATTCCGCAGCTTGCCCCTGGAGCAGACATGTTAAATAGTCCAACTTTTCGTTTATCGCATTACTTGTATCGTTCTGCTTTGATCGCAGCTATTTTAATGAACAATGCATAACTTTTGTCCATTTTTTGCATTACCTTTTTTTATATATATGTTCCTTAATGACATGTTGCACCCGTACACTTTGGTACAGCCAAAATACGCCAGGGGCTTCAGTACCCCTCAACATGGTGTAAGAAGTCCGAACACTTTAACAAGTGCGACACCCCGAATTTATAGCATTATATGCATCAGCTCTAAATTATGTCTTGGGTCAATAGTTGGGTTTGCCCGGCTCCTATGTTTTGGTGCCTTATGTTCCGCTATATCAGCTAAGGTAGCACTAGGAGAACCACTGCGATTGTGCCCTGGTTGAGCTGGGTCGAGCACCTTAGTGGAGAAAGCTAAAACTGACCGTCATGATGAGGCGAGAGCTGGTCGCTGTTCGAGAGGTCTTTTCGAGTCTTTAAAGACTTATGCCGCTTAGGGCGAGGAGTCGGCTCTGTCCGGCCAAGGCGTGGATAGCGCCCCGAACTCAGTCTTCCGAATACTAGGGGCTTCGCCAAAATTTAAAATTATAGAATTCTATGGCTAAGTGAGAGTGTTCACGCATTATAGTCCGATTGCCTCGTTCGTTGGGCTGAGCGCCTCCCCCAAAGGACCCAAATATGGGAAAAAGAGCGCCCAGGTTTATCCCCAAACACCCCAGCACTAGCGGCAAGGGGGCAGAAGCCGATGACTCGCCATCTCTCAGTATTGATAAACAGCCGCACAGAAGGTAATATTTTAAATTCAAGCAGCATTGCTTAGCGCATATGAACAAGTTTTCAGTGCACAGGATAACACGAGCGGGTTTTACTCAAAAAATACATCCTTGGTACATTCATCCGCAACAAGGCAGGCACCCTTCAGAACATCCTTATAATAATTCTCGGGCTTGCGATGCTCTTTCCCCGGCGGTGGCCCGTCCTTCACAAGCTTCTCCGCATCCAGCTTGCCCTAGTGCACCTTAGCACGGGCAAGGGCCCTACGGGCACCTTCAATGCAGACGGAGCGCTTGATGTCTTCAAGCCTCAGACAGGCCTCCACCAGCCGCTGCACCAGCCCGAAGTAGCTCCCAGGCAGAGCCTCTCCAGGACACAACCAAACTAGGAGGCCCTTCATGGCCTGTTCGGCCGCCTTGTGGTGCTCGACCAGTTGCTTCAGCTGGTCGCTCAGGGGCACGGGGTGTCCGGCCTCAGCGTACTGAGACCAAAACACCTTCTCCGTCGAGCTTCCCTCCTCGGCTCGATAGAATGCGGCGGCATCGGATACACTCCGGGGAAGATCTGCGAACGCTCCTGGAGAGCTCCGGATTCGGGTAAGTAACAGGTAACTCACGTTTATGTGTTTGCTTTGCATAAAGAATGCCTTACCCGTCGCTATTCTCTTCACCTCATCCAACTCCTGGAGGGTCTTCTGGGATTCGGCCTTGGCAGACTTGGCATTTTCAATAGCCTCCGCGAGCTCGGACGCTCGCGTCTTCGAGTCAAGCTCCAAACTCTCATGTTTCTTCACGAGAACCTGGAGCTCTTGCCGCACCTTGCCAACCTCGGCCTCATACCTCTCCCGCTCGGTGCGCTCCGCAGCCGCTCTCTTCTCGGCCTCGAGCAGCGCCTGCTTAAGGGTCGCCACCTCAGATGTGGCCCCTACAAAATAGCCATGTTAATCATGCCATCTCTTGCAATTGCACCTTTTTCATATACACATTCAACCAAGGTATTTCTTACCTTCCTTCTCCTCGAGCTGCTTCTTGGCACGCCCGAGCTCTTGCTCGGACTTCTCGAGGCTCTGCTTCAGCACGTCCACTTCCGCAGTCAGTGCGGCGGACGCTAGCAGAGAAGCCTGTATACGCATATTGACTCCTTTTGTTAGACTCCTGCGAATTCTTTGATCCTCTATTCGGCTTTTCTTCCCGAACGCCCAACAGAGCATCAGGGGCTACTGTCTATGCGGTAATATTATTTGAACATTCTTTACTTACCTCAAAGCCTGTTAAAAGGCTTGTACAAGCTTCAGTCAGTCCGCTTTTGGTGGACTAAACCTTCTGGATCACCGCACTCATAATAGTGCGGTGCCCCTCGTCGATGGAGGCACCTTGGAGCGCCTCCAACATATTGTCCGGTGCCTCCGATTGGACGGAGGTCACCGGCACGGTAGGCTTGCTCCTCTTGGAAGGAGGTCGCCCACCGGACTCTGGAACCTTTGAAGATTTCGGAGCTGTGTCCGGCCTTAAGCCGGACTTGGAACCCTGGGGGGTTTCCTCCCCTTTACTCCTGGAGTCCGGGAGGTCGCCTTGCGGCGCCTCCAGGACCACCTCCTCCCTGCTTGGAACCTGTTGGGACAACACTTCGGTGTCGCCCGTAGGGCGGGGGGAGGAAGCCGTCGGAAGCGAGTTCACCTCCGACGAGTCCAGTGAGCCGCTCGACGACGCGTCAAGCCGGTCTTTGGGTGGGCTGCATAAACACATTCGACATAAGGGAAAGCTGTGCAATAAACAAATACTATGAGTCACTCCGATATCCGGATACTTACGATTTCGCCGGGGGCTTGGCCCTAGGCTGCCACTCCTCTTCGTCGTCGGCGGCATCAGTGGAGCGGTCCGGAGGAAGGGTTTTCCCCTTCTTGGACCCTCCGGCCTCCTCAGGGAGGGAGGCCTTCCTTTTCTTCTCTCCTCCCGCTGGAGGGGGAGAGGTCTCTTCTTCTTCGTCCTTGTCTTCACGAGAGGAAGGCGCTTCAGGACCGTCGGATGACGAATCCGACACCTCCTGGCGCCGGGCACTCTTTTGAGTCCCCGTGGCCCTTTTCGTGGCCTTCTTCTCCGGCACTACATAGGGCGCTGGAACCAGCAGCTTCGCCAAGCGAGCGTCCGCTGGGCCTTCGGGCAGAGGAGCCGGATAGTTGATCTGTTCGGACGTCACCACCCAATCCTATCAAAGATAAGGGAACTCAGATCCCACATAGAGTCAAACTATGAAAAACTGATACCCTGCAAAGGGACAAAAGCAGCTTACCGCATGAGTGTGATGATGAGTACTGAATCCGCGATCCTCGGCAGCGGATGCGGGAGCCTCGGCGCCCTTGAAAAGCATCCTCCAGGCATCTTCGTACGTCGTGTCAAAGAGCCTGTTTAGAGTTTGATGCTGCGCCAGGTCGAACTCCCACAAATTGAAGGCCCGTCGTTGACACGGGAGGATCAGGTGGATGAGCATAACCTGGACTATGTTGACAAGTTTGAGCTGCTTGTTCACCAGGGTTTGGATGCATGTTTGGAGTCCGGTTAGCTCTCCGTTTTTACCCCACGACAGGCCGGTCTCCTTCCAGGAGGTGAGCCGCGTAGGGGGTCCGGACCGAAACTCGGGGGCTGCGACCCATTCGGGGTCGCACGGCTTGGTGATGTAAAACCACCCGATTGCCACCCCTTCATGGTCTCCACAAAGGAGCCCTCGAGCCACAGGACGTTGGCCATCTTGCCAACCATGGCACCGCCGCACTCCGCCTGGCTGCCGCGCACCACCTTCAGCTTGACGTTGAAAGTCTTAAGCCATAGGCCGAAATGGGGGCGGATGTGGAGGAACGCCTCGGACACGACGATGAACGCCGAGATGTTGAGGATGAAGTTCGGGGCCAGATCATGGAAATCCAGGCCGTAGTAGAACATGAGCCCCCGGACGAATGGATGCAGAGGGAAGACCAGTCCGCGGAGGAAATGGGGGAGGAATACCACCCTCTCATGGGGCCTAGGAGTGGGAATGAGCTGCCCCTTTTCGGGAAGCCAGTGCACGATGTCGCTGGCCAGATATCCAGCCTTCCTCAGCTTTTTGATGTGTCCCTCCGTGACGGAGGAGACCATCCACTTGCCTCCCGCTCTGGACATGACTGGAGAAGGTTGATGTGGTAGTCCGGACTTGGGCGCTGGAGCTCGAGTGCGCAAGAATGGATAGGCAAAAGAGGAAGAAGGCGTGGGTGAAAAGGTGGATCCTTATCCCCTTATATGGGTGGGCGCGACTACATGTCCCCACCAACCTGGTAAAACTTGCTTATCTCCAATTGCCATAATCAAAGGCGCGGTTGGGTTACCCACGCCCGTATTGATGAGAATCCCGGAATAAAGGGACACGATCTTTGCTTTGACAAGACGTGCCAAGGAAACCGCCTCGCATAACGCGCTGAGGTGGGATAATGAAACGATTTGGATAAAGGCTTGGCCGTGGCGTGTCGCACCACGGAATACGTCAGCAGATTAGATTTGTGTTAATATTATTATTCTCTCTATGGAAATATGTGGAAACTTATTTTGCAGAGCCGGACACTATCTTTGTGTTCAAAATCTTCTATGAAGTAGTTGGAGGAGGAACCTGCCTTGCAATGCCGAAGACAATTTGCACGCCAGACTCGTCGTCATTGAAGCCTGGTTCAGGGGCTACTGAGGTTGTCCTGGATTAGGGGGTGTTCGGATAGCCGAACTATACCTTCAGCCGGACTCCTGGACTATGAAGATACAAGATTGAAGACTCCGTCCCGCGTCCGGAAGGGACTTTCCTTGGCGTTGAAGGCAAGCTTGGCAATATGGATGATCGGATCTCCTACCATTGTAACCGACTTTATGTAACCCTAACCCTCTCCGGTGTCTATATAAACCGGAGGGTTTTAGTCCGTAGGACAACAGACACATCCACAATCATACCATAGGCTAGCTTTCTAGGGTTTAGCCTCTCTGATCTTGTGGTAGATCAACTCTTGTAATACCCATATCATCAATATTAATCAAGCAGGACGTAGGGTTTTACCTCCATCGAGAGGGCCAGAACCTGGGTAAAACTTCGTGTCCCCTGCCTCCTGTTACCATCCGGCCTATACGCACAGTTCGGGACCCCCTACCTGAGATCCACCGGTTTTGACACCAACACCAGCCATTTTCTCATGAGTGAGGAGCGGAGTCCACTCCTCTTGAGAATAACCCGCCTAACATGGAAGATACGAACATCCCTAGTTGATACATGAGCTATTAGAGCATACAAAATAGAATGTTTATTTGAAGGTTTAGAGTTTGGCACATACAAATTTATTTGGAACGGCAGGTAGATATAGTATACAGACAGGTATGGTGGACTCATATGGAATAACTTTGGGGTTTATGGAAGTGGATGCACAAGCAGTATTCCCTCTTAGTACAGGTGAAGGCTAGCAAAAGACTGGGAAGCGACTAGCTAGAGAGCGACAACAGTCATGAACATGCATTAAGATTAATTAACACCGAATGCAAGCATGAGTAGGATATAATGCACCATGAACATAAATATCGTAGAGGCTATGTTGATTTTGTATCAACTACATGCGTGAACATGTGTAGGATCAAGCCACTCGAATCTTTCAAAAGAGGATACCACCCAATCATACCACATCACAACCATTTTAATAGCATGTTGGCACACAAGGTAAACCATTATAAGCTCCTAACTAATTAAGCATGGCATAAGCAAATATAATCTCTAATTGTCATTGCAAACATGTTTATTCATAATAGGCTGAATTAGGAATGATGAACTAATCATATTTACAAAAACAAGAGAGGTCGAGTTCATACCAGCTTTTCTCATGTCAATAAGTTCATCATATAATCATCATTATTGCCTTTCACTTGCATGACCGAATAGTGTGGATAATAATAATAGTGCACGTGCATTGGACTAAGCTGGAATCTGCAAGCATTCAATTCAAGAGACAAGGCAAGGTAATATGGGCTCTTTGTCAGATCAACAATAATGCATATAAGAGCCACTTTAACATTTTAATTATGGTCTTCTCCTCTCGACCCCCAAAGAAAAGAAATAAAACTATTTACACGGGAAAGCTCCCAACAAGCAAAAGGAGAACGAGAAATATTTTTGGGTTTTCTTTTTAATTACTACTACAAGCATGGAAAGTAAACTAATTAAAGGCTACAACTAATTTTTTTTGTTTTTTATTAAGGTTTATTGAACTCACAAGAAGAAAACATAAAAAGGAAAATAAACTAGCATGGATGATACAGTGAAAAAGTATGAGCACCGACAACTAGCAATGAGTGCGTGAACATGAATGTAATGTCGGTGAGAGAGACTACTCCCCGAAGCTTAGGCTTTTGGCCTAAGTTGGTCTATGGCCACGGCTGGCCTGGCGGATATCCATAGTAATAGTTGGGCTCGTGCTGTGAAGAAGCCTTGGATTGCCACTGGTTGGCAATCACCTCCGGATCCCACTGGTAATCAGACTGTCATGGAGGATCAAATTGTGGTTCCAGCTCTGGCTCTGTAGCTGATGTGGGGTTCCGTTAGGCATGAATGGACTCCAACGGAACAAGGTACTTGCCTACAGATAACTTAAACAAGGAAGGAGCAGGCAAGGTAATAGTCTCAGGATGATTTTTACCAAATATTAATTTGTACTTAAGCTCCTTTTCCCTATTATTAACAATAAAGTCATGTGCTACCATACTCTTATAATCTAGATAAACAAGAGGCAACAACTTCTCTTCCTTCTCATAATGCCTAATAGGTATGTTGAAGTGTGCAGCAAGGCGCGAGGCGAAGATGCCTCCAAGGACGGGGCCCTTAGTACGGTTAAGATTTAACCACTTTGCAACAATAGCGCTCATACTGAATGTGTCATCACGAAATAAGGCATGGCACAAAATAACAATATCAGGGGCACTCAGGTTTCCACAGTTTCCACGACCAATTAAGCATCTACTAGCAAATATAGCAAAGTAACATAGAACAAGAAAGTGTATGCTAGTAATTCATGCGCCGGAAACCTTCCTCGTTTCCCCTACAGTAATGGTATCGATAAAACCATCCACATCGTCACGATGTGGTTCCTCTACGCTGCCCTCGAAAGGGATCAAACAAACCCGACAAAAATCATAAAGTGACATCTCCTTATGCTCATCATATAAATAAAATTCCATCGTAGGTGGTGAGCTCCTAGCATGGAAATGAAAGTTTTGCACAAAGATATTGGTGAGTAAGAGATACTGTTCACATTGGTCATGGAGGAAGGCGGTGAGGCCTGCATTCTTAGTCAATTCATAGAAATCATCATAAATCCCGGCTGCTTTCAAGAAATTATCACAAGGCCATTCACACGGACGAACTTCCGTGGTGCGAGGGAGATTATATTTGGGCCTCTTATCCTCCTCACTTTGCTTATCCTTCGAGCTTCGGCTCGATGAGCCCCTCAAAAATCTCTTCATCTTTTTCTGAAAATTTCTGAAATTTTAGTAACTTCAAAATAAAAGTGAACCAAACTCAATAAAATTGATAGCAACTACTCCCACAAGTGCCTAGAGGATGTATCATGCATTAAAACTAATTTGGACCATATAAAATTGATAAGCAAACTCAAGAACAGGGTCACCTAAGCAGCAAAAATATGCAATGAATAAAGCACTAGAACAAAAACTAATTGGACCATTGGAGGAGTCACATACCAAGGAACAATCCCCCAAAGCAATTTTGTGAAAGGTACTTTGAGCAAGGAGATCGAAATTGGCAGCAAGATGAGCTTGGACTCGGGTTTGAGCTAGTTAGTGATGTTTGTGGGAGGAAGAAGGAGTGTGTGGTAGCTGGAACAAGTGGAGGAGAGTCACCATGGGCCCACGAGGCAGGGGGCGCGCCCAGGGGGTAGGGCGAGCCCTCCACCCTCGTGGCCAGGTGCTTGCTCCCCCTGCTGTGTTTTCAGTGCCAGAAATTCTCAAATATTCCAGAAGAAATCATATTTAATTTTCACGGCATTTGGAGAACTTTTATTTTCAGGGTATTTTTTATTACATTGATAATTTAGAAAACATACATAAATTGATATTTTTGCTTTATTTAATATTAATAAAATAAAGTAAAAAGAGGGTAAAGGGAGTTGTGTTTTCTAAATTCATCCATCTCATGCTCACCAAAAGGAATCCACTAACAAGGTTGATCAGGTCTTGTTAACAAACTCATTCCAAATAACATGGAACCGGAGAATTTTTGAATAACACTAGGTTACCTCAATGGGGATATGCACATCCCCAACAATAAGAATATCATATTTCTTCTTGACAGTAGGAAGAGGAAATTCAAAACCTCCAAAAATAATCGATGGGATTTTTCCAATAGAATTGATACTGTGGACTTGAGGTTGTTTCCTCAGAAAGTGTACCGTATGCTCATTACCATTAACATGAAAAGTGACATTGCCTTTGGTGCAATCAATAACGGCCCCTACAGTATTCAAAAAGGGTCTTCAAAGAATAATAGACATACTATCGTCCTCGGCATATCAAGAATAACAAAGTCCGTTAAAATAGTAACGTTTGCAACCAAAACAGGCACATCCTCACAAATACGACAGGTGTAGCAGTTGATTTATCAACCATTTGCAAAGATATTTCAGTAGGTGTCAACTTATTCAAATCAAGTCTATGATATAAAGAGAGAGGCATAACACTAACACCGGCTCCAAGATCACATAAAGCAGTTTTAACATAGTTTCTTTTAATGGAGCATGGTATAGTTGGTACTCCTGGATCTCCAAGTTTCTTAGGTATTCCACCCTTAAAAGTGTAATTAGCAAGCATGGTGGAAATTTCTGCTTCCGGTATCTTTCTTTTATTAGTAACAAGATCTTTCATATATTTAGCATAAGGATTCATTTTAAGCATATCAGTCAAACGCATACGCAAAAAGATAGGTCTAATCATTTCAGCAAACCGCTCAAAATCCTCATCATCCTTTTTCTTGGATGGTTTAGGAGGAAAAGGCATGGGTTTCTGAACCCATGGTTCTCTTTCTTTACCGTGCTTCCTAGCAACAAAGTCTCTCTTATCATAACGTTGATTCTTTGATTGTGGGTTATCAAGATCAACCACAGGTTCAATCTCTACATCATTGTCATTACTAGGTTGAGCATCAACATGAACATCATTATTAACATTATCACTAGGTTCATGCTCATTACCATATTGTGTTTCAGCATCAGAAATAGAAATATCATTGGGATTCTCAGGTGTGTCTACAACAGGTTCACTAGAAGCATGCAAAGTCCTATCATTTTTCTTTTTCTTCTTCTTAGAAGGACTAGGTGCATCTACATTATTTCTCTGAGAATCCTGCTCAATTCTCTTAGGATGGCCTTCAAGATACAAAGGTTCCTGAGTCATTTTACCAGTTCTAGTAGCCACTCTAATAGCAAAATCATTATTCTTACTACTTAATTCATTGCGCAAATCATTCTGAGCTTTAAGTACTTGTTCTACTTGAGTGGTAACCATAGAAGCATGTTTACTAATAAGTTTAAGTTTAAGTTCACCTTTAATATTTGTCATATAATCACCCAAGTGTTCAAGCATATCAGCATTGTGTTTTAATTCTCTACCAAAATAAGCATTGAAGTTTTCTTGCTTAACCATAAAGTCATCAAACTCATCCAAGCATGGGCTAGCAAACTTAGTAAATGGGATTTTAGCTTTATCATATCTATAGAGAGAATTTACCTTTACTACACGTGTCGGGTTATCAAGACCATGTATTTCTTCAATGGGCGGTAAATTAAGACCATGTATTTCTTCAATAGGAGGTAAATTCTTAACATCTTCAGCTTTAATACCTTTTTCTTTCATAGATTTCTTTGCTTCTTACATATCTTCAGGACTGAGAAATAGAATACCCCTTTTCTTCGGAGTTGGTTCAGGAATTGGATTAGGGATTGGATCAGGCAGTGTCCAATTATTTTCATTAGTCAACATATTATTGAATAAAATTTCAGCTTCATCTGGTGTTCTTTCCCTGAAAACACAACCAACACAACTATCGAGGTGGTCTCTGGAAGCATCGGTTAGTCCATTATAAAAGATATCAAGTATTTCATTTTTTCTTAAGAGGATGATTAGGCAAAGCATTAAGTAATTGGAGAAGCCTCCCCCAGCTTGTGGGAGACTCTCTTCTTCAATTTTCACAAAATTATATATTTCCCTTAAAGCAGCTTGTTTCTTATGAGCAGGGGAATATTTAGCAGAGAAGTAATAGATCATATCCTGGGGACTACGCACACAACCAGGATCAAGAGAATTAAACCATATATTAACATCACCCTTTAATGAGAACGGAAATATCTTAAGGATATAATAGTAGCGAGTTTTCTCATCATTAGTGAACAGGGTGGCTATATCATTTAATTTCGTAAGATGTGCCACAACAGTTTCAGATTCATAGACATAGAAAGGATCAAATTCAACTAAAGTAATTATCTCAGGGCCGACAGAGAATTCATAATCCTTATCAGTAGCAAAGATAGGTGAAGTAGCATAAGCAAGATCATATTTCATTCTAGCATTCAGAGTTTTTTGTTTGAGCTTAGCTAATAATTTCTTAAGATCACTCCTATCATTGCAAGCAAGAACGTCTCTAGCAGTTTCTTCATCCATAACATAACCCTCAGGAACAACATGTAATTCATATTTAGGGGGAGAACCTTCATCATCACTTTCATCAATATTATCAGTCTCAATATTTTCATTCTCTCTAGCCCTAGCAAGTTGTTCATCAAGAAATTCACCAAGTGGCACAGTAGTATCAAGCATAGAAGTATTTTCATCATAAGTATCATGTATAGCAGAAGTGGCATCATCAACAACATGCGACATATCAGAATGAATAGCAGAAGCAGGTTTAGGTGTCGCAAGCTTACTCAAAACAGAAGGTGAATCAAGTGCAGAGCTAGATGGCAGTTCCTTACCTCCCCTCGTAGTTGAGGGATAAATCTTGGTTCTTGGATCTTTCAAGTTCTTCATAATGATAAGAAGATATAAATCCCAAGTGACTCAAAGAATAGAGCTATGCTCCCCGACAATGGCGCTAGAAAATAGTCTTGATAACCCACAAGTATAGGGGATCGCAACAGTTTTCGAGGGTAGAGTATTCAACCCAAATTTATTGATTCGACACAAGGGAAGCCAATGAATATTCTCAAGTATTAGCAGCTAAGTTTTCAATTCAACCACACCTGGAAACTTAATATCTGCAGCAAAGTGTTTAGTAGCAAAGTAATATGATAGTAGTGGTAACGGTAGCAAAAGTAATATTTTTGGTGTTTTATAGTGATGATAACAATAGCAATGGAAAAGTAAATAAGCGAAGAACAACATATGGAAAGCTCGTAGGCAATGGATCGGTGATGGAGAATTATGCCAGATGCGGTTCATCATGTAACAGTCATAACCTAGGGTGACACAGAACTAGCTCTAGTTCATCAATGTAATGTAGGCATGTATTCCGAATATAGTCATACGTGCTTATGGAAAAGAACTTGCATGACATCTTTTATCCTACCATCCCGTGGCAGCGGGGTCCTATTGGAAACTAAGGGATATTAAAGCCTCCTTTTAATAGAGTACTGGACCAAAGCATTAACACATAGTGAATACATGAACTCCTCAAACTACGGTCATCACCGGTAAGTATCCCGATTATTGTCACTTCAGGGTTAATGGATCATAACACATAATAGGTGACTATAGACTTGCAAGATAGGATCAAGAACTCTCATATATTGATGAAAACATAATAGGTTCAGATCTGAAATCATGGCACTCGGGCCCTAGTGACAAGCATTAAGCATAGCAAAGTCATAGCAACATCAATCTCATAACATAGTGGATACTAGGGATCAAACCCTAACAAAACTAACTCGACTACATGATAAATCTCATCCAACCCATCACCGGCCAGCAAGCCTAAGATGGAATTACTCACGCACGGCAGTGAGCATCATGAAATTGGTGATGGAGGATGGTTGATGATGACGATGGCGACGGATTCCCCTCTACGGAGCCCTGAATGGACTCCAGATCAGCCCTCCCGAGAGAGTTTAGGGCTTGGTGGCGGCTCCGTATCGTAAAACATGATGAATCCTTCTCTCTGTTTTTTCTGTCCCCGAAAGTGAATATATGGAGTCAAGGTTGAGGTCAATGGAGCCTCAGGGGGCCCACGAGGCAGGGGGCGCGCCCAGGGGGGTAGGGAGAGCCCCCATCCTCGTGGATAGGTGGAGGCCCCCTGATGTGGATCTTCCTTCTAGTATTTATTATATATTCCCAAATAATTCTTCATTGATTTTCAGGTCATTCCGAGAACTTTTATTTCTACACAAAAATAACACCATGGCAATTCTGCTGAAAACAGCGTCAGTCCGGGTTAGTTCCATTCAAATCATGCAAGTTAGAGTCCAATACAAGGGCAAAAGTGTTTGGAAAAGTAGATACGACGGAGATGTACCAACGTGCAACAAAGAGTCACTCCAAAGTCACTAATAGCGGAGAACAAACGAAGAAATTATTGTAGGGTACGAAACCACCTCAAAGTTATCCTTTTTGATCGATCTATTCAAGAGTCCGTAGTAAAATAACACGAAGCTATTCTTTCTGTTCAATCTATCCTAGAGTTCGTACTAGAATAACACCTTAAGACACAAATCAACCAAAACCCTAATGTCACCTAGATACTCCAATGTCACCTCAAGTATCCGTGGGTATGATTATATGATATGCATCACACAATCTCAGATTCATCTATTCAACCAACACAAAGAACTTCAAAGAGCGCCCCAAAGTTTCTATCGGAGAGTCAAGACGAAAACGTGTGCCAACCCCTATGCATAAGTTCACAAGGTCACGAAACCCGCAAGTTGATCACCAAAACATACATCAAGTAGATCACATGAATATCCCATTGTCACCATAGATAAGCACATGCAAGACATACATCAACTGTTCTCAAATCCTTAAAGACTCAATTCGATAAGATAACTTCAAAGGGAAAACTCAATCCATTACAAGAGAGTAGAGGGGGAGAAGCATCATAAGATTCAACTATAATAGCAAAGCTCGTGATACATCAAGATCGTTCCGAATCAAGAACACGAGAGAGAGAGAGAGAGAGAGAGAGAGATCAAACACATAGCTACTGGTACATACCCTTAGCCCCGAGGGTGAACTATTCCCTTCTCGTCATGGAGAGCGCCAGGATGATGAATATGGCCACCGGAGAGGGATTCCCCCTCCGGCAGGGTGCCAGAACGGGTCTAGATTGGTTTTCATTGGCTACGGAGGCTTGCGGCGGCGGAACTCTCGATCTAGGTTATTTTCTGGAGGTTTCAGTATTTATAGGAATTTTTGGCGTCGGGAACAAGTCAGGGAGGTGTCTAAGTCATCCACGAGATAGGGCGCGCCCCCACCCTCGTGGACGGCCCGAGACTCTTCTGGCCCAACTCTTTTACTCCGGGGGCTTCTTTTGGTCCATAAAAAATCATCAAAAATTGGCATGTCAATTGGACTCCGTTTGGTATTCCTTTTCCGTAAAACTCAAAAACAAGGAAAAAACAGAAACTGGCACTGGGCTCTAGGTTAACAGGTTAGTCCCAAAAATCATATAAAATAGCATATAAATCACTACTGTAGGATGCTGCTAACGCGACACTACGATCAGAGACCCTTCGAGAAACTGTGTGTGATGCAATAATTGCAAACGGTGTTGTATGAAAACCGTCAGAAATGATGCAGAACGTTTGCGATGAATGATACATCAAACGCGGTTCTGATTATAGTTGCATGTGCGATGAGGGGCATACGGTTGATCTGTACGAACTGTTTGCGATGAGATAGAACAATATAAACGGGCAGCCAGATCAAGGTGTGTGCGATATACGGCATACAGTTTGGTCCGATGAACCGTTTGCGATGAGTGAGGTGAACACATAGGATTCGGCATAACAAGATGTGTGTGATACCCGGCAAACAGGTCGGTAATCAGAATTGTGTGCGATCATTACAAACAGCCCATGCGGTCTTTTTTGTTACTTGTGTGCTCGTCAGGGCACACAGTTCAACAAACCAACCTGTTGGTGATAATGTAGAAGATCTCTGTCGAATACATATTACTAACCGTGTGCGATGAGATTGATAGGATAAACAGAGATATATACAGTCTGCTTAATTTAGTCCTTCTTCTTCTTGTTCTTGTTGGATGGCCCCGTGACATCGTCTTGGCGAGGACGCTTCTTGCGGCTGACCGTTGGCTTTTCATCACCGCCGCGGTCGTCATCGTCGTTCCTGTCGTCATCGTCCTCCTCCTCATTCGAGCATTCCTCCTCATCATCATCATCGTCCTCTTCTTCGTCCTCCGACGACTCCTCGTTTGTCTGGTTGTCGTCTAACGACTCTGGAGGCGGCGTCCCTTCCATGAACTGGATATAATCGAGGTCTGGGCTCGACGCCGGAGTCATGGAAGATGAGCGGGATGATTCCGATGTTGACATATCATCGGGCGCTAGACTGCTGGCTGAACTGTCGTCCTTGCTATCGCTCGACATGGCTGCAGAGTGTGTGCCAGTGTGTAGCGCAGCCTGCCGGGGACGATGAAGATGGTGGACACTTAATCAGGGTATGCAGAGAAGAGGAACTGCCAATTGAAGCGGGGATTGAAGCGTGGTTTGACGTATTATCTAACCGTTGACATAATCAACCGCAATTATTTGTACCCAGTCGCTCCAAATTCCCAGGGTTGCGTAGGACTCCTTTTTTTAGGGTTGGTTGCGCAGGACTCCTATTGGCTATTTGGCTGGTTTCCTTTTTCAGGACAAAAATAAGGAACAAGTTTTTGTATTATGCACCGGTACCGGTACAAACGGAGTAGGACAGTTGGCAAGCAATACATTGATCTCTTCTTATTGATAAAGCCAGTAATAATCAAACTAGAAAGGAAAAGAAAAAAGACAAAGAAAAATATTTGCACGAATCTTCGCGTAACATCAATGGCATAGGACCTAGATGTGCATTACTTAGAGCACATCTAGATGTGCTTTAGCAATACTGTTAAACAAAACCCCTAATCATCATTGCAAACAACGCATAGAACATGGCCAACGCGACAACCACAACTAGACATGCTAGTTCCTTCTTGTCTCTTGCTTTCATCTGTTGCTTGTGATTGATTATTTCTTGCTTCATCGTACTGATTGTACATTCCAGATTAGCCAGTTTCTTCTTTAGCTTTACGCTATCTTCTGTGAGCTTGGTGATAAAACTCTGAGCCCTGCCATGCCATTCTTCATCCAGCCAGTTAACAAAGGCACAAGCCTCATATCCCTGCCAATGTTAAATAGTATTCTGGATGAGCGGTGGCTTTAACTGAAGTAAAATGATGAACTTAATTAGCACTAACCTCTAAGGGGCACCTGAGAAACCGCCTGCCAATGTCGTATCCCTCCATGCATACACGTTGAGCGGGAGTATGCCCATGCACACAACCTAGCTTTTGGTACTTCTCGGTAGCACAAAACTCAGAGTCGAACTCGTGTTGTGGGAGTCTAGAGTCAAGCCCCGGATTCGGCAGTAGATCGCTTTCCTGGGGGGGGGGCTCATTCTGGACAGATTCAGCAAGGATCTATACTTTGGACATGCCAAAAAAGATCGGGACAGATTGGAACCTGACAGGATGATTCAGATCCGTAGTACACCTGCCTTTTGATGACCTTAGGCAAGTGCTTGGCGGCGACTGCCGTCGTGGCGGCGATACGAGCAGGAGTAGCCGCACCGAAACCATCAGCACCACTTGTCCGCATTCCCCCAATGAAGTGCCACACGAGGGATTTTGGAGGCTATGTAGAGATTTGGGGCAAATGGGGAAACTGTGGAGATAAGCTAACGGTCGGGAACTACTAATGGCACTATATATATGTTGTATACGGCACACTGTTTGCACATGTCGTTTGTGTTGGGTATTACAACGTCACACACGATTTCCGCACCAAACCGTGTGAGAAGACAACGTAGGTTAGACACGGTTGCCGTTACATAACCGTATGTGATGTACTACCCTGTCCATATAATTTGTTACGGTGAGATACCATGTGAACAGCCGCTCCACGGATATCCGTAAAAGAACAGCCGCTCTGCATATAGAGATGGCGGCGGCAGCCTAGGCAGCGGCTACCGGAGAAGAGGTCAATCCTCGGTCGGTAGGCGTTGGCGGCAACATAGGAGGTTAATCCTCGGTCTATGACAGGAGATAGGAGGAGCTCAACCATCGAGGTCGGCGGCGGCATGATTCGAGCGCATCCATCGCGGTCGATGGCGGGATAGTGGAGGTCGAACTTCAGGCGGCGGCCGCACTAAGCTTTGCTCCTCGACCCTGCTGTCTCGGCATGCCGCTGCATCGCGCTTGTGATTTCTTCAACAAATTATAATAAACACACTCATTGACCTTTGTGATTTCTTCAACAAATTATGGCAGAAAGTTGTAGATCCTGAAGAGTTGGATAATATGCAAGATGATATTGCAAGAATATTGTCCAACCTAGAGATGTTTTTCCACTATCATTCTTTGATGTCATGGTCCATCTCACTGTGCACCTTGTCGACGAGATGAAGTATTGCGGTCCTGTGTTTCTTCGCAACATGTGGGAATACTGAAGCGCTTTTGTGGAACCGAAACCATCCAGAGGCAAGCATCCTACAAGGTTATACCGCGGAGGAGGTGGTTGAGTATTGCACCGAATACATGAAACAAAGACCTATAAGTTTGCCCCTCTCTCACCACGAGTGAAGGCTGAAAGGTAAGCCAGTCCTTGCTGGCACGCAAATGGCTACACCCGGAGAATTGGCAGAGAACGCCCATTTGACGGTACTACTTAACAACCCAGTTATCATCGCTTATGCCGAAGAACACTTGGCAGAGATACGCCAAAGCTTCTTACCAATGGTGCCTGTCGGTGTCAAAACCGGCGGATCTCGAGTAGGGGTACCAAACTATGCGTCTAGGCCGGATGGTAACAGGAGGCAGGGGACACGATGTTTTACCCAGGTTCGGGCCATCTTGATGGAGGTAAAACCCTACATCTTGCTTGATTAATATTGATGATATGGGTAGTACAAGAATAGATATACCACGAGATCAGAGAGGCTAAACCCTAGAAGCTAGCCCATGGTATGATTGTATGTTGTGATTGTTGTCCTACGGACTAAAACCCTTTGGTTTATATAGACACCGGAGAGGGTTAGGGTTACACACAGTACTAGGAAAAGGGATATAGATGGAATGGACACTAATGGCGCACCTGTCATGTGGTGCGCCACTACTATATAGCAGTGGCGCACCATGTGCTGGTGCGCCATTAGTGTGGAAGACACTAATGGCGCACCAGGCACACGGTGCGCCACTAGTAACAAAATGTTTTTTTTTCATTTTTTCAAACATACTAATGGCGCATCCGGGCAGAGTGCGCCATTAGTAGTTAGAACTACTAATGGCGCACCAGCCATAGAGTGCGCCACTACTGTATTTTTTTTACTTTTTTGCAAAACTACTAATGGCGCACCGTTGCATAGTGCGCCATTACTAGTTTAAACTAGTAATGGTGCACTGTGCCACGGTGCGCCATTAGTATAAAAATTATTTTTAATACTTTTTTGCAAAACTACTAATGGCAAACGTCACCGCGAAAAATGAGCCATGGGTACTGGCTTCACAAGTGGACCAATGCTTCTTCATTGCCGACCCGTCAAAGCCCAGTCGTGTTGTCGTGAGGAGAGGCAAAAGGAAGATCATCAGAATGGATGGAGTAGCCAATGAGCAAGACTTCGACAAGTACGACGACCCGAAGATCGAACATGACGATGACGATGAAGTAGCAGCATACACCCTCCATCTCGATCGCTATCCCCCTCCATCTCGATCTCGATCCCTCCCCCGCTCCACCGCCGCCGACGAGCACCCCCCGCACCCGCCCCCGCTCCACAGCCGCCGACGAGCACCCCCCGCACCCTCCCCCGCTCCACCGCCGCCGCCGACCCGAAAATTATTACTGTTTTTATAAAAAACATTACTATTTCATATTCATATTCATTTTTTAAAAAATAAAAAAAAGTGTAGACTACAATTGTTGTTAAACAACAATTATTACTATTTAAAAAAAATATTACTGTTTCATATTCATATTCATTTTTTTAAAAAAAATTCTTACTTATGGCGCACGGGTAGCTGGTGCGCCATTGCTATCTAAAAAAGAATACTTATGGCGCACTGTTCCGCTGGTGCGCCATTGCTATGAAAAAAACATTCTAATGGCGCACCACCTGGGGGTGCGCCATTAGTAATCTTCCCCCATCCATACACCACCGACCCACTGCGCCCCCACCGCAGCCGCCCACGCGCCCCCGCTGCCTCCCTCTCCCCTTCCTCCATCTCGAGCGCCGCCTCCCTCCCGAGACCCGCCTCCCCCCGAGCCCCGCCTCCCCCCTCGAAACCCTAGAAACCCCGCGCCCCCTGCGTTGGCCCCTGCCCTGCGCCGCCTCTACCTCAGTCCGGGCACGG
>NC_041392.1:530748983-530812656 GCF_002162155.2 Triticum dicoccoides
TCCGGGCACGGGGTGCAGAACGACGACCGCGGCCGCCGGCCTCCCCACGACCAACCAAGGCGCCCTCGAGCCATCCCTTCAACGCCGCCGCCGCCGCTGACCCCGACCCCGACCCCTCCGGCGACCGGCCGCGCCCGCCCAGGTACCTCTCCTCCTTCCTCCTTCCTCCCTCTCCTCCTTCCTCCTTCCTCCCTCTCCACCCTTCCCCGACCCCTCCGACGACCGGCCGCGCTCGCCCAAGTCTGTTCTTTGCAGGATCAGAACAAGTTTGTAACAGGATGCTCTACAATTTTTTTTCAATTGTGTTGTGCTGTTTACAAGGATGTAGAAGTCACCCTAAAAATAGGATGCAAAAGTCTTTCAGTGCAGATTAACTTTGTAGGTTGGAGTTTGGTTAGCCATGGTTCAGCCAACTATTTCTAGCTTGATTGTTTGGCTGGTTTAGGTGGTGTAATCTAGTGCTGTGCCGCTGATGCAACTGGTGTCCATGAGTACTTATAAATCTGGTTAGAATTGGTTTAAGAATTGATCTGTGTGTATCAATGTGATTGTAGTTTTTCTTGTCATCAAGTTTAGATGATGTTTATTTAAATATAGCTTATATGATCGGCCACTCTATGTATGATTGTGGCTTGATGGTTCTGGAAGAACGTTTTTCCTTCAAATTCTATCTGGTGGCATTGTCCTAGACTCCTTAGTTCTGTTGTTAATTGTGCTTCTATTAAAAGAATTGGGAGTTACTCACTGTACTAGAACTCTGTAGGTTCAATTCTGGTTAACTAATACTGACGTTATGAGAATGTAAGCACCTATTATTGCTACTGATATCATTGGCTCATTGCTGCCTTTGTGCAATGCAGAACTGTTAAGAGTGATTTGGAGGATTCAAGATTCTGTGAAGCTCTTTTGACATTTAAAGCTCAGAACTGAAGGTACTTAATAAACTCAAAAGCATTGATGATAACTCTTGTTGCCTAGAAACAGAGGTAGTTTACATATTGCATTGCTGGTGTTTGTTTATGTTCAGAGTTTAAGCACGTGTAGTGTAGTGTAGTGTGTGTAGTGAGCTTGTTCTAGTGTAAAATCAGACTAGTATGGCCCTGGCCACAATCTATCAACTTAGCCTTCTCTGATTTTCAAAACAAGTTAACTGCATTCAGATCTCTTGATGCTCAAAACCTGTCAATTTCTATCAGCTTTTGATCTATCAAGTTGATATTCAGTCAAGTTGATGTCAAACTTGACACATAAACAACAACTTTAATAAACAGAGACAAGATATAGGGTTTTTTAGCTGCTGCCACAACACAAAGTCTATAGATGCTGAAGTTGTCAGTATTAATTATCAAATCATTCAGAGTAGATGATGCTCTATTTTGTGGACTTAGTGAACATGATAAGACAAGCCAGATGCTCTATTTTTAATTAACAGTAATCCATGATCTTGCTTACTAGTGAACATGATGTTCATTTGTTTACAGAGATCCTGCTTATATATACTAATGATGAGTCTTGTTGAAACCTTACATATACAGTGAGGAGCTACTGTCAAAAAGTTGAGCTACTGTAAAAAAATTCAGTTAGGTACAGTGAGGAGCTAACTGTGTATGAAGGTAACAAGTGTTAAATCGGTGAAAGTAAAAAAGTGTTGTAGCAGTAGTACTTGGTACCAATAATTCTCTGGGCAAAGCAAAAGAGCAAGAGAAGGGAGACATGGAATAAGTCTTGACCTGAAATGTAAACTGAACCCAAACCAAGACTTTCTGCATTTAAACGAGTCCCAATGGACCTACTGCCAGCTTCGGCAACTTTTTCTTAACTGCTGCTGCTGCTGTTATGCCTGTATTCACTGCTGCTACTGTTGTACTTGTCATGATGTTGTACTTGTGATGATGCTACTTGTGATCTTCTGAATGACCCATTGGCGACTTCATTATGCGGGGATAATGATTTTGCAGGTACCCCGAGAGGCCCTTGAGTTTGCCAGAATGTCGATTAACTTCCGTTCCGGCAAATTCAGGTACTCCATATGTCCTATTTTCAGCAAAGGTCATGCTGAAATTTTCCGTGAATTTTAGCATGACTTTGCTAAAAATAGGACATATGGGGTACTTGCGAGTAATGTTGATTATCTTCTGCTCAAAATTTATGCTACTATAATGTTGTAAGGGTACTAATTGGTCTCTTCTGCTGCTTATCAGAGATGGGGGGAAGCAGCCACCGCCGCTCTGCCTCACCAGAGTACGAGTTGGATGCTTTCGAGTTCTTCACCATCATACTTTCTTCTTCGGTATCAGCCACGAGGCAGGTATATAAAACGAGAGATCTCCCCTTCACCCATCTCATTATGATAACTCTGTTGTTTGCTACATCACTCCTTGTCCCAAATTGCAGAGGCTGCCTGATGCTTTTATGAAGATGATGGGTGAAGATCCGCCAGATAATGTGAAGCTCCGATAGGCCGGCGGCGGGGTTCGCAGGCTGTGGGACGTGGAGTTGGTGATCGAGGAGGGCCACATGTACCTGTGCCATGGCTGGGAGAAGTTCTACAGTGCCTATGACCTGCGGACCGGGTACTTTCTTCTCTTGAGGTACGACGATGACGCCACAATGCTCATCGTGAAGGTTTTCAACAAGACTATGTGTCGCATGCGCTACGCTGAAGACGAAGATGCCAGTGCGTTCTACCTCTTCTTATTCCTCCATATTTGGCTTTGTCTCACATCGATTGTTAACGGTCATTGTTGCATTTGGACAGGCAATGGGAGCAGCAGCAGCGACACTGGCTATAGCCAAAGCAGCAACGATTATGGCTGTAGCAAAATCAACAACGATTCTGGCCTTAGCGAAAGCAGCAGCGATTCTGGCAGCAGCGAAGACAACAAGAAGGATGATCCGGACTGGAGTGGGGGAGAAGAGGAGCAGAGTGGGGATGAGGAGCTGCAGGATGACGATGGGCATCAGGCTGAGGATGACCTAGCGCTGGTGGTGGCTGACCAAGGGCAAGAGATGGTGGTGGCTGACCAGGTGCAAGAGATGGTGGTGGCTGACCATGGGCAAGAGATGGTGGTGGCTGAGGGTGGCCTCGCGGTGGTAGTGGTGCCTGACAATTACAACGCACCGGTGGTGGCGCTGGCGATCCCACAGCTGGGCGACATGATCACGCCAATTGTGGTAGAAGACTACATCCCACAGCTGCCTCCACCGCCTCGCCGCTCTTGGCGCATCAGGCTGAGGAAGGCGAAGGAGAAGAACAATGAGAACTGAACTATGTCAGGTATGTCAGATCTCCAAAATGATATATATATATATATATATATATATATATATATATATATACTTAGTTACCTATTTATCTCTAATATGCTTAGTTTCCTATAGGTTAGCTCCAAAATTACTTATGTTAGCACAAAATGATCAAGTTTACATAATAAGCTTATAGTCTTCTTCTTATTCTTCTTCTTATCCAAAATGACATATGTTAGCTTCCTTTCACTACAGGAAACCTGTTAATCCATGACAGATTTCCGGTGACAGTTTCGAAATTTGTCATGAACCGCCTAGTACAGACCCGCAAGCCCAGTAAAGCCCGCCTAAAGCCCTAAACCTTTGCCCCGTATAAAATCTAACCCTAAGACACTTGTGCCCCCAATCTATTCCTCCATCCGCCGCCAGCACGCTTTGCCCCTCCCCTCTGCCCCATCCTCCTCCACCAAGCGATGAGAACAACCCGAGATCCATGGCTACAGTGGCCGCACCGGCCCGATGGAAGCGGCGGCCAACCCTCTGCTGCTCACAACCAACGACCTGGGCCATGGATCTGCCGCAGTGGCCTCCCTCCTCTGTCTCCCAGGCTGCGTAGCTGCCTTTCCATCTAGAGATTTGGAGCAGCAAGCACCGGATGCGGGAGGCCCGCGCTTGACCTCGCCGGCGACGTCGCAAGGTCCCTCCCTTCTTCCCCCCATCGTCTCCTCTCTCCTTCATTACTTCCTTTTCTCTCCCATCCCCAATCAATATTTCTTGCTTCAATTCAGATCTGCAGGAGCGCTCTGCCTCTTCAGTTCAATGGACGGTGACGACCAGGACCCGGACGAGCTCGATGGCCAGGTCCTCCGCCCCGACCACCATGATTCCGCAGAGAACAAGGTCGACCCTTCTCCCTCAGTTTTTCTTTTCTTCCCAAGTGATTGCTGCTTTGCACTAGCGTAGTTCTCCAGGGGCTATCCTTTTTTCTTGGACTGAACCCGATACAGAAAATGTGGCCACTTCGTTTCCTGATACTGGCAAGTTCCTGCCAACGATAGACTAGTACTGGTGGTTATTTTCCTTTTCTTCTCTTACCATGCAAGCACTAGCAGTGTAGAATTTGTGAGATCCGCTGGTTTGTTAATAATCTACTAGTTTAATAATTAAATGCCCTTGAGATGCTTCTGTTGGTTCCTTGAAATTTTCTTGTTTATGGAATAAAAGTAATTCATTAATCTCACTCAATCAATTTACCAAAAGCAAGATTGTTAACTTGGGCTGCTATTACACCGCTACCCTATTATATATTATGTGCAAACTTTCTATGTGTTATCATAATTTGGTTGATCAGTCCTCCTTGCCAACTCTCGCTCTCGCACTAATTACATACAAGTTTAGTGTCAGATCCGTGAAATGTACTTACTACCATCATTTGGTTGCAGCAAAATTACATATTTTGTTCATCGCACCTTGTCGTACTCACCGGCAAGGTATTATTTCCGGCCATCTTGGATTGTAACAATTGGGTTTATTTACTATTATTCTGTAAGCTTTTTCTCATGCTAGTTTTCTGGTTTGTCTAGCCTGAACAGCCTCTAACATTGGTTTTCGTGGAGAGAAAATGAGAAGCTGATTCATTGAGATATTGGCTATACAACAGATGTTTCCCTGCAACGGCGATCCATGGTGAAAGAACACAGGAGGTTAATACATATTCTGAACTCTTCTGTCACTACCTAATTTTTCCGTTAGCAGCAATATAAAACTGCAATGACCGCACGTTATAGCTAATATTTTAGTTTGAGATATCTGCCATGCTGTTTTAACACTAGAAGCTCAAGAACAGGTTACCTTTTTCTGAGCATGTTATGTACTTGTACGAGTTAGACTTCATAAGCATCAAGGATATATCTAGCTTAAGCATATGTACACCTCTTGTTATTGTAAGTGCATCTAGTGCCACCCCTAGTTGGTTTTGGAGTATTGACGACAAACCTAGTTGAGGGACTAATGTGTTTGTGAGAATTGCAGGATAACACAGGTAGAAGTCCCTCATTGATTCGGTTTCCTACCAGAGATGACCCCTAAAAATGTATGAAGACATTGAAGTCAAAGGTGGTTTATGAAGATATTCACATTGAAGACTATGACAAGAGAAGACACCACATGAAGCCTATGGAGCTCGAAGACTTAGATCTTTCGTAGTTCTCTTTCTTCTGTGTTGAGTCATAGGAACCACCGTACTGTTAAGTGGGGTCCAAGAGAACCAGTCAGAATGACTGAAGTGATGCTTAAACAAAACCTATGTCTTCGAGTGAAGACTTTGAGAGCGAATCTTGTCCAGAGTTGGGCAAGTCAGCTTTGCTTGAAGCCCAAGTAAAGTTGCCGTGTGAGTTTGAAATCTGACCGTTGGAACACGTGTCAGTTCCTTAGTGACCCAGGTTCATTTCGGACAAATCAGGTCGGGTTGCCAAGTTGCTATAAATAGCCCACCCCCTACAACCATAAACGGTTGGCTGCTCAGATTTAGAGTACGGCTTTTGTCGTTTGAGAGCAACCCACCTCGAAGCCTTTGAGAGAGAATTCCTTGCGAGGATAAAGCCCTAACCACCCAGAGCCAAAGAGAATTAGGCATCACTTAAGTCTTCTTGTCTGTGTGATCTGAAGACTTATTACACTTGAGGACTGTGCATCCTCCAGCCGGTTAGGCGTCGCGTTCTGAGCATCCAAGAGACATTGTGGATTGCCGGTGAACGAAGTCTATGAAGGTTTGGGAGTCTACCTTGAAGACTTACCAGAGTGATTGGGCGAGATCTGTGTGACCTTAGCTCAAGGGGAATACGGTGAGGACTGGGTGTCCTGAGCTGCGTGTTCAGGACTGGGTGTCCGGGACTGGGTGTCCGGGACTGTGTGTCCTAAGGTTTAAATACCTAGCTGCCCTAACCAGACGTACAGTTGTCACAGCAACTGGAACTGGTCCAACAAATCATTGTCTTCAGCGAGTCACTGGTTTCATCTTTCCTTCCCTTTACTTACTGTTACTCCTTGTGAAGTCATTGTATGTTCACACTATCTTTTGTCTTCAATGAGTGACTGTGTATTCTGTGTGGCTTCACAATATCTTCCTACCTGATCCTTACTACATTGCTGCTATTAGTCATTGTGCTTTCACTCTATTGAATACTTGACTATGGCTTCCTAGTGTAGTCTACCTTCCGCTGTAGGGTAATAGGTTTATTTCTATCGTTTGTCTTCATAACTTCCACGGTTTGAAGACTTTCATAAAAATCGCCTATTCACCCCCCCTCTAGTCGATATAACGCACTTTCAATTGGTATCAGAGCAAGGTGCTCCCTTGTTCTGTGTGATTCGGTTTAACCACCTAGAGTTTTAGCTATGTCGACTGCAGGGATAATTAAAGTCTCCGCTGCATGCCCCGTCTTCGATGGAACTGAATATCCCTACTGGAAGAATAAGATGTGCATGCATCTTGAAGCCATTGACGTCGACCTATGGTATGTCGTCAAGAACGGCGTTCCCAAGGCTGGAGAAGGTGTCACTGCTGCTGATGTCAAGAAGTTCGTTCAACTGGACTCTACTGCCAAGAATATCATCTGTGGTCATCTGACCAAAGGACAGTATGGCTGTGTGAGTGCTTTGGAAACATCTAAGCTGGTCTGGGACTGGCTCTCCAAGGTCAATGAAGGCGTCTCAACCCAGAGAGATCAGAGAATCAGTGTCCTTCGCAACCTCTTCAACCGCTTCAAGCGAAATGACAATGAGAATGTCCATCTCACATTTGACCGACTCACTGACATCACAAATGAGCTTCAAGCCCTCGGCGCTACTGAGATCACCAAACATGAAGTCGTCAAGACACTACTGAGATCACTTGATAGTTCGTTTGACACCCTAGCCCTGATGATTCAAGAACGTCCTGATTTCAAGACACTCGATCCGTCTGACATACTTGAGAGGCTCAACACACATAAGTTTCAGCTTTCTGAGAAAAGAGATATCTACGGTCCAAACTATGGGCGAACTCGTGCCTTGAAGGCAAAAGCTGTCTCCTCATCTAAAGAAGAATCTGACAGCAGTTCGGATGATCCTGAAGACATTGGAAGGGAACTTGCTATGCTTGTGAAGAAGTTCCAAAAATTCACCAAGAAGAAAAGTTTTAGAAAGTCTTCCCGATCAAGCTCAAGGAATGATGAAGCTTCTGCTCACGACTACAAGAAGAAAACATGTCACAAGTGTAAGAAACCTGGCCACTTCATCTCTGAGTGTCCACAGTGGGACAATGAGAACAAAAAGAAGAGGAAGAGCAAGGAATATGACTCTGATGACAAGAAGATGAAGAAATACTCAAAGTCTTCTTCCAAGTCTTCCCCAAAGTCTTCATCACACAAGAAGAGCTCATCTAGCAAGGCACGTGCGTTTGTTGGCAAGGAAATTGATTCAGAGGAGGAGTCCACTTCTGAGGAGGCGGAGGTGGAGTCTGAGGAGGAGTCCGATTCAGGCGTTGCAAGTCTGGCTACAGCATACGTTGCCAAGTCCATCTTCAACATTGAAGACAATGACTTCATCACCGACACCGATGCAAATGACAAGGACTACTCCGCTTCTACCTACTGCTTCATGGCATGCGGTGCCAAGGTAAACACACGCACTACTCACTATCAAACATCTAGTGACGATGACTCTGATTGTGGTTCAAAACCTAGCTACAAAACACTTGCTAAAATTGCAACTGAACAACAGAAAGCCATGGAACATATTCAAAAACTGTTAGACAGAAGCGATGATCTGTTAGGTGCTGAAATGACTCGATCTGAATCCTTAATTGAAGACATAAAAATCTTCACGTTAAGTATGAGGAACTTGAAAGTCGTCATGAAACTCTCTCAACAACTCATGAAATTTTTTCCTATGATTATCTTCAAAGGAAGCAAGATCTTGAGAAATTGAGAGCGGCTCATGAAGATCTTCAAAAGGAAAACGAGTCACTTCACGCCGAATAGATCAGCTCCGCTCAGGAAGGATTTGAACCACCATGTCTTAAATGCATTGAGCGTGATAATGCTACTACTGTTGCTGAATGTTCTACTGCTGCTACTGTTGCAATATCTTCAACTGTTGATGTGGGAACTAACCCCTCTGCTGAGGATTCCACTGCTATTGCTGATGAGAATGCTAGGTTGAAGACATTGCTTGAAATAGGGATGTACAAAAGTCTTAAAGGGCATCAGACACTATGTGATGTCCTCAAAAAGCAGATTTTGAACCGAAACCCGAGGAAAGAGGGTGTTGGGTTCGTAAGGAAAATGAATGATGATGGCTCTTACTGGAAACCTGAGCAGTACCCCAAAACCACATGGGTTGCTGCAAAGGAATTTTCAGCAGATCCATCCACTCTATCTGGGTTCAATTGTGCTAACCCATTGTCATTGATGAATCCTTTGATGAAAACTATAAACTATTTAAGAATCAGAATGGTGAAGTGTTTGCCAGGTACATTGGTACTAACTGCAGGAATGGACCGCCTATGAAGAAGATCTGGGTTCCGAAAAGGTGTCTGGAGAATTTTCCTGTGAATGTCATCATGACACCTCACGTGAAGAAGACAAACCTCAGACCAAAGGCTTCATACGGTCCAAAGGCTTCATACAGACAGAGGACTCACCTGAGTCGCACTAACGCAAATGTTTTGCAGGGAAACCATACTCAGGCATATGAATATGAGAGCGGTTCATCAAACCGCCATGTTCATAAGACCAAGAACTATTCTGCTTATTCTTATGAGTACTATTGTCCGCCTACAAGACTGTTTGCTAGGGCTCCAAAGCCAAAGTTCTCAGATGCTGCACTTAGACTTATTGCTTCTAAGCCACCCTTGAAGATGTGGGTGGCTAAGAAAGCTTAACTCTCTTTTGCAGGGAAAGGTCTCCAGCAGAAAACCAAAATCGTCTGACACTATTGCTGGGGACCTTAAACATCTTGTAGGGTGCAAGATCAAATGCCCGAATAGTCTTACTATGTACTTCGTTCCTGAATCGCTTGCTACTCTCCCTATTAGTCCTAATCTGGATCTAAGCTTTCATAACCCACTGGTTTGTCAAATGTTTTTGCTTCACAATGCTCTTCGTGAAGCCTATCCCCCTAACTGCACTGTAGGGTACGACACCAGCGTCTTCAGAATGGATTATTGATAGTGGGTGTACAAATCACATGACTGGCAAAATAAGCCTTCTTATGGACTCAACCTTACGTCCATCCGACAAGAGCCACATCACATTTGCTAACACTGGTAAAAGTAAGGTATTGGGTCTAGGTAGAGTTGCAATCTCAAGGGATCAACACATGGATAAAGTCATGCTTGTTGAATCCCTTGGCTTCAACTTAATGTCTGTCTCAATGCTTTGCGATTTAAACATGATCGTAATATTTGGAAAATATCGTTGCCTTGTTCTAATGGAATCTGACAAGTCTCTAGTATTTGAAGGGTATCGAAAAGATGATTTGTACGTGGTAGATTTCTCAGCAGGACCACAGCTTGTCGTATGTCTTCTAGCAAAAGCTTCAGAATGTTGGCTCTGGCATCGGAGGCTTGGGCATGCTGGCATGAGGAACCTCCACACCCTGGAAAAGAAGAAGCATGTCATAGGCATCGAGGGCGTCAAGTTCAAGAAAGATCACTTATGCGGTGCCTGTGAGGCAGGAAAGATGACGAGGGCCAAACATCCCTCGAAGACAATCATGACCACTACTCGACCCTTCGAACTGCTTCACATGGATCTTTTTGGTCCCACTCATTACTCAACTCTTACTACTACTGCTTGTCTCTATGGCTTTGTCATTGTTGATGATTATTCCAGATGTACTTGGGTGCACATAATCCTTTACAAGACTGAAGTGTAGGATGTCTTCAGATGCTTCGCCAATCGAGCAATGAACAACTATGGCGCCAAGATAAAGCATATCAGAAGTGACAATGGCACTGAATTCAAGAACACTGGCCTTGATACATATCTTGATACCTTGGGCATCACACATGAATTCTCAGCCCCGTACACGCCACAGCAGAATGGGGTCGTCGAACGCAAGAACAGAACACTCATTGAGATGGCCAGAACGATGCTAGATGAATACAAGACTCCAAGAAAATTCTGGCCTAAAGCCATTGATACTGCATGCCATACAATCAATCGTGTTTATCTTCACAAGCTTCTGAACAAGACATCTTATGAGCTCCTTACTGGCAAGAAGCCAAATGTCAGTTACTTCAGAGTATTTGGCGCCAGGTGCTGGATCAAGGACCCACATCACACCTCAAAGTTTGCACCAAAAGCACATGAGGGTTTTATGCTTGGATATGGAAAGTATTCGCACTCCTACAGAGTCTTCAATCTCTTTCATTACAAAGTGGTTGAAACAGTGGATGTGCGGTTCGATGAGACCAACGGTTCACAAAGAGAGCAACTGCCAAATGTGCTAGATGAAGTTCCATCCAGTGAATCAATCAAGCTAATGGGAACTGGAGAAATTATACCTTCTAAAGCTCATCCTGAAGAAGAACTTATCATCTCAGCACCTGATCAACATGAAGACAATGCTCAGCCTGAAGACATTCCTTCTAACAACGACAATGATCAGCAAGAGCAAAATCTTTGCCCTGTACATCCTCGCGTTGCCAATGAAGTGCAGATTGAAAGAATAATTGAAAGCATCAATGCACCCAGTCCACTCATTCATTCAAGGGCAACTCAGCTAGCAAATTTCTATGGGCACTTCACATTCGTCTCAATAACAGAACCCAAGAAAGTTGAAGAAGCCTTCATGGAACCTGAATGGATTCAAGCTATGCAAGACGAGCTTCAACAGTTTGAGCTGAATAATGTATGGGAACTGGTCAAGCGTCCCGATCCTCGGAAGCACAACATAATAGGCACCAAATGTATATACCGCAACAAGCAAGATGAGCATGGTCAAGTTGTCAGAAACAAAGCTCGTCTCATTGCTCAAGGATATACTCAAGTGGAAGGCATTGACTTCGATGAAACATTTACTCCTGTGGCTAGACTTGAAGCCATACGCATACTGCTGGCCTATGCAAATCATCACAACATACTTCTTTATCAAATGGATGTGAAGAGCGCCTTCCTCAATGGCAAGATTGAAGAAGAAGTGTATGTTGCACAACCTCCTGGCTTTGAAGATCCAAAACATCCTGACATGGTATACAAGCTCAACAAGGCACTGTATGGCCTCAAACAAGCCCCTCGGGCCTGGTATGACACACTCAAATACTTCCTGAAGAGCAAAGGCTTCATACCTGGTTCTCTCGACCCCACTCTCTTCACGAAGACATATGATGGTGAACTGTTTGTGTGCCAAATATATGTGGATGACATTATCTTCGGCTGCACCAATCAGAAGTACAGTGAAGAGTTTGGATATATGATGCAAGAGCAATATCAAATGTCTATGATGGGAGAGCTGAAGTTCTTTCTCGGTCTTCAAATACGACAGCAACGCAACGGCATCTTCATATCTCAAGAGAAGTATCTCAAAGATTGCCTGAAGAAGTTCAGTATGCAAGACTGCAAAGGCTTCACGACGCCAATGCCAGCCAAGCATCATCTGGGTCCTGACGACAATGGTAAAGAGTTCGATCAAAAGGTATACCGCTCCATGATTGGTTCTTTACTTTATCTATGTGCATCTAGGCCAGATATTATGCTTAGTGTTTGCATGTGTGCTCGATTCCAAGCGGCACCAAAGGAGTCGCATCACTTAGCTGTGAAGCGAATTCTTCGATATTTGGCTCACACCCCAACTCTAGGATTATGGTATCCAAAGGGCTTAGAGTTTAATTTTGTTGGATTCTCGGATGCTGATTATGCTAGTGACAAAGTTGATCGCAAGTCTACACCAGGCACATGTCACTTTCTGGGACGATCACTTGTATGTTGGTCTTCGAAGAAGCAGAACTGTGTATCTCTCTCCACTGCTGAATCTGAATACATTGCTGCTGGATCTTGCTGCGCTCAGCTTCTGTGGATGAAGAAAACACTCAAGGACTATGGCATTCATCTGAAGCAAGTGCCACTCTACTGCGACAACAAAAGCGCCATCAAGATTGCCAACAACCCAGTTCAGCACTCGAAGACAAAGCACATTGAAGTTCGTCATCACTTTCTCAGAGATCATGTTGTGAAGGAAGATATTGATATCATACACGTCAACACTGAAGAGCAATTGGCAGATATCTTCACCAAGCCCTTGGATGAGAAGAGATTTTGCAAGTTACGGTGTGAGCTAAATATCCTGGAATCCTCAAATGTCCTGTGATCAGGCACACATCCTAACCCTTATGCATATTGATGACTTAGATGTGCAACACACGAAGTAAAGTATATCTTCAATCAATGAAGACATACATTCTAAGTGTGAATACATTAATGTGGAATTTGACTTCGGAGCGCCACGATAATTGTGCGCCGTGTCTGGGTCTAATACTTCCTATACGGTGGGTAACGCCACCACCAAATGTTCTATTTTGAAGTGTTTCACTCATGGCGTTACCTTGCTATGTCTTCACATTTGGTTTGGCTTCAATATCAACATGTCTTCATGATTATCTTCACTATGTTGATTATATATATATATATATATATATATATATATATATACACTAGTGTTCTGTCCTACAGCATTCACTTATAGCTATGTCTTCTTGTTGAATCTTTTGAACTAAGTGAATGTGATCGGACCCTAACCTCTCTATGCTATCTATCTCAAACTCTATCTCTCCAAATCATATGCATTCTATTGAAACTGTCGAATGTCTTCTCTGCGTCCTTGTCAGCAGAAGATACAAAGACAAACCTTAAGTCCACTTTCAATGCTCATTCCTCCACATGAAACCCGGAGAAGTAGGAACGACCACCCGACAATCCAGGCATGCGTGGGACGTGGAACAAACCCCAAAATTCTGCATGATGGCCACGTGTTCCTCAGATATGAATCGCCAGGGGCACCTGTGTAATAACGCAGTGCCGCCCCTGTACCTATAAATACACACTTCACGGCGGTCATTATCTCTTCTTCCACTCTCGCATGAACCCTAGCGCCACCGCTAGCCCTCGACGACGCCGGCGATGAAGCGCTTCGCTGCCGCAACCTCTCCGACGCCATCTTCACGCCGACCACGGACATCGTCCTCTCCGCCGTCGCTGTAGGTGTCCTCCATCGCCAAGTTAGGGCACGGAAGATCGAACTGCTCGGCCTCATCTTCCACTCCGTCTAGCAGTTCTTAGTGTGGTAAATAAAACTTCCTTTTTACGGCACCGTTGATCCTATGGCTTTGTCACTTTCTACCACAAGCAGTTTCTATTCACACAAGTTAGATCTCTCTCATACTGCATCTCATAACATGCCTAGTATATTCACTTATGCTTCACAAAGTAGTTAGATTCCTCACTTGTACTGATCTCTGGATTCGTACAAATCTGGAACCAACTCCTTATCTATGAGTGAATGTCTTCGCACGATGAGGTCAATGTCTTCTAAACTTATTTATATTCAAAATCTTCTGAGAATGCATATGACCTCTTCCCCTTCCCTCGCACCTTAATGCTGTCACAGGTACATGTCCGTGGGAGAATCCCTTGGTTCTCATAGTCTGCATTCATTTGCAGAATTCTTACAGCATCATATAAATTCTCCCGAAGCAAGTTCCTGTTTGTCCAGCAAGCGAAAATCTTTGAAGCCTTTGAACGTGTTGAAGCCTTTCAGTTTAAAGTTCATGGCTTCAGAGAAATCAGCAAGGAAGGGTGGCAGAAAGCGTCATGGAGAAACATCTAGAGATCTGCCAGATGACCTCTCAGAACTATACAAGACAGATCCTGAAGAGGATTACAATCAGCGCAAGACCCGCATTCAATGGATTCGAAGATATTGGGCAGAACAATGGTTCAAATACCGATTTGTAACCCAGGAATATGCTGAGAAAAATGCCATCAAGAGACCGTGGGGAGACATCCTATACAAGAATCTTCAACCCAGGTCCAGAGATGAAGCCATTGAACAAGGCTTCTATCCCTGCATGGTCCGTGGGCCACAGCCTGCTGATGCACACCCATCGTCACTACTATGGTGTCGTGACTACATTCTGTTCAAGCACAACTTCCAGTTTGCCCAGAACTCAGCGAAGCAAAACAAGAAGACATTGGGACTAGACTTCAACCCTGGTCCCTCAGCTCCAAGGGCTAATGGCACATGAGATGCAGAACCCAATGTCATCGGTCCTTTCTACAACCTTGAAGGCCTCATCACCCATATCTTGGTTCAAGGGACTGCAGTGAATGAGCCTACAGCTGACGCTGAATCAGATGAAGCGCCTGCAGCACCGAAGCCAAAGAAGTTGAAGAAGCCTAAAGCTTCAAAGCCTGCCCCTTCACCAAAAATCTCATGGGCGAAGCCACTAGCAACTGCACCTCCTGAAGACAGTGTGCAGTCCAAAGATTTATCACGCATCTCCAAGCCCCAGAAGGTCAAGATGCCTCTGCCACACACCGGCCAAGAGCTAACAGCTGCTGCCATTCTGCGCAATGATGCCATTGATCTGTCAAGTGATGAAGATCTTGCAGATGACGCTCTTGAGAAAATCATCAAGAGCAAAGAAGAAGCAGAAATCTTCAATGATCTACCTCTCTTTGATGTAACAATCATTCACAACTTCATTGATGAATGCTTTGACACGCCAAACATCAACTTCGACGATCTCCAACTACCCATTGGCCTCAGTGTCGCCTTCCATGGCGCCATTGCTTCAGAGTCAGCTATCGCCCAGCGCATTGTCGAACTGAAGCAGAAGATTGACTTTGAGAAATCTCAGTTCAAGAAGCATATGGCCAAGCTCAGCGTGCAAGACGTGAATAATTTCAAGATTATGCTACACAAGCTCAAGGAAGCCTTTCTAAAGAAACGTGCAGAAGCTCGGGGTTCTCGTGAGCGCATGAAGGTCCTGGCTGATAGGTGTGTGCAAGCGGACAATGAGGGTGAGAAGCGCAAGGCCCTTGGGCGTCCTGGCATCGACCCCAGGATGGCTGCCAAGAAGCAGAAGAAGCCCGCTATGGCTAAACCTGAAGCACCAAGGCAGGAGGCAGATCCCCTTGTCTTCCCAACTAGCATGACTGGCCCGAAGCCAAAGGCCAGGTCAACTGCTTCAGAACTGAAGAAGACCAGGACTGCTGAGGCTGAAGCAAGGAAGAGAAAACATCCTGAAGCCTCTGCTACTGCCCCCGCCAAGAAGAAAAGAATGACCAAGAAGGAACGGGCTGCTCCCACAGAGCCCTTGATTGTTGAACCCATTTCCATGGTTCACCCTGACGCCGATCCACAAGAACGTCAACTGACTGTCCATGAGCCTGCTTTCACAGAGGCTCATGAAGCTGACGACTTTCCAGCAGCTGATCCCCTTGCTGCTGCGGACATTGGTCACCATGACCATGTTGAAGATGATGCAGCCCTTCCTCAGCTAGAGCACCAACAGGATGCTTCGTGGGCGGATCGCCCACAAGAGGAAGAAGACTCTGAGGCCCAACCAACACAAACTCCACAGGCGTCGCCCGCGTTGCGCAGGCTTCGCAAAGGTCCAAGGCCTCAAGTCTCTGCGTCTGAAGCTAAAACTGCTGAAGACATTCCGGCTGCATCAGCCGATGAAGAAGAAGTACCACAAGCTGCTACTCCCCTGTCCCACCAAGAAGCAGTTCTCGAGGAGAACGTGATCGTAAGTGACCCTCCAGCTCGTCAAGTGGAGGTTGAAAATCTTGCGGCTGCCACCACAACACCACTGAAGCCACTGACGATGTCATGGCTGAAGCAAATGTGGAGCCCTCACCAACAAAAGCACCAGAAGTCAGCGAAGCCACTGATCCCGCTGCTTTTGTTCCTGCGTCTGCTGTCGGTCCCCAATTCGACTATCATGTTGAGCACAGGCCTCAGGTACAGAAGTCAATCCCAAGATTGCCAAGGTTCCCAGGTCCTGCATCAGCACCTGGCTCCTTCAATATCAATGGCTTCAGAGGAAACAACACATTCTTCAACAGCTCCAGGAACCCCTACTCCAGGGAAAGAATATCATCTGATCGGTTCTGGAGTTATCCGCAGCGAAGCTATTACTTATGCGTTCTTTACAACCAAGGTCGCATCTTCCCACACAAGCGCCTTGACATTGAAGCAATAGCTGGTCTGCCCTGTCTGGAAGAAGCTCTGGATTGCTTCAAAGAGGTTGGACTACTGTCGTTCGTCACTGACCAAGAGCATTGGAATGAAGAGTTGCTGCTCCAATTCTATGCCACACTTCACATCCGCGGGTATAGCAGAGATCCGAAGACTTGGGTCCTGGAGTGGATGACAGGAAACATTCATCACGAAGCCAAAGCCTTTGACATCATTGAGCTCACTGGTTTGCCCACTCCTGGCGATCTCTACGAGCATGGTTGTCAGCTTCATAGTGAAGCTATTGAGAGCATCTTTCAGAAGACTGAACCTAATATGAGTCAGATGCTCAGTATGATGAAGCCATTGCCCCAAGATGCTGCTTATCCCACGGAGTTCTTCGTTGAAGACCTTGAGTATCTGCCAAGAACCATTTATCACATCATAAGGCGAACTCTCTGGCCAATCAAAGGACATTCTCCCCATGCCAAGCTGGAAGGTGCAATGAAGACTTTGGTCTTCTACATTCTTCATGGAAAATGTTTCAATACACAGGATTTCTTCATTCGCCAACTTGCTGCATCTGGCTCTGATTTGTTTGGTTTGAAGTTCTACGCCCCTTGGGTGATGCGGCTAATCAAACTTCACTCCGCTATCTCATATCAGCCCTCGGCCCGCAACCATCGGATCTTTTTGCCTGATGTGGATATGTCTATTGAAGCCATCTATCCTGAGCCTGCCAAGGAACCTCTTAGTCTTCAGAATGCAGAGCATCAAAGTGTCACTCAGAACGTTGAAGGCGTTGAAGCCGTAACTCGTGTGTATCCTTTGGCTGGCACTACATGTGCACCGCATCCTGCTCTCACTAAAGCCACTGACAGTACAACTGCTCCACGACCCAAGAAGCGCACTCGTGTTCTCAACGACCGAGAGCTTCTTGTGGCTCTTCATCAAAAATAGGATAGGCATCATGACTGGCTGAAGCATCAGATGCAAAGCCTCTTGGTGGATGTTAATCGCATTCGCAATCTTGCCACCAAGAATGCTTTTGTTGCCTATGAAACCTCTCGCCGCACATGGAAAGGGCTAACACTGATGTTCTCTGAAGATGATCTTCAAGAGGATGGCTTCACTGAGCGATTCAAGTTTGACTCTACACCTCCTCGAAGGGCAGTGCTGCGACGAACTCCATCCCTTGAAGACTCTGAGTTCTCTTCCTCTGCTGCAACTATGAATGCCAGAGTAATCGAGGATGAAGACGATGCTACTTCACCGCCACCTCCTTCAGCACGCTTTAACTCTGCTCCAAGCTCTTCAGCACCGCCAAACACAATCAACGACCCTGCTGCTTCACCTACTCCTCATGGGAACGAGTAGATGCTCTATGTCTTTAAACCTTTTTGGTCCTTACTGACAAAAGGGGGAGAAGCATATGAGGTTGACAGTCTTCAAGCGGGTCCATATGGGCGGGTGCTTTATATTTTGCTTCGTGCTTACAACTCTCATTTTGCTACATTTGGTTCTTTGAGTTGTAACACTTAAACTCGATGGTTGTCTACTACTTATTTGCCACCTTGTGTTGCGATGATAAATTCCGCATGTGCGACGATAAATTCCGCACTTAGATCATTCTGCAGACGTCCATTTTCCATTATGCATGTCATTATCTTCATATACTTTCACATGCATAGTGGATTGTCATCATAAGTTGAAGTGGATCTCCACAAGTACAACCTGCCATGTGCATTTGCATTCCAAAAGCAAATTACTTATATGCACATCTTCAGGGGGAGCCCTTGCAACTTATGAAGACAATTCCTTATCCTTTACAATTTCACAGATTATATTCCTCGTTGAAAACTTCAACTAGTTTGTCATCAATCACCAAAAAGGGGGAGATTGTAAGTGCATCTAGTGCCACCCCTAGTTGGTTTTGGAGTATTGATGACAAACCTAGTTGAGGGACTAATGTGTTTGTGAGAATTGCAGGATAACACAGGTAGAAGTCCCTCATTGATTCGGTTTTCCTACCAGAGATGACCCCTAAAAATGTATGAAGACATTGAAGTCAAAGGTGGTTTATGAACATATTCACATTGAAGACTATGACAAGATAAGACACCACATGAAGCCTATGGAGCTCGAAGACTTAGATCTTTCGTAGTTCTCTTTCTTCTGTGTTGAGTCATAGGAACCACCGTACTGTTAAGTGGGGTCCAAGAGAACCAGTCAGAATGACTGAAGTGATGCTTAAACAAAACCTATGTCTTCGAGTGAAGACTTTGAGAGCGAATCTTGTCCAGAGTCGGGCAAGTCAGCTTTGCTTGAAGCCCAAGTAAAGTTGTCGTGTGAGTTTGAAATCTGACCATTGGAACACGTGTCAGTTCCTTAGTGACCCAGGGTCATTTCGGACAAATAAGGTCGGGTTGCCAAGTGGCTATAAATAGCCCACCCCCTACAACCATAAACGGTTGGCTGCTCAGATTCAGAGTACGGCTTTTGTCGTTTGAGAGCAACCCACCTCGAAGCCTTTGAGAGAGAATTCCTTGCGAGGATAAAGCCCTAACCACCCAGAGCCAAAGAGAATTAGGCATCACTTAAGTCTTCTTGTCTGTGTGATCTGAAGACTTATTACACTTGAGGATTGTGCATCCTCCAGCCGGTTAGGCGTCGCGTTTTGAGCATCCAAGAGACATTGTGGATTGCCGGTGAACGAAGTCTGTGAAGGTTTGGGAGTCTACCTTGAAGACTTACCAGAGTGATTGGGCGAGGTCTGTGTGACCTTAGCTCAAGGGGAATACGGTGAGGACTGGGTGTCCTGAGCTGCGTGTTCAGGACTGGGTGTCCGGGACTGTGTGTCCTAAGGTTTAAATACCTAGCCGCCCTAACCAGACGTACAGTTGTCACAGCAACTGGAACTGGTCCAACAAATCATTGTCTTCAGCGAGTCACTGGTTTCATCTTCCCTTCCCTTTACTTACTGTTACTCCTTGTGAAGTCATTGTATGTTCGCACTATCTTTTGTCTTCACTGAGTGACTGCGTGTTCTGTGTGGCTTCACAATATCTTCCTACCTGATCCTTACTACATTGCTGCTATTAGTCATCGTGCTTTCACTCTATTGAATACTTGACTACGGCTTGCCTAGTGTAGTCTACCTTCCGCTGCAGGGTAATAGGTTTATTTCTATCGGTTGTCTTCATAACTTCCACGTTTTGAAGACTTTCATAAAAATCGCCTATTCACCCCCCCCTCTAGTCGATATAACGCACTTTCAGTTATACTTATGGGTCTGCTTGGAGTATCTCTGCTAAGATTTTAGCTAGTTTTATCTACCTCGTGTCCACCTGTTCTGTTTGGCTGGATATAAAAACAATAAGGATGTAGTTATCATTACACTATCAATGAAAGTTGTATGTAGTTACTCCAACATGTGATTCACATTATTTCTGAAAGAGGCAAAAGCTTTTGCATATTAAGAAAGAAAAAACTGTCAAACTGTAAGTGTATGCTAGAGTTGCATATGTAACAGGGACATCTGCTCATAGATTGCTGCTAGTCTATTTATTGTAACCATGTGAATGGATTATTTGTTAGACAGCACTCCTTTGGCATTTTCTTAAAAGTTGCTTGATCAGTCTATACCACTTAAATATGTTATGCATTGTTTGATGTTGTCTTTTTTTCCGGGGGACATTGTTTTCTGGTGCCAGCGCTTCGAGATGAACTTGCAACATAAACATTGAGTTTCATGTGTAAACTTGTTTGTCATTTGAAGTTTATGCTACCTGGTTCGACCATCAGAGGCTTCCCGTTGTGCATATGTTTATTAGTGCTGCCATATTTTTGGCGTGTAGATACTTTGTTATTCTTATTTGTAGGCACTGTAAGATTTAAGAGCTCTGGACAGTACGTAATTAATTGTTTTCGTTTGTTCTAATTCTTTTGTTTCTACTATCTATTCATATCACAAGCGAAAGCTCTATCACAAGTATCTAATGTTGTTGTAAATATGCTGGGTATGACGACGAAATGATAGTTGCCTTCAGGTGGTTTGACGACAAGAACCTCAATGATATAGTACTTAGTTCTATGATGTGTGTTTCGATACTTCATCATAATTATATATTATTTCTACTATCTATTCATATCTACAAATATCTAAGGTTCTTGTAAATATGCAGGTAAGATTGGGAAGTAGGCTACTTGGTGCTGCTCAATCAGCCAAGACATGATGGTTGCCATCAGGAGGGCTGACAGCAAGAACCTAAATAGCAGCCTAGATAGTTTGTATGTTCCATTCATGTAAAATGAATTGTACTCATTCCTAACTGTGATGTGTGATATATTTTGTCAATCTATATTGTAAGTTATCATTTTGTAGACGATTTTGTAAACTGCTATGTTGTAGATACATACAGCTTGCTGCATACTGGTTGAACTATGTAATGTCATACACTTTGCAAATACTTTCTCTTACCAAAATTGGCATTATGATTTGTCTTATGCATTATGCTAAAAACGTATCAGGTAATAATTCGGCCGAAAGAAATGGGCTAATGTGCTCAATCATGACGAATTTTGTGACGGAAAATAGTATCCACGTAGGCAGCCACGTCATCCGAATCGGTCAATCAAAAATCCTACATGGCGTTAGTCCATGATGGTCTGTTCCGTCAACAATGGATTGGGCCTGGGCGGGCTTGGGGTAGGTCCATGACGGACAAGAACCGTCATGCAATGTACGATGTCCAATTATGACGCGGTATACATGACGGATTCTGGATCTGTCATGGACCGGCACCCATGACAGTTTTCTGCTGATCCATGATGGATCAGAACTGTCACGTATTAACAGATTTCTTGTAGTGTTTTACCTAAGTTGGCTCTAATATGCTAACTTAGAGCTTATATGCTTAGTTTCCTATAGGTTAGCTCCAAAATTACTTATGTTAGCACAAAATGATCACATTTACATAATAAGCTTATAGTCTTCTTCTTATTCTTCTTCTTATCCAAAATGACATAGGTTAGCTTCATTTTACCTAAGTTGGCTCTAATATGCTAACTTAGAGCTTATATGCTTAGTTTCCTATAGGTTAGCTCCAAAATTACTTATGTTAGCACAAAATGATCAAGTTTACATAATAAGCTTACAGTCTTCTTCTTATTCTTCTTCTTATCCAAAATGACATAGGTTAGCTTCATTTTACTTAAGTTGGCTCTAATATGCTAACTTAGAGCTTATATGCTTAGTTTCCTATAGGTTAGCTCCAAAATTACTTATGTTAGCACAAAATGATCAAGTTTACATAATAAGCTTATAGTCTTCTTCTTATTCTTCTTATTCTTCTTCTTATTCTTCTTCTAGTTTTCTTCTTCTTCTCTTCTTCTTCTTCTTCTTCTTCTTCTTCTTCTTCTTCTTCTTCTTCTTCTTCTTCTTCTTCTAACTTCTTGTTTATCATTCTGCAGATTTGATTTAATTCACGGAAGCTTGCATGGATGGAGTGCTTCTTTTCCATTTGTGTTTTTATTTTGTATCAATGTGAAACTTTTGTGAATTTATGGATAACGGTGTTGAATGAACATTGTGAAACTTTTGTAGTATGTAACGATGGAACTATGTGTTGGCTATGTATGTATATATGATGAAACTCGTGTGCTGGATATGATCTGGTGGACGCAGATAACATCGTTACATATGGCCCCATGTATGTAAGCTAAGCAGATCTGTGTTGTATGTTATCTCTAATATTTTTTAACCTATGAAAATATCAGAAATGAAAAAAAATCCCTAATATTCATACTAGTGGCGCACCACACAAGACACTAATGGCGCACTATTATAATCACACTAATGGCGCATCACCCAACAGTGCGCCATTAGTATGCCAAAGCACATGGTTAAATATGGCCCCCTGGGAGGCATACTAATGGCGCATGGTGTTATATATTAATGGCGCACTGAGTGGTGCGCCATTAGTATACTAGATACTAATGGCGCACCAGTGGTAGTAATAAATACTAGCGGCGTGATACTAATGGCGCACCAGTGATGCGCCATTAGTAGGCAAAACTGGTGCGCCATTAGTAGGCATTTTCCTAGTAGTGACAAGGTCGGTTAGAAAGGAGGAGATATCCATATCTGTATTGCCTAGCTTGCCTTCCACACCAAGTAGAGTCCCACCCAGACACGAGACGAAGTCTTCAATCTTGTATCTTCATAGTCTAACAGTCCGGCCAATGGAGATAGTCCGGCTGTCCGGAGACCCTACATCGTCGTCCATACCATCGATGTCTTCGGATTCGAAGTCGAGCATGTCGGTTAAATCATCGACAGTGGCTACTAAGTGGGTGGTGGGTGGGCGTCGATTTTCTTCGTCGTCCGCATCCCAATCTTGTTGGCCATAGTCCGGCCAGGGATCTCCTGACAAAGAGAGAGAGACTGAGGGAGTCCTGGATTAGGGGGTGTTCGGGTAGCCGGACTATACCTTCGGCCGGACTCTTGGACTATGAAGATACAAGATTGGAGACTTCATCCCGTGTCCAGATGGGACTTTCCTTGGCGTGGAAGGCAAGCTTGGCGATGCGGATATTCAAGATCTCCTACCATTGTAACTGACTCTGTTTAACCCTAACCCTATCCGGTGTTTATATAAATCGGAGGGTTGTAGTCCGTAGGCAATCAACTCCATACACAACAATCATACCATAGGCTAGCTTCTAGGGTTTAGCCTCCTTGATCTTGTGGTAGATCTACTCTTGTACTACCCATATCATCAATATTAATCAAGCAGGAGTAGGGTATTACCTCCATCGAGAGGGCCCGAACCTGGGTAAAACAAAGTGTTCCCTGCCTCATGTTACCACCCGGCCTAGACGCACAGTTCGGGACCCCCTACCCGAGATCCGCCGGTTTTGACATCAACATTGGTGCTTTCATTGAGAGTTCCTCTGTGTCGTCACCTTTAGGCCCGATGGCTCCTTTGATCATCAATGACGATGCGGTCTAGGGTGAGATTTTTCTCCCCGGACAGATCTTCATCTTCGGCGGCTTCGCACCGCGGGCCAATTCACTTGGCCACCTGGAGCAGATTGAAAGCTATGCCCCTGGCCATCAAGTCAGGTTTGGAAGCCTAAACTACACGGCAGACATCCGCGGAGATTTGATCTTTGATGGATTCGAGCCACAGCCAAGCGCGCCGCACTGTCTCGTGGGTCATGATCTAGCTCTGTCGCCAAATAGTACCCTGGAGGCCGCAAACGCACCGGCTCTGACCCTTAATTCGGAGCCAGCTGCGCCAATCGAGGGTGAGCGGTTGGACGTCACCTCGGGGGCTGTAATCTCAAAGGCGATCGAGCCAAACGCCAGCCCCGCACTCTGCACGGCCCGTGACTCCAAGGAGCCGTATTCCTCTCCGAACTCCGAACCCCTCGCGTCCCTGCCGATCGAACCCGATTGGGCGCCAATAATGGAGTTCACCGCCGCAGGCATCTTTCAGCACTCGCCCTTCGGCGACATCCTGAATTCTCTAAAGTCTCTCTCTTTATCAGGAGAGACCTGGCCGGATTACGGTCAGCGAGGATGGATACGGACGATGAAGAAATTCAAAGCCCACCCACCACCCACTTGGTAGCCACTGTCGACAATTTAAACGACGTGCTCAACTGCGACTCCGGAGACATCAACAGCATGGATGACGATGCAGGAGATACCGACGAACCAACGCCCATAGGGAACTAGATAGCCACCTCATCCCACGATGTGTACATGGTGGATACCCCTAAAGGAAGCGACAACGAGGAAAAAGGGGATGGAACGGGAGATCGACCCCCCGAAAAGCAATCAAAGCGTCGGCGTAAACGCAGACCCAAGCCCTGCCTCGACAAAAACCCAGCCATAGAGCAGGACGAGCCGGTAGACGACAAGCAGGCCTTAGAGCAACCGTCCGAACAGGGAAACATGGATAGAGAAACCGAACATCCCTCCTCCGGCGAAAACGGCATTCCAACAACCTCATGCCGAATAAACCTATGGAGCAGAAGAATCTCCCCGAGAGACTCGTTGCAACTGCACGCAGCCTAAAAAAGCAGAAGCGGAAGCTAAAAACAGCGGAAGATGCACTCCGGATTAGATGGAGCAAAGTAATTAATACCACAGATAAGTACGGCGGCAGTCGCCGCACTAAAAGATATCCTAAAAGAAAGCTACTGCCTGAATTCGACGAAGAGGCCCTAGAGCCCTCGCATTCAAAAAATGAAAAATCCACATGGTCGGATAGACGACCCCATAAAGCGGCAAGCGACACCGCACCTAAATCGGCATGCGACCCACTTAAGGATTCGCATAATGGCCCAGTCAGGTCCATTTATGGGCCAAGAAAGCAAGCTCTCGTAAGCAATGCTACGAAGCCATCATCAGAATCCGGCACACCCAAATACAGGGGCGCCGCACACCCCCTATGTTTCACCGATGAGGTCCTGGACTATGAATTCCCAGAGGGATTCAAACCCATAAACATAGAGGCATATGATGGAACAACATACCCTAGAGTCTGGATCGAGGATTATATCCTCCACATACACATGGCTAGAGGAGATGATCTCCACGCCATAAAATATCTACCCCTTAAGCTTAAAGGGCCAGCCCGGCATTGCTTAAAAGCCTTCCAGAAAACACAATTGGAAGCTGGGAAGAGCTCGAGGATGCTTTCCGAGCAAACTTTCAAGGGACCTATGTCTGTCCCCCGGATGCAGACGATCTTAGTCACATAACTGAACAACCCGGAGAATCAGCTCGGCAGTTCTGGAATAGATTCCTCACTAAAAAGAATCAGATAGTCGACTGTCCGGACGCCGAAGCCTTAGCAGCTTTCAGGCATAATGTCTGAGACGAATGGCTCGCCAGACACCTCGGCCAAGAAAAGCCAAGAACAATGGCCGCACTAACAAGCCTCATGACCCGCTTTTGTGCAGGGGAGGACAGCTGGTTGGCAAGGTGCATCCCCAGCAACCCAAGTACATCCGAAACTAGGGATGGAAACGGAAAACCGCGACGCAACAAGGACCGTTGCTGGACTAAGGACAAAAATCCGAAGAGCACGGCAGTCAATGCCGGATTCAAAGGCTTGTGACAAAATCAGGAAAAATCGCCCCCCAGGATAACAGGGACGATCCATCCAACCTAAATAAAATCCTGGACAGGATATGTCAGATACACAGTACTCCCCGGAAGCTTGCTAACCATACCCACAGAGACTGTTGGGTTTTCAAACAATCCGGCAGACTCAATGCCGAACACAAGGGGCTCGACACACCAAGCGAAGACGAGGACGAACCCCAAAAGCAGAGCACCAGGAAACAAAAGAACTTCCCACAAGAAGTAAAAACAGTGAACTCACTTCACATAACAAAACGTGCAGCGCCCGTAAAGGTACGCACCACACGGCCCATCCCCAAAGGGTCCCGCCACTGGTTGTCAAAACCGATCATCTTCAATCAGCTAGATTATTCTAGGAATATCAAGAATGTAGGCTGGACTACCTTGATACTCGATCCAATAATTGGCGGACTCCAGTTTTCAAATGTCCTTATGGACGGCGGCAGTGGACTAAACCTGATATATCAGGATACAATCCAGCACATGGGGATAAACCCAGCAAGAATCCACCGCAGCAGAACCTCCTTTCAAGGGGTAATACCTGGTACGGACACCCATTGTACGGGTTTTCTCCGGCTCACAGTCACATTCGGCTCTGCCAATAACCTCCACCGCGAAAAGTTGACCTTCCATATCGTCCCGTTCTCAAGTCGCTATCAAGCACTACTGGGACGCGAAGCTTTCGCTCGCTTTAACGCAATACCGCATTATGCATCTCTTACGCTCAAGATGCCCGGTCCACGAGGCATCATCTCTTTGAAGGGGAAGCACTAAAGTACACGTCCCCAAGCGGAGGACTGTGCGGCCGCTTTACCAGCCCCACAGCAAAATGGCCTCACCGGCCAATAAACTTCAAAATAGGTCATTCAAGACCACGAACGCGGATAGACGAGTTCGGTGCAAAATCACCATTGATGCAGGCCTAGAAGCCATATACCCCAACACTAGGGGCTCCACGCATATACAATAAGAGACAATAAAGCTCAATCTCATATATCTTACTTTATACTTGCTTATTCTAAACTTTGTCGGCATGACCCGTTTTCAACCCAGTTCCTCTCTTTTACAGATGAACGTCGTGTGGGGCCCGTCCAGGATACGGCACAACGGAGACACAGACGCAGACGTGCAGTAGGGGCCCGTCCTAAAGGATTCTTTTTAGATTAAGACCCTGCGTAAACCTTTTTTACTATCTCTTGTTGCTACACATCCCCTGGTTTTTTCTTTCTAATATAACCAAGGAGGAGGCTGGCGTCTTGGCATGTGGCCACGTCAGAATTTTTGCGCGTACCTGGACACTAGGGGCTTTTTTTAATAAAGAGTGTTGTTTCGCCCGCACTCATAAAGACCGAACACCTTAGGGAGTGTTCGGCGTCGCGAGTTTTGGCATTATATGCATCAGCTCCGAATCATGTCTTTGGTCAAATGTTGGGTTGCCCGGCTCCTGAGTTCGGCTACCTTACGTTCCGCTTTATCGGCTAAGGTAGCACCAGGAGAACTACTGCGATTATGCCCCCGGTTCGGCCAGGGCGAGCACCTCAGTAGAGAAAGCCGAAAACTGACTGTCATGATGTAGCGTGAGACTGGTCAGCCACTCAATGACCTATCGAAATCTATCGGATTCCTCCGCTTTAACGAAGGGCGCTTCCCGGTCAGGCACATACGCGCCCCGAATTCGGACGAGCGCAGTTGCCACCAAGGAGCTACCTAAAGAGTCTCATTGTCAAACTCCTATGGCTAAGTGAAAGTGTTAAAGCATTATAGTCTGGTTGCCTGGCCCGCTCCGCTATCACCTCCTTTGTAGGACCAAGACGTTGGGTTAAGTGTGAAAATGCGTCTTCTGCGAGCACCCCCGCACTATGTGTGTGGGGGCTGAAGCCAACGACTGCCATCTTTCAGATTCTGTACATATATATATATATATATATATATATATATATATATATATATATATATATATATATATATATATATATATATATCTTAAAACGGTCGCATAGAAGGTGTTCACAATACTTGAAGGCACAAGTACAAAAAAGGCCACTACAGTTTTATCAAAATACTACTTTTCAATTACATATGCTATCATAACATAGCATCTTTCGAGCACTGCGTCTCTATTACACGAGCGCCTTCAAGGACTTCCTAAAAATAGTGCTCGGAAGGTACTCGGCTTTTGTCCGAATCTCGGGACGCAACAACGGTAGTCTCCATCTCTGACCAGTATGTCTTAACACGGGCAAGAGCCATCCTTGCGCCCTCTATGCATGCTAACCTCTTCATTGCATTAATACGCGGCACCGCGTCAAGGAATTGCTGCACCAAGCTGAAATAACTCTTCGGCTCCGATCTCCCAGGCCACAGATGACCCATGACGTACTTCATGGCGAGTCCGGACAATCTATTCAGCTCGGCCCATTGAGCCAGGCGATCGTCCACTGCCAGTGGACGCTTTGGATTATGGAACTGTGACCAGAAAAGCTTTTCCACTTCGTGATCTTTTAGATCTCAAAAGTGTTCGGTTGCATCAGCAGCACTTGCTGCCAAATCCAGATAGGTGTCCTCCACACTCCACATCCGGTCCAACGGAGCAACCTTCGGATCAAAAAACCTCCTCCGCAGCATAAAGGGCTTTCCAGCCGCAATCTGTTCGGCCTGACGCAGCTCCTCCTTCGCAGCTCTCATCGCAGAGCGAGCATCCTTGGCATCGGCAACGGCCTTCTCTAAATCCGTCTGTCTCGCCCGGTCTTCTTTCTCAAGAAGTTTGCAACGGTCTACAACGCTCTTTAACTTCTCGGCCATCTCGGCCATCTCTTCTTTGCTTCGGCAGTGAGCAGCCTGTTCGGCTCTCAACTCTTCAAGGGCCTTCTCGGCAGCCGCATCGCTTTTTCTGGCTTGCTCCTTAGCTCGGGCAAGTTCTGCCCTAAGATTCTCCACGGAGGCCATACCATCTGTGTCAAGCACACACATTGTAAGACACTGGCATGAAGCTCCTCTTACCTGATGCCGCCCGAAGAATTAAATACCTTGAGCCTCATCAAGCCGCTTGTTGACAAGCACGATGTCGGCATCTACCACGTCCAGTTGACGCTTTAGTTCGGCGACATCATCAATTCGGCTTGATTCCGGACACCTCGCCACCTACATTCAAAGGCGGCATCTTAGACCTGGGATTATGATCCTCTGCGTGCCGTCATTTCTTGACACCGCGCAGAGTCTCAGGGGCTACTATCTACATAGGACGCATCTTACTTATGCGCAACTGACAAAAGTGTACATTATCTAACGTACCTCAAAACCCGTCATTAAACTTTTGACGGCCTCATGCAATCCGCTTTCTGCGGATGAAATCCTTTCAATCACCGTGCCCATCAATGCACGGTGCTCTTCTGAGATAGAAGCTCGCCCCAGCAGAATCTTTAGTTCCTCCGGCCAAGCACCAGACGGTGCCGGACTTGTCCTATGGCCTATTTCGAAGGCCGGACGCGGAGAGCCTCGGGGGGCCACATAGCTATCTTCCGCCCCTGCCGGATTCGGAGAAACCCTCCGCGACAACACCTCAGGATCGCCCGCCTCGCTGGGCGGCACGGCAGGGGGAGGCGTTCCGCTCTCCATCATCTCCGGAAGAAGATCCCCCAAAGACGAGCTCTGCTGCGAAGGGCTGAGGTCCGATCTACAAGGTAAAATTTCGGTTAATCTTCTCAGATATAAAATCAAGGATTTCTCTCATCCCTCAAAAGGAAAATCTTTTCTCCACTTACGGCTCGCTGGAGGGCTGATCCCCTTGAGGGCGTAGTCCGGCCAAGGAACTCCCTGGCATCGGACCCTCTGATGAGGATTTTCTCCCCCGTTTAGAAGCCATGGTTTCCGGGTCGTCAGAGGCGGCTCTCTTCTTCCCCTTAGGAGAGGAATTGTCGGTTCCTCCCTTCGGAGCAGCCTCCTTCGAGGAGGCCATAGCTTCCCTGTCCTCCCCCTCCAAAGGCATTATCTCCAGCATCCTGACCAACATGGGATCCGGCCAGGTTTCAGGAAGGGGAGCCAGACACCTGATCAGCTTCGCCTTCGCTATCCACTCCTATTTAAAAGGACGACTCTTTTAGGGGCAAGTTTATGACAATTATACGGATAGAAGGTCCGGGCACAGGGTTGCTTACTTGAGTATCCGGGCGATGGCATCTTAGGCCTGCATCCTCGGTTAAATCCGGACACATCTCTTGTGATCCGAAGAACATTCTATACATCTCCGCGGGCGTTGCGCCCATACAATTCTGGAGAGCTCACGGTCCCTCTGGATTAAACTCCCACGGGCGAAGGGGGCGACGTTTGTCGGGCAATATTCGGCGAATCAGTATGACCTGCGTCACGTTGACCAAACTGAGGTCTCCTTCCAAGAGATCCTTAATTCGGCCCTGTAACAGGGGCACATCTTTGGGCAAACCCCAATCTAATCCTTTGTTGACCCATGACGCTAGCCGTGATGGGGGACCCAAGCGAAAGACAGGATACGCCGCCCACTTGGCGCTCCTGGGAGCGGTGATATAGAACCATTCTCGTTGCCACAAGCCGAGCTCTTCTTGAAAGGAGCCCTCGGGCCATGGAGCATCAGCATTCTTACTTATGACAGCGCCTCCGCACTCTGCGTGCCGCCCCTCGATCATCTTCGGCTCCAATCCAAAAGTCTTGAGCCATAATCCAAAGTGAGGAGTAACATGGAGGAACGCTTCGCACACAACAATGAATGAGGAAATGTGGAGGATGGACTCCGGAGCTAAGTCATGAAATTCCAGCCCGTAGTAAAACAGCAGCCCCCTCACGAAGGGATCCATCGGGAAGCCTAACCCCCGAAGGAAGTGAGACATGAACACTACGCTCTCACCGGGCTGGGGACTGGGAATAGCCTGCCCTTGAGCAGGCAACCTATGCGGAATTTTGGCGGTCAAGAACTTAGCCTCTCTCAACTTTAGCACGTCCTCCTCCGTGACGGAGGAGGGCATCCATCGGCCTTGAAGGTCGGAACCGGACATTGTCGAAGGTCCGAAGCGCCTGGAATCTGGAGCCTGGGGTGTTGGAACTCGAGGCGATGGGCGAACTCGTTTGAGATTGGAAAAAGGAGTAAGGCCTTGGTCTCTTTATAAGAGGTTGAATACCAGGAGCCCTCCCCGTAACCGTTTGGGACTCGCCTTTAATCGAGAAAACATGCTAATGGGCACGATTGGGTTACCCACGTCCGTATTGATGAGAATCCTGTAAAAAGGGCACACGATCTCTGCTTTGACAAGACGTGCCAAAGAAACCGCCTCGCAAAACATGCTGAGGTGGAAAAGTAAAAACGATTCGAGTAAAGGACTTGGCTGTAGTGCGATGGCGCACTACATAATACATCAACAGATTTGATTTGTGTTAATATTATTCTCTCTATGGCAATATGTGGAAACTTATTTTGCAGAACCGAACACTACTCTTGGTGTTTACAAATCTTCTATGAAGGACTTGGAGGAGGAACCCACCTTGCAATGCCGAAGACAATTTGCGTGCCGGACTCGTCGTCATTGAAGCCTGGTTCAGGGGCTACTGAGGGAGTCCTGGATTAGGGGGTGTTCGGGTAGCCGGACTATACCTTCGGTCGGACTCCTGGACTATGAAGATACAAGATTGAAGACTTTGTCCCGTGTCCGGATGCGACTTTCCTTGGCGTGGAAGGCAAGCTTGGCGATGCGGATATTCAAGATCTCCTACCATTGTAACCGACTCCGTGTAACCCTAACCCTATCCGGTGTCTATATAAACCGGAGGGTTGTAGTCCGTAGGCAATCAACTCCATACACAACAATAATACCATAGGCTAGCTTCTAGGGTTTAGCCTCCTTGATCTCGTGGTAGATCTACTCTTGTACTACCCATATCATCAATATTAATCAAGCATGAGTAGGGTATTACCTCCATCGAGAGGGCCCGAACCTGGGTAGAACAAAGTGTTCCCTGCCTCCTGTTACCAGCCGGCCTAGACGCACAGTTCAGGACCCCCTACCCGAGATCCGCCGGTTTTGACACCGACAGAGACCTTAGTGAATTCAGAATGTCGCCGAAGGGCGAGTGCTGAAAGATATCTACAGCGGTGAATTCCATGATCGGCGCCCAATCGGATTCGATTGGCAGGGGCGCGGATGGTTCAGGGTCCGGAAAAGAGTCCGGCACCTTGGAGTCACGGGCTGCGCAGAGGGTTAGGCTGGTGTTCGGCTCGATCGCCATTGAGACTGCAGCCCCTGAGGCGGTGTCTAACCACCCATCCTCGATTGGCGTAGTTGGCTTCGAGCTAAGGGTCGGAGCTGATGAGGGCGCGGCCTCTGAGGTACTGCTCGGCGGCAGAGCTAGGTCATACCCATCGTGACAGTGCGGCGCGTCCGGCTGCGGCTCGAATCCGTCGAAGATCAAGTCTCCGCGGATGTCAGTCGTGTAGTTCAAACTTCCAAATCTGACCTGATGGCCAGGGGCGTAGATTTCAATCTGCTCCAGAAGGCCAAGCGAATTAGCCCGCAGTACAAAGCCGCCGAATACGAAGATCTGTCCGGGGAGAAACGTCTCACCCTGGACCGCATTGCTATCGATGATAGTAGGATCCATCGAGCCTAACGGCGATGACACAGAGGAACTCTCAATGAAAGCACCAATGTCGGTGTCAAAACCGGCGGATCTCGGGTAGGGGGTCCCGAACTGTGCGTCTAGGCCGGATGGTAACAGGAGGTAGAGGACAAGATGTTTTACCCAGGTTCGGGCCCTCTTGATGGAGGTAAAACCCTACGTCCTGCTTGATTAATATTGATGATATGGGTAGTACAAGAGTAGATCTACCACGAGATCAGAGAGGCTAAACCCTAGAAGCTAGCCTATTGTATGATTGTATGTTGTGATTGTTGTCCTACGGACTAAAACCCTTCGGTTTATATAGACACCGGAGAGGGTTAGGGTTACACAAGGTCGGTTACAAAGGAGCAGATATCCATATCCGTATTGCCTAGCTTGCCTTCCACGCCAAGTAGAGTCCCATCCGGACACGAGATGAAGTCTTCAATCTTGTATCTTCATAGTCTAACAGTCCGGCCAAAGGATATAGTCCGGCTGTCTGGAGACCCCCTAATCCAGGACTCTCTCAGTAGCCCCTGAACCAGGCTTCAATGACGATGAGTCCGGCGCGCATTATTGTCTTCGGCATTGCAAGGCGGGTTCCTTCTCCGAATACATCACAGAAGAATTTGAATATGAGGATAGTGTCCGACCCTGCAAAATAAGTTCCACATTCTACCTTAGAGAGAATAATATTTTTGCAGATCTAATTTGCTGGCTTGTTTTGGCAGCATGACCTTATGTCATGGCCTGGTGATTATTCGAACCGTTTTCTTTAACCAGCCCCGCACATAACGCGAGGTAGTTTTTCAACACGTCTTGTCAAAGCAGAGATCGTGTCCCCTTATTACGGGATTCTCATCAATACGGGCGTGGGTAACCCAATTGCGCCATCAATTGCGGCGCTTGGGGGATAAGCGAGTTTTACCAGGCAAGTGGGGACGCTTAGCTTCACCCATATAAAGGGATAAGGATTCACCTTTCTATCCATGCCTTCTTCCTCCTTCGCTCATCCGTTTTCGCCACTCGAGTTCTAGCGCCCAAGTCCACACTTCCCACCTCAACCTTCTCCAACCATGTCCGGAGCGGGATGCAGGTGGATGGTCTCCTCCATCATGGAGGGAGACATCAAGAAACTGAGGAGAGCCGGATACCTGCCCGATGACATCGCACACCGGCTCCCAGATGAGGGGCAGCTCATCCCCACCCCGAGGCCCAATGAGAGGGTAGTATTCCTCACCCATTTCCTCCGCGGACTGGGATTCCCTCTCCATCCATTTGTCCGGGGGCTCATGTTCTATTACGGCCAGGATTTCCATGATCTGGCCCCGAACTTCATCCTCAACATCTCGGCGTTTATCGTCGTGTGCGAGGCCTTCCTCCGCATCAAGCCCCACTTCGGCTTATGGCTGAAGACCTTCAATGTCAAGCCGAAGGTGGTGGGCGGCCGCCAGGCGGAGTGCGGAGGCACCATGGTGGGCAAGATGCGCAACGTAACATGGCTCGAGGGCTCCTTTGTGGAAACCATAAAGGGTTGGCAATCGGGGTGGTTCTACATCACCGAGACGCGCGACCCTGTATGGGCAGCGGCCCCCGAGTTCCGATCTGGCATCCCCACGTGGCTCACCTCCTGGAAAGAGCTAACCGGACTCCAAACATGTATTCAAAACATGGTGAACAAGAAGCTCAAGCTTGTCAACATAGTCCAAGTTATGCTCATCCACCGGATCCTCCCGTGCCAACAACGGGAGTTCAACTTGTGGGAGTTCGACTCGACGCAGCACCGAACTCTGAACAGGCTCTTCGACACGACTCATGAAGATGCCTGGAGGGTGCTATTCAAAAGTGCCGAGGTTCCCCCCTCCTACTACTGATGATCGCGGATTCAGCGCGAAGCGCCAAGCCAGTGCAGTAAGCTGCTTTACCTTTCACAACATACTTATTTTTTTATAGATTGACTCTATGCGGGATCTAAACTCCCGTACGTTTGACAGGACTGGCAGAAGATGGCCGGACAGATCGACTGTCCGGCTCCTTTGCCCGAAGGCCCCGCAAACGCTCTTCTGGCGAAGATGTTGAATCTGGCCCCTTATACGGTGCCAGAGAAGACCAAGAAGGCCAAGGGAACCCGAAAGAGTTCCCGATGCCAGGCGTCGTCGGACTCACCGTCCGATGACTCTGTGGCGCACTCTTTCCCTGAAGACGAGGACGAAGAGGAAGAAGATGCTCCCCCACCGACTGGGGGAGACAGGAAAAGGAAGGCCGCCCCAACTGGGGAGGCCAGAGGATCCAAGAAGGGAAGGACTCTCCTACCGGACAGTTCCACCGCCGCTGATGAAGGCGAAGACGAGTGCTTGCCCAGGGCCAAGCCCCCGGGAAGATCGTAAGTATTTGGATACCAGAGTAACTCATGGAATTCCTTTGTCGCACTGTTTTCCCTAATCGACGAACATAATTATGCAGGCCGCCACGAGCCAATATCGAGGTATCATCAGACGGCTCCTTGGGCTTGTCGGACATGGATAGCGATCCATTCCCGACCGCCACCTCCCGTCATACTGCCGATGACGCCGAGGTGTTGTCTCAAGAGGCACCGAATCAAGGGGAGACAGTCCCGGAGGCGTCTCAAGGCGACCTTCCGGACTCTGGGAGCCGAGGGGACGGGGCCCCTGAGAGCTCCGAGTTTGGCCCTCAGCCGAACACCGCACCGGACCCTCCAGCGGTTCCGGGCTCGGGCAGGCGGCCTCCTTCTAAGAGGGGCAAGACGCCTGTGCCGGTGACCTCTGTCCATCCAGAGGCGTCGGACAGTCTGCTGGAAGCGCTTTGCAGCGCTTCCATCGACGAGGAGCACCGCACTATCATGAGTGTGGTGATCCAGAAGGTTTAGTCCACCAAGAGCGGATTGACTGAAGCCTGTGCCAGCCTTCTAACAGGCTTCAAGGTAAGTGTTTTAAAATGTAGTAGAAATATTACCGCATAGACAGTAGCCCCTGATGCTTTGTTCGGTGTTCACAAAGAAAAGCCAAGCGGAGGATCAAATAATATCGCAAGAGTCTAATATAAGTATGTCAACATGCATATGCAGGCTTCGCTGCTGGCGTCCGCCGCACTAACTGCGGAGGTCGCCGTACTGAAGCAGGACCTCGAGGGGTCCAAGAAAGAGCTCGTCCTTGCCAAGAGGCAGCTCGAGGAGAACAAGGGTAAGTAATACCCTGTCTATAGATATGTATATATAAAAGAGGACGCGATTGCAAAATGACAGGATCATCGTATATTTGCCAGGGGCCACGACCGAGGTGGCGACCCTGGAGCAAGCACTAACCAAGGCCGAAGATAAAGCGGCCAAGGAGCGCACCGAGCGGGAAAAACAAGAGGCTCGGGTGGGCGAGGTGCAGCAAGAGCTCCAGGATCTCGTGACGAAGCACGAGGCGTTGGAGCTTGACTCGAAGACGCGAGAGTCTGAGCTTGCCGCGGCCCTCGAGGACGCAAAAAGTGCCAAGGCCGAAGCCCAAAAGGCCCTCCAGGAGATTGACGCAATGAAGAAGATAGCGGCGGGTAAGGCATTCTATATGCAGAGCAAGCATGCAAAAGTAAATTACCGATTACATACCCAAATTCGGAGCTCTCCAGGAGCATTCGCAGATTTGCCCCGCAGCGTGTCGGATGCCACGCAGTTTTACCAGGCCGACGAGGGAAGTTCAATGGAGAAGCTGTTGTGGTCTCAGTATACTGGGACCGAACACCCGATGCCTCTGAGCGACCAGCTAAAGCAGCAGGTCGAGCTGCACAAGGCGGCCGAACATGCCATGAAAGGCCTTATAGTCCGGCTGTGGCCTAGCGACGTCCTTCCGAACAGCTACTTCGGCCTGGTGAGGCGGCTTGTGGATGCCTGCCCACGGCTGGAGGTCATCAAGAGGTCCATCTGCATCGAAGGTGCACGCCGGGCTTTCTCCCGTGTGAAGGTGCAGTGGGCCAAGCTAGACGCTGTGAAGCTGATTAAGGAAGGGCCGCCGCAGGGCAAGGAGCATCGCACCCCTGAAATTTATTATGAGGGTGTCCTGAAGGGTGCCCGTCTTGTAGCGGACGAATGTTCAAGGGATGTAATATTTGAGTAAACTTGCTCGTGTGATCCTGTATGATGAAAACTTGTTTCATATGCGCTATGCAACGCTTGTGTGAATTTAAAATATTACCTTCTGTTTGGCCGTTTATCCAATATGAGAGATGGCTAGTCCTCGGCTTCTGCCCCCATGCCACGAGTGCTGGGGTGTTCGGGATAAACCTGAGCACTCTTGTTCCCATATTTGGGTCCTTCGAGGGAGGTGCTCAGCACAACGAACAAGGCAACCGGACTAATAATGCTTTATCAATCTCACTTAGCCATAGAATTCTATAATTTTAAATTTCGGCGAAGCCCCTAGTATTCGGAAGGCCGAATTCGGGGCGCGATACACGCCTGTAAGCCGGACAGGGCCGGCCCCTCGCCCTAAGCGACATAAGTCTTTAGGGACTCGAAAAACCTCGTCGAACAACGACTAGTCTCTCGCCTTATCATGACAGTCAGTTTTGGCTTTCTCTACTGAGGTGCTGAACCCAGCAGAACCGGGGCACAATCGCAGTAGTTCTCCTAGCGCTACCTTAGCCGATAGAGCGGAACATAAGGTACCAAAACATAGGAGCCGGGCAAACCCAACATTTGACCAAAGACATGATTCGGAGTTGATGCATATAATGCTGTAAGTTCGGGGTGCCGCACTTGTGAAAGTGTTCAGGCTTTTCACACCGTATTGTGAGGTACGTAAGCCCCTGGTGTATTAGCCGTACCAAGGTGTACGGTTGCAAGGTGTCATTAATGAACACACACACACACACACACACACACACACACACACACACACACACATATATATATATATATATAACAAGAATGCAATAATAGTCGTAATGTCATGCATTGTTTATTAAAAAATTGCGTTAAAGCAGAGTGATACAGATAGTACGATAAGCAAAGACTAGGACTATGTCCTTCCAAGGGCAAGCTGAGGAACAATATTAAATCGAATATTTCACTCGTTACTGTAATCAACCTGGGAATTCTGTGGTATGACGTAGTTGTCTGCCTCCTTGGTTGCTGCATCATGTGTTCGGCAATAGTGCTGTCGGACAGTGTTTCCAGAGATTAAGGCCCTGAAGAAAAAAAAAAGAAAAATAACCAAACGGGAAGCGCCTAGTGCTGTTTAAGCTGCGTCTTGGGGCGTGCCGCAGTTGTGCCCCCTCCCCACCTGTGGCCATGGTATTTTTAATGCGTAATTATGTACGCGCGGCACGAGTTTCACCGTTGGGCTGGGATTGGGGTGGCCGCAGTATTGCTACGCGAGCCCAGATCGCGCCAGGCGGTCTATTTGCCGATTGCCCCGAGCGCGCTTGAAGGTGTCCGGGCTTTGAAGCGCCGAACTGGTTGATTGCCTTGAGAGGCTGCTTTGCGCTTCTGCTGCGAGGGCCATGGTGTGCTCCTCTGTTCGGAGGGAGCGCTTTGTGTTTCCATTGACTGTAATAACTCCACGAGGTCCTGGCATCTTGAGCTTGAGGTATGCATAATGTGGTACCGCATTGAATCTAGCAAATGTGGTTCGCCCGAGCAGCGTGTGATAACCACTGCGGAACGGGACTATATCGAAGATTAACTCTTCGCTTTGGAAATTATCCGGGGATCCGAAGACCACTTCCAGTGTAACTGAGCCTGTGCAATGGGCCTCCACACCTGGAATGACGCCTTTAAAGGTCGTTTTGGTGGGTTTGATCCTTGAGGGGTCTATACCCATTTTGCGCACTGTGTCCTGATAAAGCAGGTTCAGGCTACTGCCGACATCCATAAGGACTCGAGTGAGGTGGAATCTGTCAACGATTGGGTCTAGGACTAGTGCGGCAAATCCTCCATGATGGGTACTAGTGGGGTGGTCCCTGCGATCGAAGGTGATCGGACAGGAGGACCAAGGGTTGAACTTTGGGGCGACTGGCTCCAACGCATATACGTCCCTGAGCACACGCTTCCGCTCCCTCTTGGGGATGTGGGTCGTGTATATCATGTTCACCGTCCACACTTGGAAACCTCTTCTGCCCTCCGGTGTGCGGCTGCCGGGGCTCCTCCTCGTCATCGCTATGCGGCCCCTTGTCTTTGTTTTCGACAATTAACTTGTCGGCCTGCTTGAACACCCAACAGTCCCTGTTGGTGTGATTGGCTGGCTTTTCTGGGGTGCCGTGTATTTGACACGAGCGATCGAGTATACGGTCCAAGCTGGACAGTCCCGGCGTACTTTGTTTGAATGGCTTTTTCCACTGACCGGGTTTAGAGCCTTTAAATCCGACATTGACTGCCGTATCCTCAGTATTTTCGCTATTAATGCAGCGCTTATGTTTGTTGCGACGTGACCTGCCATCGTCCTTGGTATCTGAGGTACCATGGTTCTTTGATATGTTATTACTGCGAGCCAGCCAGCTGTCTTCTCCCGCACAAAAGCGGGTCATGAGCGTCGTGAGAGCTGCCATAGATTTCGGCTTTTCCTGACCAAGGTGCCAGGCTGGCCACTCGTCTCAGATGTTGTGTTTGAAAGCAGCTAAGGCCTCTGCATCCGGACAGTCGACAATTTGATTTTTCTTTGTAAGGAACCGAGTCCAGAATTGCTTGGCCGACTCTTCTGGCTGCTGAATTATGTGGCTCAAGTCATCGGCGTCTGGTGGTCGCACATAAGTGCCCTGAAAGTTGTCGAGGAATGCGGCTTCCAGATCTTCCCAACAGCTAATGGAGTCCACTGGCAAGCTGTTAAGCCAATGCCGCGCTGGTCCTTTGAGCTTTAGTGGGAGGTATTTGATGGCGTGTAAGTCATCATCGTGGGCCATGTGGATGTGGAGGAGGAAATCCTCAATCCATACTGCGGGATCTGTTGTGCCGTCGTATGATTCAATATTTACAGGTTTGAAACCTTCTGGGAATTGATGTTCCATTACTTCGTCTGTGAAGCATAAGGGGTGTGCGGCGCCTCTGTATTGGGCTATATCGCGATGCAGCTCGAATGGGTCTTGCCCGCTGTGTTCGGCCCGGCCGGATTTGCTTTTACTGTATCCGGTGTGACATTTATCGTCTCGCAGAGTGGTGCGCCGTCGTGATCCATAGATCGATCTTGCATGATTTGCTTTGTCCTCCAATATGTCTCGCAGGTCTGGCGTATCTCCCCATGCCTTTTTATTTGAATGGCGTCGGGGTGGAGGCTGAGCTTTTGGCTGGAATGCCTCTCTATCATGGCCACGAGGTGGCCGATCAGCCGTATCATATGCTTCTTCCTCCAGTTAGGGTAGTAACCTGCACTTTGGGTAATTCTTGGAGGGGCGCTCGATGTTATATTCCTCGGCCGCGAGGACTTCAGTCAATCTGTCAGCTAGCAGATCTTGATCAGCTTGAAGCTGCTGCTGCTTTTTCTTCAGGCTATTTGCCGTGGCCATAAGCCGGCGCTTGAAGCGCTCTTGTTCGACGGGATCCTCTGGTACGGTGAATTCACCGTCGCCGAGCCTTGCCTCGTCTTCGGAGGGGGGCATGTAATTTTCATCCTCCTCCTCTCCGTCTGTCGCTCTCTCAGGAGAGCTGGCTCCTTCATCCTCCTGCTCTAAATCTTGCTGGAGGGGATTGTTGTTGTCTTCGGCACTATTTGGAGTGTTATTATCTCCTGTGCCGGTATCACCACTTTTGCTTTGGCGGGACTTATAGCGGCGCCGCTGACGTCGGCGCTTGGGTTGCTTCTTGGAGGGGTCATCCTCCGCTATCTCGTCGCCATTGCCTTTGTTGGGTGTATCCACCATGTATATGTCATATGACGAGGTGGCTTTCCAGTGCCCTATAGGCGCTGGTTCATGTTCGTCTCCTACATCGTCGTCCATACCGTCGATGTCTTCGGAGTCGAAGTCGAGCATGTCGGTTAAATCATCGACAGTGGATACTAAGTGGGTCGTGGGTGGGTGTCGATTTTCTTCGTCGTCCGCATCCCAATCATGTTGGCCATAGTCCGGCCAGGGCTCTCCTGACAAAGAGAGAGACCTTAGTGAATTCAGAATGTCGCCGAAGGGCGAGTGCTGAAAGATATCCGCGGCGGTGAATTCCATGATCGGCGCCCAATCGGATTCGATTGGCAGGGGCGCGGATGGTTTGGGGTCCGGAAAAGAGTCTGGCACCTTGGAGTCACGGGCTGCGCACAGGGTTAGGATGGTGTTTGGCTCGATCGCCATTGAGACTGCAGCCCCTGAGGCGGTGTCTAACCACCCATCCTCGATTGGCGCAGTTGGCTCCGAACTAAGGGTCGGAGCTGATGAGGGTGCGGCCTCTGAGGTACTGCTCGGCGGCAGAGCTAGGTCATACCCATCGTGACAGTGCAGCGCGTCCGGCTGCGGCTCGAATCCGTCGAAGATCAAGTCTCCACGGATGTCGGGCGTGTAGTTCAAACTTCCAAATCTGACCTAACGGCCAGTGGCGTAGCTTTCAATCTGCTCCAGAAGGCAAAGCGAATTAGCCCGCAGTGCAAAGACGCCGAATACGAAGATCGGTCTGGGGAGAAAAGTCTCACCCTGGACTGCATTGCTATCGATGATAGTAGGAGCCATCGAGCCTAACGGCGACGACACAGAGGAACTCTCAATGAAAGCACCAATGTCGGTGTCAAAACCGACGAATCTTGGGTAGGGGGTCCCGAACTGTGCGTCTAGGCTGGATGGTAACAGGAGGCAGGGGACATGATGTTTTACCCAGGTTCGGGCCCTCTTGATGGAGGTAAAACCCTACGTCCTGCTTGATTAATATTGATGATATGGGTAGTACAAGAGTAGATCTACCATGAGATCAGAGAGGCTAAACCCTAGAAGCTAGCCTATTATATGATTGTATGTTGTGATTGTTGTCCTACGGACTAAAACCCTTTGGTTTATATAGACACCGGAGAGGGTTAGGGTTACACAAGGTCGGTTACAAAGGAGCAGATATCCATATCCGTATTGCCTAGCTTGCCTTCCACGCCAAGTAGAGTCCCATCCGGACACGAGACGAAGTCTTCAATCTTGTATCTTCATAGGCTAACAGTCCGGCCAAAGGATATAGTCTGGCTGTCCGGAGACCCCCTAATCCAGGACTCCCTCAGTGCCTTCATCCGAAGTGGAGATGAAGGAGCACACTAAGAAGTACGCTGAATGGCTGAAGAATTGTTTGGCACAAGGATCCATCGATGACATTGCTACGTGGTTGGCACAAAATCCATCACCTACAGTGTTGACGTACCAAGCATATGACATAAATGGATACACGTTCTACACCGAGGAACGTGATAAGAAGACCTCGTATCAGAACAGCTCTGTTCGAATAGAATGCATGACTGTAAATGAAGCTGATAAAAGGGTATACTATGGAACCATCAAAGAGATTTGGGATCTTGACTATGTGAAAGTTAAGGTGGCATTATTCAGGTGCGCATGGATCCCTCTTGGTCAGGTAAGGATTGATGAGTACAGGAAGACCTGTGTTAACAGGACAACAATGGCATATCACACGGACCCATTCATTCTTGCCAGGGATGCTACCCAGATTTTCTTTGTGGAAGACGCCTTGCATAAGAACGGCCATTTAGCGATGGATGGGAAGATAAGGGTACTGGGTGTCGATGATGTTGCCGATCAGGACGAGTACGATGAATTTGATGAGTTGCCATCCAAGGGATCGCGCACCAGTGCAACAGAGAAGCGTAAAATCATCAAAAACCCCAAGTTCATTCGTGGTCAACTTAATGATCCCAGTTCCCCCATGTACATGGGAATTAAGCCGTAAGACTAGTCTTTATGCCTACCCTGCAACTTAATTCGTTCAATTTAGAACTATCGCGTGTAATGAATTTGTGAGTTATGCCCGGTTTTCTGTTGATGTAAGAACCATTAATATGTTGACCTTGATATGCTGTCAACTCAGGCAATGAATATGGACTATTTTTTGTTGTTATTATTATTATTACTACTACTACTACTACTACTATTATTATTATTATTATTATTATTATTATTATTATTATTATTATTATTATTATTATATCATAGAGGTAGCACACTCAATAGATCTCACTACAGTATATGTGAACAAAAATATGCAATCTGGTTTGCGAATAGCACACGGTTCATTGATGAAAGTCGCGTGCCGACCAAACCCCGTCACCCCACCCACAATCTGAGTCGTGCTTTCTGATTGGCCAGAACCCAAACCTCACAGATCGTACGTCTGCACCATTGGATGCTCCTAGATCGAACGGCGATCCTCATCCCTTTCAACAGCACATGCAGTTCCGGTTGTAATTTTATTTTTATGCACAAAATGCACATTAATCTCAAAAAATGTCTTAAATATAGCAAATGATACATGAAATGCACCAGAAAATCAAACCCGTGGTATAATGGTGATTGCGTACCGTGGAAATTTTTATGAGGCCAAACAATGAAGTCACCGACCACAGGAGTTTGAATTGACATGTCTCCTTTTGGAAAACCATGATCCTTCATGTGAGATGCTCCGGTTTGGAAGGAGCGGTCATCAAAACTTGTGGCAAACTTTACCAATTTTTTCCACAGGGTCGTGAGAGCACGCCACAGGCACACATCTATTTTGATGATGTCCGTACTCCATCTGAATTTTCTATAATTAAAATACCAACTAGGCCTACGCCAGTGGCCGCACCTCGCGGCCAAAATGTTTGAAACTTCTCCCCGCTTCTCGAACAAACGGATGAAAAATCACAAAGCGACGCACAAATGATATGTACACCTTTGCTAGGCTGATAGTAAGGGGGTATCATAGCTGTATATATCATGCATGCCAACTAGGCAATTTTGATGAGCCGTCATAGATTTAATTAAATGAAGAAAGAGAGGGTTAAGTATCATATCATGAAACCGTATCATAATAAATGTTATGCTACTATGTGTCATGCATGACAATATAAATAAAGTACTACATATGATACTAGCTGACTACTCTATGATACTATGCATTAGAGCAAGTAAGTACACAATAGTGACATAAGACTAGCGACAATGGGTAACATAGAATGTTACTAATCTATGTTACTACCTCTATAGTGTGGAGTAACATATGTGTAGTAACATGCAACACTTCATTTATTAGGCTATAGACTCATCTTGCCTTGAGACGTGTGATGTTACTCAGACTAGCCACAATGGGTAGTAACATAGACTAGTAACATGCCCACGTGTTACTAGTCTATGTTACTACCTCTATAGTGGGGAGTAACATATATGTGTGGTAACATGCAACACTTCATTTATTAGGCTATAGACACATCTTGCCTTGATATGTACATGTGATGTTACTCATACTAATAGTAACTAGCTATGTTACTACTTTTCTCTCTTTCTTCATTTATTGCTTGCCACATCATCTACTTAATTTATCTAAATATGTGTGATGTTACTATATACCTATGTTACTCCCATTGTGGGTAGTCTCATACTATAGTAAGACTAGTCACAGTGGGGAGTAACTTAGAGTAGTAACATGCATATGTTACTAGTCTATGTTATTATCTCCATAGTGTGTAGTAACATATGGTTGTGTCATGCATCACTTCATTTATTAGGTTGTAGACTCATCTTTTCTTGATATGTGTGTTGTTACAGTAACTAGCTATGTTACCACATGACTCTCTTTCTTCATTAATTACATGCCACATCATCTATTTTGCCTAGATAAGTGTGATGTTACCACCTATATATGTTACTCCCACTGTGGTAGTTCAATTAAGACTATACCCATAGTGGGAGTAACATAGGTAGTAACATCACGCATATCCACTTTCCTCCATTTCTTCATTTATTGCTTGCCACATCATCTATTTTATCTAGATATGTGTGATGTTACTACCTATGTTACTCCCATTGTAGGTAGTCTGGCTATAAGGAATAGAATAATATACATGTGCTTATTAGTTGGAGGAAAGAGAAGAGAAGCGGGCTCTTGGTTAGTAGAGCCAACTGCAACACGAGACCCAAGACACTTTGTGAGGATGTAAGGTGGGCCAACTATTGATAAACTAGTACATATATAAAACTTATTATTGTACATGCCCTCTAAGAGGTTGGCTGTATATGACATGGCAACTTCTTATAGCCGACCCTTGGTTGTATTATTAACCATGCTCTTAGTGAGGTAGCTAGTATATCATAGACGAGTAGCTAGTATCAGACTAGCCACAGTGGGAGTAACTTCAGCAGTAGCACCGACTCCAACTCAGCAAACTTGCTTATGTGGCAATAAGTTAATGAGGAGAGATATAGTTTCAGTAACTTAGCTAGTTATTGTAGCATCACATGCATGTCCCAATGCAATATGACTCTGTAACCTAAGAAATGAAGCTTTGCATGACACTACACTTATGTTACTACCCACTATGAAGGTAGTAACATATATAGTCTAATGATACGTGTATGTTACTAGTGCACTACTCTCCATTGTGGCTAGTCTCATACTCCCCCTCCTTTCCGGTTTAGGCTGGTTGTAATGGTATTATCATAACCGGTATCATGCATGCCGACTAGACTTTCTGGATGATGTGGCACACAAGAGAGGATGTGGTATCATATCATGATACCGTGTCATATTAGATGTTGTACTACTACTTTGTGTGATGCATGACAATTAGTAATGCAACCTAAGATGTTAACTTATGATACTATGCATTATAGAAGTAGTATCCTAGCTACACTATCATATATATGCATGATACTCCCCATTACAACCAGTCTTATAGGGTTCAATTCATAAGTACGGTCATATATGATATATACTCCCTCCATAAACTAATATAAGAGCATTTAGATCACTATTTAGTAATCTAAACGCTCTTATATTAGTTTACACAGGGAGCTAGTACTACTCTATGATACTATATATGCACTACGTACGTAGTATCATACACTAGTATCATATGCATGATACTATATATATATAGTATATATGATACTCCCCACTATATAAGGCTGGCCATAGTGGTGGTATTATAGCCGACGATGCCATGCACTCGGAAATAGCAAGTATGCTGATGTGGCAAAGAATTATATATATATATATATATATATATATATATATATATATATATATATATATATATATATATATATAAAGAGGGTTAGAGTAACATATAGTAGGTAGATACCGTATCATGTTAAATGCGATGCTAATTTGTGTCATGCATGGCAATAAATATGATCTATATATGATACTATACTCTATGTATTATACTATGCTCTATAATTAATTAAAGGTAGTGTCATATGTATCGTATATTCATGATACTAGTATATGACATTCTCCACTATACTCATGATTTATTACCGTGGAAAAAAATTGGAGGCGAAACGATGAACTCGTGTTTTCATTCGAACAAAAATATGATGTTAGGTAATGTAAATGGTTTTCAAAGAGCACACGGTTCACTCACGAAAGCCGTGTGTCCACTAAACCATGGCCGATGCACCCCCCCACCCCTCTGCCATGCGCACGATCTGAGTCGTGCGTTCTGATTGGCCAGAACCCAAACCCCACAAATCATATGTCCGCACCGTTGGATGCTCCCAGATCGAACGACAATCCTCATCCCTTTCGACACGAAATGCAGTCTGTCTAGGAATTGATTTATATGCCAACATGCACGGTAAATGCCAAAAAATGTCTTACATATAGCACATGAGACCTGAAATGCGCCAGCAAATCAAACCCGTGGTAAATTTGTGATTGGTTCACGTGCAAAAAATTTAGAGGTGAAACGATGAACTCACGTCTTCATTTCAAAATTAGTACGTCTTCATTTCAAACGAAATTATTCTGTTTGTGCACACGAGCGCTTAGAGGCAACCGTTTGCATAGGCTTTTCCGCGCGCGCGGCGACCGGGGATATTTTTCACCCTTTTCACCTAGGCCGCCAACACCCCACCACCCCCCCACCATCTGCCCGCGTTTAACTCAACTAGTCCACCCAATCTCCTTCACCAGCTCCCCCCTCCCCTAGATCCACAGCAGAACCCTCTCCGGCGCCGCCGTGCTCACCCCGGCCGTGTGCCCGCTCTTCGGAGTCAAGCCTACCTCCACTGCTATTCCCAACACGCGGCGGCCCGTGCCTCACCGTGTTCGTTTGCTCGCCAGCCACCCTCGAGCATATCGATGCAGTAACCCTTGCCTCTCCTGTGGTCCGACCGGGTTTGCATTAAGAAGCCTGTTAGTTACTGCTCTCCATCATGTTGAGGCATATTTCCTCGCAATCCCTCTTCCAATTTCGTTCCGTATGTTCCCAAATTGGCTATAAAATAACGGAGAACATATATATGTTCATTATCTACCTTCCTTACTACATATAAGATGTATTTGTTCCAATAAGTTACTGCCTATTTACAGATCATGGGCGCACGAGTCACACAGACTTAATAAATTTGCCGTACATTTTCAAAATTATTTTATGGCATGTTTAGAAAGCTTGATACCAAGTTGTTAGTTTTATGCTTATCCTCCTTTCCTGAGTTTCGTATGTGTTCTCTGTAGATGCCGAGTAGCAGCCACAACACTCATTCTGGCCATGTATCTTCATCTGATTCGGACAACCCTAGGTCTTCAGCAGATTGTGAGGGATCAAGTAGTCTTGAACGGGATAGAGCTGCAGAAATTACCCTTCCGGTCAGGACACGGAGGAACGCTCCAAGGAATCCTACACAAAAGCCTAAAGGTGTATATGAAGTAACCGAGATTGATTTAAAGTCCTGGGCTCCAACTAAACCAGATAAAGCACGCATGAGGTTCAGGAGTGTGTGTGGATTTGTTGGCAGGGAAAGGCTCAACATTAATCTTCCGGGGTTTCGGAAGGCTGACATAGAAACACGGTGAAGGATAGTCCGGGAGATAATGGATCACTTCAACGTTCCATAGCAGTGGAGAATGCAGGTGGAACACGCTGCACTGAAGAAGGCTAGGGATGCTTGGAGAAACTGGAAGCACATGTTGTACAAGAAGTACTTGAGTGAAGGCAAGGACCCAATCCCCGCATACCCCCAAATTACAAAGGCAGACTGGGCAGAATTCAAAAGGGTCAGGGCAACTCCAGAGTTTGCTGCAAAGATTTTCAAGCAATCAGAACTTTAGAAGAAGAACATACACCCCCACCATATGGGTGTGGTAGGATACTACGGCATAAAACTGATATGGGAACAGGAGGACAAAGAAGCAGTAGCGGCGTGTGGGAATCCGGCCTTTAGTGAAATCAAGGGCGAATGCATCAGAGACTACTTACGGGCATGTGCAAAGAGGCATGATGACGGAACTTATTACTTTGAAAATGCACGTGACGCCAAACTGTAAGAAGTGATGGTAGAGGCTTCCAAGATCCCTGGAAGGTTCTACAAGAACTCAGGGCCATGTGACATTCTGTCCATTGCTCTAGACAGAAAAGAGCCCCCTGGCCGTGCAAGGGGTATAGGTGTTAATGTCCCGCACAAGAGGGCTTTCACACTTAGGAAAGAAGAGAGGCTCAGCATGAAAAAAGCGAGGAGTGAAATGAAGCAGAATGCATTGTTTCAAAAGTTGAAGAAGGAGATTTATCCGGCTGTTCGAAAGGATGTTGAGGAGTCAATGATGATGCAGAAGACTCTAACACTGACAGATAGCCAGCAGATGGGAGGGGAGGCGGGCATGGATGATGTTGCTTATTGCGCGACGACAACACTACACAAGAGTAGCTGTGCATCAGCTGACCCCAGCAACATTGAGACTACAGCTGCTCGTGATGATGCTATATCTGATCTATCTGGAATGAAAGACAGACTGAAGGGCATGCTTACACTTTATGAAGGTACATTAAAATGTGCAACAGCCTGGGTTTGCCCACCCTTCTTGGAAAATGGCCTCTTTTTGGACAATGTGTCATTGAAGCCAGGCTGTGTGAAGTGCTACGTGACTAAAGTAAAGCATGGATTCAATGAATTTTCCCTAAAGAATGTCCTAGGAGACTTCGATGAGCTAAGGACCTCGGGAGAAACACGATTACATTACATCCAGTGGCCACGAAAGGAAATATAGTTCATAGATGAGATTCCTGAAGCCCCGCCAAGAGCAACCATTGTCGCCTCTCAACCGGTGACGCTCTCCTTGCCAAAGCAGCTCTCACGGGCTGATGCATCAACCTATGATCAGCCAGACCAACTTTGTGGCATACAGGCCATGACATCCTCCGCCCCAAAGCGGCCACTGGCAAGGCCTACTGATGAAGCTATATACCTAGGGTAGGGTCATGGACCTGTCCAAACTGACCTACCCAAGGACACCTCCAGAAGAAATCACATTTCAATCAACTTGGCGGTGTTTCACTCGACGGACTCGAAGACACTCGACCAAGATCCAACCACCCGACGGCCAGGAGACCTAAAGTCACTCCGCACGCTAACGGTCGGTCATTAAGTAGCTTTTATGGTCATCATAGCACTTTATTAGGGGCATTACCAGTAAACGCCCGACCTTAATGTACTTAAAACCCTGCATAACTGAGGGCCGGAGGGGTCTGGCGGACTCTATATAAGCCACCCCCTCCTCAGTGTAAAGGGTTCGCACCCTTATAATTCATACTCTCATAATCCAGTCGACCGCCTCCGGGCTCCGAGACATAGGGCTATTACTTCCTCTGAGAAGGGCCCGAACTCGTAAACCTTGCGTTCTTACAACTTCTCCATAGCTAAGATCTTGCCTCTCCATACTTAACCCCCTACACTACTATCAGACTTGGAACCACGACAGTTGGCGCCCACCGTGGGGCGGTGTTTTAGCGTTTGTTGGAGGAGTTGCGACCTTTTCCGACCCGAATCATCATGGTTTTCGGCGGAGTTTTGGTGGAGGGCCGCGAGATCCGTCTCGGTGCGCTCACGTTCATCGTCGATGACTCTGCTTGGCTCCAGGAGGCTCCGCTCGACGTGGACACACTCCCTGTTCGCGGGGCAACGCACTTTAGCGTGTGCGTCCGCGGCGTTCTCCCGCGGCAACCGTTGACCCCCTACCAGTCGGCTCCTATGTTGTCCTCCCTCCCCGTCTCCCGCCGGCGCAAGCGCTCCGGTCGGTCGAGACTTCAGCGGTGGGTGAAACACGCGGTGGCACATCAGTCGGCCACCCCTCAAGTCGCGGCGATCGAGCCCGACGAATCCCTCTACGGCCTGTTCGACTGGCTCTGCAGAGACCACATCCGAGTGCGACAGCAGCGATCCGGCGGTGGAGGTTCTGATGGTCGATGGACCGGCTAGTCGTCCCGGTTTTCCCCGCACCGACGGAGGCGCGGGTGGAGGCGACCCGTCGCGTCCCCATGAGGAGTATCTTCCCGAGCCTCTCACGTTGCTGCAGAGAGAAGAACTTCGCCGCCGGAACGTGGATGCACTGCACACTCCTATCGTTGGAGAAACCCCCGAGGCTCGCTCCTTGGAAGACGCGCGCCTAGCAAACTTGGCCGAGCGCACTCGACTGGAGAACCTCCAGCGAGCACTCGACGAGCGTGCGCAACAATGGGTTCTTGAATCCAGTCGACGTCAGCTCTTCCCGCCCCCGCAGGTATATCGAACTCCGATTCAGAATTTAGCAGCTATGGCCCGTATAGCGGAGTCGATTCAGCCTTCCCAGTCGGAGGCTGGCAGAGGCTTGCTGCAGATCAGAGCGTTACTCCGGGCAGCAGGAGACCAGAATTCCGCTGTTTCTCAGTCGCGCAACAGGATTCACAGCAGATCCGTTGCTGCGGACACAGTCCAGTCGGCTCACAGCCCGAGATCACCCCCGAGGCGTGAGGGACGTGGAGACCGGCGTGACCAGTATGGGAACCATGAGCAGTATGATCACCGAGTCGATCGTGACGGTCGACGTCGAGTGCCCACGCCTCCCCCGAGGAGCGGGTCGTATGTGCCTCGCCAGCAGGATGACAGGCGCCCTCATAGTGGTGGGCGAAGGATTCCAGTCGACCCCAGAGGGCCAGGCTTTGATGCGAGATCCATTCTCGTCCAAGGTTTGGTCAACAGGAACAGGGCTCACCGAGAAGGTCACGACAGAGATGCACCTACCAGCAGCAGAGTACATGTTTCGGGGCCAGAGTGCTTTAGTAGAGCCATCAGGGCCGCTGTGATTCCTCCCAACTTCAGGTTGGCAACTGGACTCAGTAAGTTCACTGGCGAGTCCAAGCCCGATACTTCGCTTGAGGACTACCGAGTGGCCGTCCAGATTGACGGCGGCAATGATGAAGTGGCCATGAAGCACCTGCCTCTCATGTTGGAGGGCTCGGCCAGAGCGTGGCTGAACCAGTTAGCGCCTAGCAGCATTTACACTTGGGAAGATCTCTCCCGAGTGTTCGTCACCACATTTGAAGGCACATGCAAGCGACCGGCAGGGCTGACGGAACTGCGGTCTTGCGTGCAGAAGCCGAATGAAACTTTGAGGGATTACATCCAGAGGTGGATCACGTTACATCACTCGATGGAGAATGTGCCTAACCACCAAGCAGTTTGTGCCTTCAAGGAAGGCGTCAAGTATAGAGAACTGAATTTGAAATTCGGTCGAACCGGAGATATGTCCCTGAATCGGATGATGGAGATTGCCACACCAAGTACGCTAATGGTGAAGATGAGGATCGACTCAGGAGTGGCAAGCTCAAGTCAGTCGCCCAAGAAACCGGAGGAAATTCCAATCGGAAACAGAAGCGGAAAGCCAAGCCAGCGGTTCCCGGGGAAGCCTTGGCTTTAACCCAAGGAAAGTTTAAAGGGAAACCTAAAGGATCTTCGAACCCCAAAAAGGTTAAAGACCAGGACGGAAATGATGTGTTGGACTTACCATGTCTCGTCCACACAAAGAAAGATGAAGAGGGTAATTTCATTTACCCGAAACATACCACTCGACAGTGTCGACTCTTGATCCAGCAGTTCCAGGGCAAGCAGCCCAAAGGTAAGGAAAAGGAGTCGGACAAGGTCGAGGACAAAGAAGACAGTGATGACGGATACCCTCAGGTCAATTCCACTCTGATGATTTTTGCTGATGTTGAAAGCAAAAGTCGACTGAAAGTTATTAACCGAGAGGTGAATATGGTCGCTCCAGCGACACCAAGTTATTTGAAATGGTCCCAGACTGCCATCACGTTCGACCAGTCCGATCACCCAACGCATATTGCCACCCCTGGGAGGCAAGCTCTAGTGGTCGACCCAATGGTTGAAGGCACTCGACTGACCAAAGTCTTGATGGATGGTGGCAGTGGTTTGAACATATTGTATGCTGAGACGTTGAAAGGGATGGGCATTCCGATGTCCAGACTCAGTGCCAGCAACATGAGTTTCCATGGAGTCATTCCTGGGAAGAAGGCTGAATCACTTGGCCAGATTGCTCTTGATGTGGTTTTCGGTGATTCCAAGAATTACTGCAAAGAGAAGTTGACATTTGAAGTTGTAGACTTCCAGAGTGCCTACCACGCTATTTTGGGCAGGCCGGCTTATGCACGCTTCATGGCCCGACCGTGTTATGTGTATCTCAAATTGAAGATGCCTAGCCCCAAAGGTGTGATCACTATTACGGGCAATCAGAAGAAAGTGGAAGAATGTTTTCAGAAAGGTTCGAAGATCGCCGATGCTTAGATGGCAGTGGTGGAGTTGCAGGACTACCAGAAGACTGCACACCCGAGTGATTTGTTGCAAGCCAAGAAGCCTGCTACAGAATCAGCTTTTCAGTCGACTGGCGATACGAAGATAGCTCACATCCACCCGACCGACCCCAGCGCTGCTCCAACTCATATCTCGACAACACTCGACTCCAAATAGGAAGAAGCGCTCATCCGGTTTCTCCGTGAGAACTGGGACATTTTCACATGGAAGCCCTCTGACATGTCGGGTGTTCCCAGGGAGCTGGCTGAGCACCGCCTAAGAGTCGACTCTAAAGTAAAACCTGTCAAGGAACATCTCCGACGGTCCGCCGTCCAGAAGAGAAAGACCATTGGCGAAGAGGTGGCTCGGCTCTTAGCGGCGGAGTTCATCCGAGAAATCTACCACTCCGAGTGGCTCGCCAATGTTGTCATGGTCCCCAAGAAGGACAAGTCACTTCGCATGTGCATTGACTTTAAACATATCAATCGGGCCTGCCCGAAAGATCATTTTCCTCTCCCCCGCATCGACCAGATAGTCGACTTGACTGCGGGATGTGAGCGACTGTCTTTTTTAGACGCCTATTCCGGGTACCATCAGATCCGTCTGTATGGGCCTGACGACATCAAAACAGCTTTCATCACTCCATTCGGGTGCTTCTGTTATGTTACCATGCCATTCGGCCTCAAGAATGCCGGAGCCACATTCATGAGGATGATTCAGAAGTGTTTGCTCACCCAAATCAATCGGAATGTGGAGGCGTACATGGATGATATTATGGTCAAGTCACGAAAGGGTTCCGACCTACTGACTAACCTTGCTGAAACCTTTGCCAACCTCAGAAGGTTTGATATCAAGCTTAATCCATCAAAATGCACATTCGGGGTTCCTGGCGGAAAGTCACTCGGTTTTCTCGATTCCGAATGGGGAATCGACGCCAATCCAGAAAAAGTCGGTACTATACTCTGAATGAAAAGTCCTGTGCGAGTGCACGATATTCAGAAGCTTACTGGTTGCTTGGCCGCCCTAAGTCGATTCATATCTCGTCTCGGTGAAAAGGCATTGCCTCTTTACCGATTGATGAAGAAGTCTGACAAGTTCAAGTGGACTCCTGAAGCTGACGCAGCGTTCGCAGAGCTCAAAGCTCTGCTCTCCACCCAGCCGGTGCTTGCTGCCCCAATCAGCAAGGAGCCTTTGCTGCTTTACATTGCAGCCACAGGACAAGTCGTCAGTACGGTACTTACAGTCGAGCGGGAAGAAGAAGGAAAAACCTTCAAAGTTCAGCGCCTAGTGTATTATATTTCTGAAGTCTTGACCCCATCGAAGCAAAGATATCCTCATTATCAGAAGCTCGTATATGGGACTTATATGACCACAAAGAAAGTTGCCCACTACTTCTTTGATCATTCCATTACAGTCGTCAGCGACACTCCGTTGTCAGAGATCTTGCATAACAGGGACGCGACTGGTCGGGTGGCAAAATGGGCGATTGAACTCCTTCCTCTAGATATCAAGTTTGAGGCAAAGAAAGCTATCAAGTCCCAGGCAATCACAGATTTCGTCGCCGAGTGGATTGAACAGCAACTGCCGACTCAGGTTCACTCGGAGCATTGGACCATGTTCTTTGACGGTTCCAAGATGCTAAATGGTTCCGGCGCCGGAGTGGTGTTGGTCTCCCCCAGAGGAGATAAACTCAGATATGTTCTTCAAATCCACTTTGATTCCTCTAACAACGTGGCAGAATACGAAGCACTTTTATATGGGTTGCGCATGGCCATTTCACTCGGCGTCCGTCGCCTCATGGTCTATGGCGACTCAGATTTGGTGGTTAATCAAGTGATGAAGGAATGGGACGTCAGAAGTCCAGCCATGACTGGTTATTGCAATGCAGTGAGAAAGCTGGAGAAGAAATTCGAGGGGTTAGAGCTTCATCACATACCCCGACTGAAAAATCAAGCAGCTGCTGATCTGGCAAAAATAGGTTCCAAAAGAGAATCCATTCCCAGCAATGTGTTTTTGGAACACATCCACACACCATTAGTCCAGGAGGATCCCTTCACTGAAGAGGCCCCGCAGCCAAAAAGCGCCACAGATCCGACTGAAGTTGAAGTTCCAGCTATGGTCAACCTGATCATGGAAGTCTTGGTTATCACTCCCGTTTTGACAGAACCGTACATCGCGTACATCCTAAGGAAAGAACTCCCAGAAGACGAAGAAGAAGCTCGACAGATCGGCCGTCGATCCAAGGCCTTTACAGTCATAAAGGGACAGTTATATAGAGAAAGCGCGACTGGGGTCGGCCAGAAGTGTATTACACCAGAAGAAGGTCAGATGATCCTTAACGATATCCACTCAGGAACCTGTGGTCATCATGCGTCCTCTCGGACCATTGTGGCTAAAGCATACCGAGCGGGGTTCTACTGGCCAAGAGCCAATGAGATGGCAAAAGAGATAGTCGACAAATGTGAAGGATGTCAGTATTACTCCAATATGCCGCACAAGCCCGCGTCAGCCCTGAAAACCATTCCACTCGTCTGGCCCTTCGCTGTTTGGGGGCTGGACATGGTTGGACCACTGAGAACAGGCAGGAGCGGCTTCACTCATGTGCTGGTAGCAGTCGACAAGTTTACCAAATGGATTGAAGCCAAGCCTATCAAGAATCTTGATGCTTGCACCGCTATCAGTTTCATCAGAGAGTTGATATTCAGATGTGGAGTTCCACACAGCATCATCACCGACAACGGGTCAAACTTCGATTCCGACAAATTCAGGGCCTATTGCGCCTCTCAGGGCACTCGAGTCGACTATGCTTCGGTCGCTCACCCCCAGTCGAATGGGCAAGCAGAAAGGGCGAACGGCCTGATTCTCAAAGGACTGACACCCCGATTGATGCGCGATCTCAAGCACGCAGCAGGTGCATGGGTCGACGAGCTTCCATCAGTCCTTTGGGGATTAAGAACAGCCCCGAATTGATCGACCGGAAGAACCCCATTCTTTCTGGTCTACGGAGCCGAGGCAATCTTGCCGAGTGACCTGCTTCACAATGCTCCCCGAGTCGAGCTCTACTCTGAAGATGAAGTAGAACAAGCCCGGCAGGACGCAGTCGACCTCCTAGAAGAAGAAAGAGAAATGGCCTTGATTCGATCGACCATCTATCAGCAAGACTTGCGTCGATTCCATGCCAGAAACGTGAAGAGCCGAGCCTTCCAAGAAGGAGTCTTAGTCCTCCGAGTGGATCAGCAGAAACCACACAAGCTCGCTCCTACTTGGGAAGGCCCCTTCATAGTCACCAGAGTCCTCCACAATGGAGCATACCACCTCTACAATGTCGATCGCTAGATTGATGAGCCACGAGCCTGGAATGCGGAGCTACTCCGCCCCTTTTATACTTGAGTTATCATTCAGATAAGATGTAATAAGAAAAAACTCCTGTAGTTTATTTATCAAAGACAAGAGCATTATAATTTTCCCAGTGATTATTATTGTTTTTGTTTACGTAAGAAATCCCCCAGTGGGTGGCTTAGCTGCGAATCCGCTTCGCCTAAGTTTATAAAAATGATTTCCTACCGAGTGGCGAGCCAGCCTCCCACTCGGAGTCTTAGCTACGAATCTGTTTCGCCTAAGTTTGAAAAAAAATCCTACCGAGTGGAGAGCAGCCCTCCCACTCGGGGGCTTAGCTGCAGTCCAGTACTCGCCTAAGTTCTCTCGCTTAAGGACTTAGCTGCAGTCAGGCACTCGCCTAAGTTTGAAAAAATCCTACCGAGTGGAGAGCAGCCCTCCCACTCGGGGGCTTAGCTGCAGTCCAGTACTCGCCTAAGTTCTCTCGCTTGAGGACTTAGCTGCAGTCAGGCACTCGCCTAAGTTTGAAAAAATCCTACCGAGTGGAGAGCAGCCCTCCCACTCGGGGGCTTAGCTGCAGTCCAGTACTCGCCTAAGTTCTCTCTCTTGAGGACTTAGCTGCAGTCATGCACTCGCCTAAGTTTGGAAAATTCCTACCGAGTGGAGAGCATCCCTCCCACTCGGGGGCTTAGCTGCAGTCCAGTACTCGCCTAAGTTTGAAAAACAAAAAATCTTACCGAGTGGAGAGCAGCCCTCCCACTCGGAGGCTTAGCTGCAGTCCAGTGCTCGCCTAAGTTCTCTTGCTTGAGGACTTAGCTGCAGTCAGGCACTCGCCTAAGTTTGAAAAATCCTACCGAGTGGAGAATAGTCCTCCCACTCGGGGGCTTAGCTGCAGTCCGGTACTCGCCTAAGTTTTCTCGTTTGAAGACTTAGCTGCGGTCAGGTACTCGCCTAAGTACGAAACACATCCCACTCTGCAGTAACAAGCTGTAGATCGACGGCCACCTCCTCCTTGGAGAGCTTCACCACAAATACAACATGCACTCCATCCTGCTCTGCAGTAACGAGGTGCAGGTCGACTGCTACCTTCCCCTTCGGAGCCGCGCCACAAGTACAAAAAAGTTGTCTCGAAAGAAGAACTATTTCCACTCGACGGGGGATTCATAAAGATATTCAATGATAAACCGAGTTCAGATAAATCCTAAAGGGTCCGGACCACAGGTCAAAGTGCTCAGGCATTCGTCCGGTTAAAACAAGAAAAACAAACGGCACTGAGCGTCGAGTGTATACAGAGGAAGACACTTACGCAGAAGCGACGTGGATGTCAATCTTAATCTTTGGCAACGCCTTCCGGATTTTCGGCTCCGCAACCTTGGGGTGCTTGAGTGCTTTCTTGGTCGGGGTTGGTGAAGAGATCCGAGGACGCTTCGAAGATTGACCAGCTTGAGCAGTCGCCTTTTCGCGGACGCTCGGTCGTTCTTGGGCAAGTTTGGATCGCCTCTCCCTGCGAGGAGGCGACTCGACTTCTTCTCCGTCGCTTGAGTCTTCGCTTTCTCCATCCTCTTCACCATCAGAAGTCCACTCGCCACTGTCGCCGCCGCTCGCCTCGCCTTCCAAGTCTTGCCCTTGCTCTTCATTGGGCATCGAGTACATTTCAATGAGGGCCTGAAAAAATAACAATCAAAAGACATTCAGTCGACCGCAAACGGGACATCACATGGAGAGTGGGAAAGTTACTTACAGAAACATACCTGCTCCGGCTGACGCGAGTTGTCGAATGGAGTCACCCTCCTGGATCCCCGAGGGTTGTCTTTGTTGCCAGTGATTCCTCTCAACCAGCTCTCCAAGGTATCCTCACTGACCTCCTCCAGGTGGATCCGAGTGGTATATTCGAGCCCAGAATACATCCACATTCGATGATCGCGCGCCTGAAGGGGTTGGATGCGTCGACCGAGAAAGACCTCCAGCAGATCCATCCCGGTCACTCCGTCGCGGACGAGCTGGACGACCCGTTCGACCAGCTCCTTGACCTACGCCTTCTCTTCTGGAACTATCTTCAGGGGAGCAGGCTTATCCACTCGAGCCAAGGAGAAAGGAGGAAGCCCAGTCGACTGGCCAGGGGTCGGCTGATCCTTGCAGTAAAACCAAGTCGACTACCAGCCCCGGACCGAGTCAGGAAGGATCATCGCTGGGAAAGTACTTTTGCTCCTCATCTGGATCCCCAGACCACCGCACATTTGGATCACCCGAGTCCTCTCGTCACTCGACTTGGTCTTTTTTACCGACTGGGAACGGCAAGTGAAGATATGTTTGAAGAGCCCCCAGTGCGGTCGACGGCCCAAGAAGTTTTCGCACATAGACACGAAAGCGGCCAGATAGACTATGGTATTCGGAGTAAAATGGTGGATCTGAGCCCCAAAGAAGTTCAAAAAAGCCCGGAAGAAAGGGTGGGGAGGCAGCGAGAACCCACGATCTATGTGAGTTGCTAAGAGGACGCACACACCCTCTCTGGGTTGCGGCTTAGTTTCATCTCTCGGGAGCCGAGCTGACTTGTGGGGGATAAATCCCCCTTCCACCAGGTCGTCAAGGTCGTCATGCGTGATTGCCAAGTGGATCCAGTCGCCCTGGATCCAGCCCGCCGGCAGGCCGGACCTCGACGAGGATCCGCCCCGGTTGGTCCGCTTGCCCTTCGCCTTCGCGGTTGCCTTCTTCACGCGTTCCAGCGCCGTCGTCTTGTCCTTCCCCATGGTGGCAGTTCGAGCTCGAGCGGAGATCCGGCGACGAGACAGGAGCAAGGGTGGCGGAGAAATCGGGAGAAAACAGAGAGAGAATGGTGGCGTGCGGAACAGAGCCCCGGCCCAACGCCTTATATGAGGCTGCTTCCGAGTGGCTGACTGGTAGGCCCGGACGGCCCTGCCAAATCCCGTGGCGATCGCGCGCGCGATACGTGGCGAAAAAGGTGGCGCGGGGATCGAGGCGGCTCCGCGCTATCCCATCTGTTTACTGCGGCCTCTCCCGTCCCGCGCGCTACCCGAAATTTGGATCCCACGAAATCCGCGGGCAGCAGAACAACTCATCGGACCGAAGATCTCCTCCGCACCGTCACTCAGGACTCTTCAAGTATAAGAACTCACTCGACAAAACCTAAGAATGGATCAAGGCGACTGGAAAGAAAGTTGTTGTCATCACTCTGGTCCATTGATCTGAAACAAGGTATGCTCACGACATGAAAAATGAGTCGGAGATGTGCTCAAACCCTTTCCCACTCAAACCTCGATCCATTTGAGGGCTAATGATGAAGCTATATACCTATGGTAGGGTCATGGACCTGTCCAAACTGACCTACCCAAGGACACCTCCAGAAGAAATCACATTTCAATCGACTTGGCGGTGTTTCACTCGACGGACTCGAAGACACTCGACCAAGAAGCAACCACTCGACCAAGATCCAACTACCCGACGGTCAGGAGACCTAAAGTCACTCCGCACGCTAACAGTCGGTCATTAAGTAGATTTTATGCTCATCATAGCACTTTATTAGGGGCGTTACCAGTAAACGCCCGACCTTAATGTACTTAAAACCCTGCATAACTGAGGGCCGGAGGGGTCTGGCGGACTCTATATAAGCCACCCCCCTCCTCAGTGTAAAGGGTTCGCACACCTGTAATTCATACTCTCATAATCCAGTCGACCGCCTCCGGGCTCCGAGACGTAGGGCTATTACTTCCTCCGAGAAGGGCCCGAACTCGTAAACCTTGCGTTCTTACAACTTCTCCATAGCTAAGATCTTGCCTCTCCATACTTACCCCCCTACACTACTGTCAGACTTGGAACCACGACACCTACAGCTGCTGATGACGCACCACCGGTAAAGATGCCGGCCTCTGAAGTAGCGGGGGGAGACCCAGCTACAGCACATGCTCAGCAGACCAACCTGGTGGAACAGACTGCTAAGTAGTCTGATTCTTCGGAACCGCCTGCTAAGTAGTCTGTAGGTCCAGAATCGAATGCTCATCAGTCCATCGGTCTGCAGGCGCGTGATCAGCATACCAATGCATGAGCACTTCCTGCTCAGCAAACCAACGCGTTGGCACGGCCTTCTCAGCACACCGACAAGTTGGCACCACCTTCGCAGAAACCCGACATAGCTTCAACGCATGGTTAGCAGTCCGATGCCTCTACTCCTACAGCCCAGCAGTCTGTCATAGCAGCACCGCCAGCTCAGCGATCCAGCATAGATAAATTGTCTGCTAAGCAGTTCGTCCAAGCTTCACCGTCTGCTCGGCAGTCTACCATGCAGGCAACCAGATGTTCTGTCAGAAATGCTTCAAGTACCAAGAAGGAAGTGGCCAAAAAGGCTACACCCACGACCATGAGGAAGCGCAGCGGGAGAGTGAAGAGGAAAGAGAATGATTGCCTCTTACTTAAAGCATTCATCACCCAAAACAAAATTAACAGCAGCTTGTTCGAATCGGGGAGTAATATTATTTCTGACGCCATGGGTGATGAAGAAGTACGTTTGTTGCTTGCTAAAAATAAAGCAGGCGTACTTGAAGCATGCAATTATGTCCATGGCCAGCCATTTATTGTTGGCGAATACTTTGATGAGTGCAGCTCCAGTTGCCATGAGTTACATGAATATTGCATGGATCAAATGTCAGAAGGTCATCACCATTTGCTAGTCCACTACAACAGAGATCATTTCCGACACGATGTTGTATCCATCGTTGTGAGTTTCGAGGACTTACATCTCTTCTTCAACTTCAACGTGCTCAATGCCACTCTTTTTAGATGTGTGATTTTGTAAGTACTTCACAAACTCTGATCAACTTCTCCATACAAGGCTGTAAATGATAAACAGCTAACTACATTTTATTCCTCTCAAGGGATTGAATGCGCAGAGAAGACAAAGTGAGAGTGTGTATTTCATAGATCCTGCATTAGAAAATGACACAACATTACATGAAAAGGACCGACGGGACTGGGCCATTAACACGGCCGTCCGTATCTTCGAAAACACGTCCCATGCAGAATCGTTTCTCTGGCCATATCATGAACGGTAAGTCAAGTAAACAACCACGCATACATTGGATGTCTTTCAGATTTCGACATCATTCATAAGTTCATGGCTTTCTTAATATCTAACAATCACTGGATATTGGTATTCATTGTTCCAAACAAGAACACAGTTTACTACATCGATTCTCTCAGAGAGTCAACAAACGCTCAGGATCTGACGCATCTTCAACAATTCTTGGATAGGTATTAAATTCTATGATGTTGAAATTAATTTGCATTCATATCTGGTTCAATAATTGATGTTGTCAAAATTCATCATCGTTTGCAGTGTGCTCACATTGTGGGAAACTAAAACAAGGAACCTGTTCAAGAGGACACTACCTCTGGTCCTCTGCAGCACAAGATCGTTTCTCCGATAACACACCGAAATCCATTATTTTCGGAAAACTATCCAAAAATCTGCAAATACCTTTCCTTACGCTAGTCAAATGTTCAAACTTCTAAATAAACCTCTTTCTATTTTGTCCAAAGAAAAAAGAATACATCTAACACCGGTTAGGTTGTTCCCAACAAGACAAATACATGACTAATTTTGTACAAAAAATTTCAGTGTCCTCAACAAGAAGCAGGGACCAACCTTTGTGGATACTATGTTTGTAGACACATGATCTCCATCTGCAAATCTGCTAATAGTTGTGATGATCCTCGCAAATTAGTACTAGTAAGTCTATCCTAATTAATATCTTCTATTCCACTCATATGGCACATTCTGATCTTTAAAATACTGCAGCTCATCTTAAAACCAAGGAACCCTGAACCGCTCCCGGCTGGTGAATCTGATGGTTCGGAGATTTATCAGCGACTTCTTCCTGAATCACTACATCAATCCCACTGGTGATAATGAAGATTTCAGCATGCGTTCTCCTGAAACATTGAGTAAGAGTTAGCCGCTAAACATATAACACATGGATCCATTGTTTTCCATCTGATGAGGTCTTCGTATTTTGTACACTATGATTAATTATGTAATGCATATATGTGTGGACAAATCATTGGAATTTAGCTACCATATGTTCAATTGAAATTGTTGCGAATCTGATGATTGTTCTTCCCGTGAACACTATTTGTTCAATTGAATATTGTGGCGAATTTTCTTTTTGCGTGCCGATTCAAAATGGGATATTTTTGTTTATTTGTTCAATTGAATATTGTGGCGAATTTGCTTTTTGCGTGCCGATTCAAAATGGGATATATTTGTTTTAACCTGGTAATTGCTCCGCACACGGTTCAACTAAATGAGTGTGTGCGATCCACATAGGAAAGCATACGTCAATCGTAGCGGAACCGTCAGTGATACACAGCAGAACGCAAATGATTTGCAGCGCTACTATGTGTGTGTAGGTTCTCCGGAACTATTTGTGATATCGCGTTATCGCACACGAGAACTGGGAGTAAACCGTGCCCAATGCAAAATACAATCCCAGTCATATTTTTTTAGGAAACGTGTGGGATCCCCAACGAAAAGCACACATCACTCTTGCGGCAACCGTCGGTGATACCTAACAAATTACAAACGGTATGCAGCACTTGTATGTGTTGCGAAGGGGCTCCTGAACCATTTGTGATAGAACATTATCACAGACGGTAATTGTTGAAAAACGTGCGCGATGGAGTCTAGCATGGCAGACGGGTTACGCAGAAAACTCGTGTGCGATAGGGCACAAATCACACACAATTCATATGTTGGCCTGTGTGCCTTACATACTGTTTCCCAAACGGCCTGTTACAACAGACCGTATGGTTTCACCGCATCATTAGAAATGCTTAATCACCAATACCACACGTGCGAAAGAATTTAGTGTGTGTTGCATCGCACACGATTACATTTTGGAAGGCCTCTGGATCACTGTTCCATATCCCCGACGGTTTCTAGGTCATGTGGGAAGGACCCCCTATCGCACACACTCACTTGGCGACGGTTCCGAAGACCGTCGCGGAAAGGGGTTCAAAACTGTTTGTTTAGGACCGATGCGCACCAGTGAATGCATATAAAACATCCTAGATGGATAATATAATAGCATGGAACAATAAAAAATTATAGATACATTGGAGACGGATCACTACCCCACCGACCACTTTGTTTTCTTTAACTTTACAGTGCCCTCATCGACGGCGAGACAAGGCTACTACTTCAGTGTCTCAATAAGGCATTATTCTCTACATGTTTGTATAAGAGACTAAACTTCTAGCTTTCGCATACCACCAGTGGATTCTTTGTTGAATCATAGACGAGGATAGAATGATGAGCCAAAGTTACATCATATCTGTTTTAATCATTCTCTTATATACTAAAAAGCATGAACCGACTTAAAGCACGGACATGTTTTTGGAAGAGCGAAGAAAAAGGGGATGCTTTGCTAATGGGAACAAGGAACTGGTTATAGATGTGGTGTGTGTGTGTGTAATCATTTGAGCCGCAAGAACATGCACATATGAAATGTGAGAATTTCCACCTAGTTGAAGATCTGGTGGTGCTACCCAAAGACTCTAATTGATTAAGCTATTCTTTGGATTTTTAATATATTTTTCTATATTTCATTAACCTTACTAGGAGGGCAATAAACCACAAAATACCCTTACTACTAGTCACTAAACATGTGAGTCATTAGAAAAGAGAAGGGACAGAGTTCAGTGGAGAGTATTAAACCAATCCATTCCTAGCACCATGTCATAGGCAACTAGTGGCAACAACATGAATCTATCTTCAAATTCCACTCCTTCTACATTCTAGGTACCTCCATTGACTATGATTAAGAAAATTGTGGTAGATTTTGGGCTATCAAATGTTCCGGGTTCTAGTTATTTCTTTTTTAACTATCTGGAATGAAAGACAGACTGAAGGGCATGCTTACACATTATGAAGGTACATTAAAATGTGCAACAGCCTGGGTTTGCCCACCCTTCTTGGAAGATGGCCTCTTCTTGGACAATGTGCCATTGAAGTCGGGCTGTGTGAAGTGCTACGTGACTGAAGTAAAGCATGGATTCAATGAATTTTCCCAAAAGAATGTCCTAGGAGACTTCGATGAGCTAAGGACCTCAGGAGAAACACTGTTACATCACATCCAGTGGCCATGAAAGGAAATATAGTTCATCGATGAGATTCCTGAAGCCCCGCCAAGAGAAACCACTGTCGCCCCTCAACCGGTGACGCTCTCCATGCCAAAGCAGCTCTCGCGGGCTGATGCATCAACCTATGATCAGCCGGACCGACTTTGTGGCGTACATGCCATGTCATGCTCCGCCCCAAAGCGGCCAGTGGCAAGGCCTACAACTGCTGATGACGCA
>NC_041392.1:530813204-530914191 GCF_002162155.2 Triticum dicoccoides
CACATGCTCAGCAGAGCAACCTGGTGGAACAAACTGCTAAGCAGTTTGATTCTTCGGAACCGCCTGCTAAGCAGTCTACAGGTCCAGAACCGATTGCTCATCAGTCCATCGATCTGCAGGCGCGTGATCAGCATAACAATGCATCAGCACTTCCTGCTCAGCAAACCAACGCGTTGGCACGGCCTTCTCAGCACACCGACAAGTTGGCACCCCCTTCGCAGAAACCTGACATAGCTTCAATGCATGGTCAGCAGTCCGATGCCTCTGCTCCTACAGCCCAGCAGTCCGTCACAGCAGCACCGCCAGCTCAGCGGTCCGGCATAGATAAACCGTCTGCTAAGCAGTCCGTCCAAGCTTCACCGTCTGCTCGGCAGTCTACCATGCAGGCAACCAGACATTCTGTCAGAAATGCTTCAAGTACCAAGAAGGAAGTGGCCAAAAAGGCTACACCCACGACCACGAGGAAGCACAACGGGAGAGTGAAGAGGAAAGAGAATGATTGCCTCTTACTAAAATCACTCATCGCCCAGAACCAAATTAACAGCAGCTTGTTCGAATCGAGGAGTAATATTATTTCTGACGCCATGGGTGATGAAGAATTACGTTTGTTGCTTGATAAAAATAAAGCAGGCGTACTTGAAGCATGCAATTATGTCCAAGGCCAGCCATTTCTTGTTGGCGAATACTTTGATGAGTGCAGCTCCAGTTGCCATAAGTTACATGAATATTGCATGGATCAAATGTCAGAAGGTCATCACCATTTGCTAGTCCACTACAACAGAGATCATTTCCGACACGATGCTGGTTCCATCATTGTGAGTTTCGAGGACTTACATCTCTTCTTCAACTTCAACGTGCTCAATGCCACTCTTTTAAGATGCATGATTTTGTAAGTAGTTAACAAACTCTGATCAACTTCTCCATACAATGCTGTAAATGATAAACAACTAACTGCATTTTATTCCTCTTAAGGGATTGAACACGCAGAGAAGACAAAGTGAGAGTTTGTATTTCATAGATCCTGCATTAGCAAATGGCACAACATTACATGAAAAGGACCGACGGGACTGGGCCGTTAACACGGCCGTTCGTATCTTCGAAAACATGTCCCATGCAGAATCGTTTCTCTGGCCATATCATGAACGGTAAGTCAAGTAAACAACCACACATACATTGGTTGTATTTCAGATTTCGGCATCATTCGTAAGTTCATGACTTTCTTAATATGTAGCAATCACTAGATATTGGTATTCATTGTTCCAAACAAGAACACGGTTTACTACATCAATTCTCTTAGAGAGTCAACAAACGGTCAGGATCTGACGCATCTTCAACAATTCTTGGATAAGTATTAAATTCTATGATGTTGAAATTAATTTGCATTCATATCTGGTTCAATAATTGATGTTGTCAAAATTCATCATCATTTGTAGTGTGCTTACATTGTGGGAAACTAAAATAGGGAACCTGTTCAAGAGGACACTACCTCTGCAGCACGAGATCGTTTCTCCGGTAACACACCGAAATCCATTATTTTCGGAAAATTTATCCAACAATCTGCAAATACCTTTCCTTACGCTAGTCAAATGTTCAAACTTCTAAATAAACCTATTTCTATTTTTTACAAAGAAAAAATAATACATCTAACACCGCTTAGGTTGTTCCCAACAGGAAAAATACATGACTAATTTTGTACAAAAAAATTCGGTGTCCTCAGCAAGAAGCAGGGACCAACCTTTGTGGATACTATGTTTGCAGACACATGATCTCCATCTGCAAATTTGCTGATAGTTGTGACGATCCTCGCGAATTAGTAGTAGTAAGTCTATCTTAATTAATATCTTCTACTCCACTCATATGGCACATTCTGATCTTAAAAATACTGCAGCTCATCTTAAAACCAAGGACCCCTGAACCGCTCCCGGCTGGTGAATTGCTGATGGTTCAGAGATTTATCAGCGACTTCTTCCTGAATCACTACATCAATCCCACTGGTGATAATGAAGATTTCAGCATGCGTTCTCCTGAAATATTGAGTAAGAGTTAGCTGCTAAACATATAACGCATGGATCCATTGTTTTAAATCTGATGAGGTCTTCGTATTTCGTACACTATGATTAATTATGTAATGCATATATGTGTGGACAAATCATTGGAATTTAGCTAGCATATGTTCAATTGCAATTGTTGTGAAATCTGATGAATGTTCTTCCCGTGAACACTATTTGTTCAATTGAATATTGTGGCGAATTTGCTTTTTGTGTGCCGATTCAAAATGGGATATTTTTGTTTATTTGTTCAATTGAATATTGTGGCGAATTTGCTTTTTGCGTGCCGATTCAAAATGGGATATTTTTGTTTTAACCTGGTAATTGCTCCGCACACGGTTCAACTAAATGAGTGTGTGCGATCCACATCGAAAAACATACGTCAATCGTAGCGGAACCATCGGTGATACACAGGAGACCGCAAATGATTTGCAGCGCTACTACGTGTGTGTAGGTTCTCCGGAACTGTTTGTGATATCGCGTTATCGCACACGAGAACTGGGAGTAAACCGTGCCCAATGCCAAATACAATCCCAGTCATATTTTTTAGGAAACGTGTGGGATCCCAAACGAAAAGCACACGTCACTCTTGCGGCAACCATTGGTGATACCTAAGAAATCACAAACGGTCTGCAGCACTTGTTTGTGTGCGAAGGGGCTCCTGAACCATTTGTGATAGAACATTATCGCAGACGATGATTGTTGAAAAACATGTACGATGGTGTCTAGCATGGCAGACGGGTTACGCAGAAACTCGTGCGCGATATGGCACAAATCGCACACAGTTCATATGTTGGCATGTGTGCCTTACATAATGTTTCCCAAATGGTTCGTTACAACAGACCGTATGGTTTCACCGCGTCATCAGAAATGCTTAATCACCAATACCACACGTGCGAAAGAATTTAGTGTGTGTTGCATCTCACATGATTACATTTTGGAAGGCCTCTGGATCGCTGTTCCATATCCCCGACGGTTTCTGGGTCATGTGGGAAGGACCCCTATCGCACACACTCACTTGGCGACGGTTCCGAAGGCCGTCGCGGAAAGGGGTTCAAAACTGTTTGTTTAGGACCAACGCGCACCAGTGAATGCATATAAAACATCCAAGATGGATAATATAATAGCATGGAACAATAAAAAATTATAGATACATTGGAGGCGGATCACTGCCCCCACCGACCACTTTGTTTTCTTTAACTTTATAGTGCCCTCATCGACGGCGAGACAAGGCTACTACTTCAGTGTCTCAATAAGGCATTGTTCTCTACATGTTTGTATAAGAGACCAAACTTCTAGCTTTCGCATACCACCAGTGGATTCTTTGTTGAATCATAGACGAGGATAGAATGATGAGCCAAAGTTACATCATATATGTTTTAATCATTCTCTTATATACTAAAAAGCATGAACCGGCTTAAAGCACGGACATGTTTTTGGAAGAGCGAAGAAAAAGGGGATGCTTTGCTAACGGGAACAAGGAACTGGTTATAGATGTGGCGTGTGTGTGTGTATAATCATTTGAGCCGCAAGAACATGCACATATGAAATGTGAGAATTTCCACCTAGTTGAAGATCTGGTGGTGCTACCCAAAGACTCTAATTGATTAAGCTATTCTTTGGATTTTTAATATATTTTTCTATATTTCATTAACCTTACTAGGAGGGCAATAAACCACAAAATACCCTTACTACTAGTCACTAAACATGTGAGTCATTAGAGAAGAGAAGGGACAGAGTTCAGTGGAGAGTATTAAACCAATCCATTCCTAGCACCATGTCATAGGCAACTAATGGCAACAACATGAATCTATCTTCAAATTCCACTCCTTCTACATTCTAGGTACCTCCATTGACTATGATTAAGAAAATTGTGGTAGATTTTGGGCTATCAAATGTTCCGGGTTCTAGTTATTTCTTTTTTTAACTATCTGGAATGAAAGACAGACTGAAGGGCATGCTTACACATTATGAAGGTACATTAAAATGTGCAACAGCCTGGGTTTGCCCACCCTTCTTGGAAGATGGCCTCTTCTTGGACAATGTGCCATTGAAGCCGGGCTGTGTGAAGTGCTACGCGACTAAAGTAAAGCATGGATTCAATGAATTTTCCCTAAAGAATGTCCTAGGAGACTTCGATGAGCTAAGGACCTCGGGAGAGACACTGTTACATCACATCCAGTGGCCACGAAAGGAAATATAGTTCATCGATGAGATTCCTGAAGCCCCGCCAAGAGCAACCACTGTCGCCCCTCAACCGGTGACGCTTTCCTTTCCAAAGCAGCTCTCGCGGGCTGATACATCAACCTGTGATCAGTCGGACCGACTTTGTGGCGTACAGGCCATGTCATCCTCCACCCCAAAGCGACCAGTGGCAAAGCCTACAACTGCTGATGACGCACCACCGTTTCAGATGCCGGCCGCTGAAGTAGCATGGGGAGACCCAGCTTCAGCACATGCTCAGCAGACCAACCTAGTGGAACAGACTGCTAAGCAGTCTGATTCTTTGGAACCGCCTGCTAAGCAGTCCGCAGGTCTAGAACCGATTGCTCATCAGTCCATCGGTCCGCAGGCGCGTGATCAGCATACCAATGCGTCAGCACTTCCTGCTCAGCAAACCAACGCGTTGGCACGGCCTTCTTAGCAGAACGACAAGTTGGCACCACCATCGCAGAAACCTGACATAGCTGCAATGCATGGTCAGCAGTCCGATGACTCTGCTCCTATAGCCCAGCAGTCCGTCATAGCAGCACCGCCAGCTCAGCAGTCCGGCATAGATAAACCGTCTGCTAAGCAGTCCATCCAAGCTTCACCGTCTGCTCGGCAGTCTACCATGCAGGCAACCAGACGTTCTGTAAGAAATGCTTCAAGTACCAAGAAGGAAGTGGCCAAAAAGGCTACACCCACGACCACGAGGAAGCACAGCGGGAGAGTGAAGAGGAAAGAGAACGATTGCCTCTTACTAAAATCACTCATCGCCAAGAACCAAATTAACAGCAGCTTGTTCCAATCGGGGAGTAATATTATTTCTGACGCCATGGGTGATGAAGAAGTACGTTTGTTGCTTGCTAAACATAAAGCAGGCGTACTTGAAGTATGCAATTATGTCCATGGCCAGCCATTTCTTGTTGGCGAATACTTTGATGAGTGCAGCTCCAGTTGCCACGAGTTACATGAATATTGCATGGATCAAATGTCAGAAGGTCATCTCCATTTGCTAGTCCACTACAACAGAGATCATTTCCGACACGATGTTGGTTCCATCGTTGTGAGTTTCGAGGACTTACATCTCTTCTTCAACTTCAACGTGCTCAATGCCACTCTTTTTAGATGCGTGATTTTGTAAGTACTTAACAAACTCTGATCAACTTCTCCATACAAGGTTGTAAATGATAAACAACTAACTGCATTTTATTCCTCTCAAGGGATTGAACGCGCGGAGAAGACAAATTGAGAGTGTGTATTTCATAGATCCTGCATTAGCAAATGGCACAACATTACATGAAAAGGACCGACGAGACTGGGCCGTTAACACAGCCGTCCGTATCTTCGAAAACACGTCCCATGCAAAATAGTTTCTCTGGCCATATCATGAACGGTAAGTCAAGTAAACAACCACGCATACATTGGTTGTCTTTCAGATTTCGACATCATTCGTAAGTTCATGGCTTTCTTAATATGTAGCAATCACTGGATATTGGTATTCATTGTTCCAAACAAGAACACGGTTTACTACATCGATTCTCTCAGCGAGTCAACAAACGCTCAGGATCTGACGCATCTTCAGCAATTCTTGGATAGGTATTAAATTCTATGATATTGAAATTAATTTGCATTCATATCTGGTTCAATAATTGATGTTGTCAAAATTCATCATCATTTGCAGTGTACTCACATTGTGGGAAACTAAAATAGGGAACCTGTTCAAGAGGACATTACCTCTACAGCACGAGATCGTTTCTCCGGTAACACACCGAAATCCATTATTTTAGGAAAATTTATCCAACAATCTGCAAATACCTTTCCTTACGCTAGTCAAATGTTCAAACTTCTAAATAAACATATTTCTATTTTTTCCAAAGAAAAAATAATACATCTAACACCGGTTAGGTTGTTCCCAATAGGACAAATACATGACTAATTTTGTACAAAAAATTCAGTCTCCTCAGCAAGAAGCAGGGACCAACCTTTGTGGATACTATGTTTGCAGACACATGATCTCCATCTGCAAATCTGCTAATAGTTGTGACGATCCTCGTGAATTAGTACTAGTAAGTCTATCTTAATCAATGTTGGGGATATCGCTTATCGGGAACTTATCGGTCGACCCATGATAAGAGGTAAATCGGCCAATTTATCGGCATATCGGCCGATTTATCGCCCTATCGGCTGATTTATCGGCCAATTTATTTTACCGGTCAGACAACGGTAAGCGATAAATCGGCCGATTTATCGGAATATTGGAAGATATCTCGAACAGTGATCTTAATTAATATCTTCTACTCCACTAATATGGCACATTCTGATCTTAAAAATACTGCAGCTCATCATAAAAAGGACCCCTGAACTGCTCCCAGTTGGTGAATTGCTGATGGTTCAGAGATTTATCAGCGACTTCTTCCTGAATCACTACATCAATCCCACTGGTGATAATGAAGATTTCAGCATGCGTTCTCCTGAAATATTGAGTAAGAGTTAGCCGCTAAACATATAACGTATGGATCCATTGTTTTCCATCTGATGAGATCTTCGTATTTCGTACACTATGATTAATTATGTAATGCATATATGTGTGGACAAATCATTGGAATTTAGCTACCATATGTTCAATTGCTATTGTTGCGAAATCTGATGATTGTTCTTCCCGTGAACACTATTTGTTCAATTGAATATTGTGGCGAATTTGCTTTTGGCGTGCCGATTCAAAATGGGATATTTTTGTTTATTTGTTCAATTGAATACTGTGGCAAATTTTCTTTTTGCGTGCCGATTCAAAATGGGATATTTTTGTTTTAACCTGGTAATTGCTCCGCACACGGTTCAACTAAATGAGTGTGTGCGATCCACATTGGAAAACATACGTCAATCGTAGCGGAACCGTCGGTGATACACAGCAGAATGCAAATGATTTGCAGCGCTACTACATGTGTGTAGGTTCTCCGGAACTGTTTGTGATATCGCGTTATCGCACACGAGAACTGGGAGTAAACCGTGCCCAATGCAAAATACAATCTCAGTCATATTTTTTTAGGAAACGTGTGGGATCCCAAACGAAAAGCACACGTCACTCTTGCGGCAACCGTCGGTGATACCTAAGAAATCACAAACGGTCTGCAACACTTGTATGTGTGCGAAGGGGCTCCTAAATCATTTGTGATAGAACATTATCGCAGACGGTAATTGTTGAAAAACATGTGCGATGGAGTCTAGCATGGCAGACGGGTTACGCAGAAAACTCATGTGCGATAGGGCACAAATTGCACACAGTTCATATGTTGGCCCGTGTGCCTTACATATTGTTTTCCAAATGGTTCGTTACAACAAACCGTATGGTTTCACCGCGTCATTAGAAACGCTTAATCACCGATACCACACATGCGGAAGAATTTAGTGTGGCACACGATTACATTTTGGAAGGCCTCTGGATCACTGTTCCATATCCCCGACAGTTTCTGGGTCATGTGGGAAGGACCCCCTATCGCACACACTCACTTGGCGACGGTTCCGAAGGCCATCGCGGAAAGGGGTTCAAAACTGTTTGTTTAGGACCGACGCGCACCAGTGAATGCATATAAAACATCCTAGATGGATAATATAATAACATGGAATAATAAAAAATTATAGATACGTTGGAGACGGCGAGACAAGGCTACTACTGCAGCGTCTCAATAAGGCATTATTCTCTACTTGTTTGTATAAGAGATCAAACTTCTAGCTTTCGCATACCACCAGTGGATTCTTTGTTGAATCATAGACGAGTATAGAATGATGAGCCAAAGTTACATCATATCTATTTTAATCATTCTCTTATATACTAAAAATCATGAACCGACTTAAAGCACGGACATGTTTTTGGAAGAGCGAAGAAAAAGGGGATGCTTTGCTAACGGGAACAAGGAACTGGTTATAGATGTGGCGTGTGTGTGTGTGTGTGTCTATATATATATATATATATTTATATATAAGGGTGCAAAATAAGTTATTCTTCACCCGAGGTAATCTTACGATCATTTCCGAATTAAATTATGTTTGGAATTCAAATAGTTACATTTCGATTGATTCACTACGTAAAATTTGGCATAAGAAAATTAAATATTGGTCATAATACAAGAAAATATGCAGTTTATGTGTAGTTTACATTGTGTTTTTACGTTTGTAATTTTACATAACATAAAATATTTTTTAAGACGATTATATATTTTCTTACGGTCTGTTTTTATGTCAAAAATAAGACAAAACTTATGGAACGTAAAATTACGGTGCATTGATGATAAAATAGAGGGGGGTGCCCAGGGTGACGAATAGCACGTTCGTCACCCTGGGTGAGGAATAGTTATTCTTCACCCCCTCTATTTTACCATCAATGCCCCGTAATTTTACATTCCGTAAGTTTTTGTCTTATTTCCGATGTAAAAAGAAACCGTAAGAAAATATATAATCGTTGTAAAAAATATTTTATGTTATGTAAAATTACAAATGTAAAAACATAGTGTAAATACACATAAACTGCAAATTTTCTTGTCTTATGACCTATAATTTTATTTTCTTATGCCAAATTTTACGTAATGAATCAATAGGAATGTTACTATTTAACTTGCAAACGTAATTTAATTATGAAATAATCGTAAGATTATCTCGGGTGAAGAATAACTTATTTTGCACCCTGGATGATGAATAGTAACACAATATATATAGGCGAAATTGTGGGTATCAAAACGTACTGTGGTCATAACCATCTGTGCCGCACATGACATTTGAGCCGCAAGAACATGCACATATGAAATGTGAGAATTTCCACCTAGTTGAAGATCTGGTGGTGCTACCCAAAGACTCTAATTGATTAAGCTATTCTTTGGATTTTTAATATATTTTTCTATATTTCATTAACCTTACTAGGAGGGCAATAAACCACAAAATACCCTTACTACTAGTCACTAAACATGTGAGTCATTAGAGAAGAGAAGGGACAGAGTTCAGTGGAGAGTATTAAACCAATCCATTCCTAGCACCATGTCATAGGCAACTAGTGGCAACAACATGAATCTATCTTCAAATTCCACTCCTTCTACATTCTAGGTACCTCCATTGACTATGATTAAGAAAATTGTGGTAGATTTTGGGCTATCAAATGTTCTGGGTTCTAGTTATTTGTTTTTGTAACTATCATGGTTTTCTGGTTTGCATCAAATTTTTCCCAACGTGGGTTAACGTTTAAAATAGAAAGAAGTGTAAATACCCCCGAACTGTCACATTTCGACCACATCACCCCAATTGCAAAACTCGGATCTTAATCCCCTGAAAACCAAAAGTAGACCGATCATCCCCTGAGAACGTTTTGAGTGGTTTGATACTCCAGTTTTGCCTACATGGCCGGGGGTAGTTGAGCACTTTAATTGCAGGGGCCATGATGTCTAATGGGGCTCGATGGATGCAGTCTACAGCAACCCATCGCCTCGTGTCGACCTCTCTGCTTCACCTTTTTGCCTCCCGCTCCCCTCTATTCTCTCTCTCTCATGATCAGGTCAGTGCCCTCGAACTTTAGGTAGAAAATCTTGTTTTTCGGATGCATTTAACATGCTAGTTTGAGGTTTTCTGGAATTTGGGGTGTCAGTGTCAAAACCGGCGGATCTCGAGTACGGGGTCCCGAACTGTGCGTCTAGGTCGGATTGTAACAGGAGGCAGGGGACATAATGTTTTACCCAGGTTCAGGCCCTCTTGATGGAGGTAAAACCCTACGTCCTGCTTGATTAATATTGATGATATGGGTAGTACAAGAGTAGATCTACCACGAGATCGGAGAGGCTAAACCCTAGAAGCTAGCCTATGATGTGATTGTATGTTGTGGTTGTTGTTGTGTCCTACGGACTAAAACCCTCCAGTTTATATAGACACCGGAGAGGGTTAGGGTTACACAAGGTCGGTTACAAAGGAGCAGATATCCATATCCGTATTGCCTAGCTTGCCTTCCACGCCAAGTAGAGTCCCACCCGGACACGAGACGAAGTCTTCAATCTTGTATCTTCATAGTCTAACAGTCCGGCCAATGGAGATAGTCCGGCTGTCCGGATACCCCCTAATCCAGGACTCCCTCAATAGCCCCTGAACCAGGCTTCAATGACGATGAGTCCGGCGTGCAGTATTGTCTTCGGCATTGCAAGGCGGGTTCCTTCTCCGAATACATCACAGAAGAATTTGAATACGAGGATAGTGTACGACCCTGAAAAATAAGTTCCACATACCACCGTAGAGAGAATAATATTTTCGCAACTCTAATTTGCTGACTTGTTTTGACAGTATGACGTTATGTCATGGCCCGGTGATTATTCGAACCGTTTCCTTTAACTATCCCCGCACATAACGTGAGGCAGTTTTTCCACACGTCTTGTCAAAGCAGAGATCGTGTCCCCTTATTACGGGATTCTCATCAATACGGGCGTGGGTAACCCAACCGCGCCATCAATTACGGCGCTTGGGGGATAAGCAAGTTTTACCAGGCAAGTGGGGACGCTTAGTTTCATCCGCCCATATAAAGGGATAAGGATTTACCTTTTCATCCACGCCTTCCTCCCCCTTTGCTCATCAGTTTTCGCACACTCGAGCTCTAGCGCCCAAGTCCGCACTTCCCACCTCAACCTTCTCCAACCATGTCCAGAGCGGGAGACAGGTGGATGGTCTCCTCCGTCACGGAGGGAGACATCAAGAAGTTGCGCGGAGCCGGATACTTAGCCGCGAATATCACGCATCGGCTGCCTGCTGCGGGGTAGATCGTCCCTACCCCGGAACCTCATGAGAGGGTAGTCTTCCTCCACCACTTCCTCCGCGGACTGGGGTTTCCCCTCCATCCATTCGTCCGTGGTGTCATGTTCTACTACGGGCTGGACTTTCATGATGTGGCCCCGAACTTCGTCCTCAACATTTTGGCGTTCATCGTCGTGTGTGAGGCTTTCCTCCGCATCTAGCCCCACTTCGGCCTGTGGTTAAAGACCTTCAATATCAAGCCGAAGGTGGTATGAGGCCAACAAGCAGAATGCGGCGGAGCCATGGTGGGCAAGATGCCCAACGTTATATGGCTTGAAGGCTCCTTCGTGGAGACAATAAAGGGATGGCAATCGGCGTGGTTCTACATCACCGAGCCGCGCAACGCCAAATGGGCGGCAGCCCCCGAGTTATGATCCGGATTCCCTACATGGCTCACTTCCTGGAAAGAGAAGGGCTTGTCGAGGGTTCATCGGTGGAGCTGGATGGACTCCAGAAATGTATCCGAAGTATGGCAAGCAAGAGGCTCAAGCTTGTCAACATAGTCCAGGTTATGCTCATCCGCCGGATCCTCCCGTGTCAACAATGGGATTTTAACTTGTGGGAGTTCGACCCGGCCCGGCACCAGACTTTGAGCGATCTCTTTGATACGACGCACAAGGACGTCTAGAAGGTGCTGTTCAAGGGCGCCGAGGTCCATCCTTCTCTCGCCGAGGACTGCGGACTAAGCGCAAAGCGCCTAGCGCTTTCGGTGAGTTCAATACGTCCCGTAGGACATTTATTTCCCCTAGGTTAATCATGTGCGGGGTCTAATCTCCATGCCTTTGATAGGACTGGGTGGAGACGTTGGGGCAGATTAACTGTCCGGCCCCTTTGCCCGAAGACACTGCGGGCGCTCTCCTGACGGAGATGCTAACTCCGGCTCCTTACAAGGTGCCGGAGAAGACCAAGAAGACCAAGGGAACCCGAAAGAGTTCCCGGCGCCAGGTGTTATCGGACTCATCGTCTGATAACTCTGCCGCACACTCCTCCCCCGAAGACGAGGAGGAAGAAGAAGATGCTCCCCCTCTAGGCGGGGGAGACAAGAAAAGGAAGGCCATCCCGACTAGGGGGACAAAGGGTCCAAGAAGGGAAGGACTCTCCTTCCGGACAGCTCCGCCGCCGATGAAGATGAAGATGAGTGGTTGCCCAGGGCCAAGCCCCTGGGGAGATCGTAAGTATTTGGATACCAGAGTAACTCGTAGCATTCCTTTGTCGCACTGCTTTCCCTAACGCCGAACATGATTATGCAGGCCACCACGAGCCAGCATCGATGTATCATCGGACGGCTCCCTGGGCTCGTCGGACATGGATAGCGATCCAGTCCCAACCGCCACCTCCCCTCATCATGCGGACGACGCCGAGGTGCTGTCTCATGAGGCACCGGGTCGAGGGGAGACAGTCCCGGAGGCGCCTCAAGGCGGCCTCCCGGACTCCGGGAGCCGAGGGGACAAGGCCCCTGAGAGCTCCGAGTTCGGCCCTCAGTCGAACACCGCACCGAAACCTCTAGTGGTTCCGGGCTCGGGCAGGTGGCCTCCTTCCAAGAGGGGCAAGACGCCTGTGCCGGTGACCTCTGTCCATCCAGAGGCGCCGGACAATCTGCTGGAAGCGCTTCGCAGCGCTTCCATCGACGAGGAGCACCGTACTATTATGAGTGCGGTGGTCCAGAAGGTTCAGTCCGCCAAGAGCGGATTGACTGAAGCCTATGCCAGCCTTCTAACAGGCTTTGAGGTAAGTGTTTTAAAATATAGGAAAAAATTACCGCATAGATAGTAGCCCCTGATGCTTTGTTCGGTGTTCACAAAGAAAAGCCGAACAGAGGATCAAATAATATCGCAGGAGTCTAATATAAGTATGTCAATATGCGTATGCAGGCTTCACTGCTGGCGTCCGCCGCACTGACTGCGGAGGTCGCATTACTAAAGCAGAACCTCGAGGGGTCCAGGAAAGAGCTCGGCCTGGCCAAGAGGCAGCTCAAGGAGAACAAGGGTAAGTAATACCCTGTCTATAGATATGTATATATAAAAGAAGATGCGATTGCAAAATGACAGTATCATCATATATTTGCCAGGGGCCACGACCAAGGTGGCGACCCTGAAGCAAGTGCTAACCAAGGCCGAAGATAAAGCGGCCAAGGAGCGCACCGAGCGAGAGAAGCACGAGGCTCGGGTGGGCGAGGTGCAGCAAGAGCTCCAAGCTCTCGTGGCGAAGCACGAGGCGTTGGAGCTTGACTCAAAGACGCGTGAGTCTGAGCTTGCTGCGGCCCTCGAGAGCATAAAAAGTGCCAAGGCCGAAGCCCAAAAGGCCCTCGAGGAGATTGACGCAATGAAGAAGATAGCAGCGGGTAAGGCTTTCTATATGCAAAGCAAGCATGTAAAAGTAAATTGCCGATTACTTACCTGAATCCGGAGCTCTCCAGGAGCATTCACAGATTTGCCCCGCAGCGTGTCCGATGCCGCACAATTTTACTAGGCCGAGGATGGAAGCTCAACGGAGAAGCTATTCTGGTCTCAGTATGCTAAGGCTGAACACCCGGTGCCAATGAGCGACCAGCTGAAGCAGATGGTCGAGCTACATAAGGCGGCCGATCAGGCCATGAAGGGCTTTATAGTCCGGTTGTGGCCTGGCGATGCCCTTCCGAACAGCTTCTTCGGCCTGGTGAGGCGGCTTGTGGATGCCTGCCCACGGCTGGAGGTCGTCAAGCGATATGTCTGCATTGAAGGTGCACGCCGGGCTTTCGCCCGTGTGAAATTGCAGTGGGTCAAGCTAGACGCTGTGAAGCTGATCAAGGAGGGGCCGCCGGAGGGCAAGGAGCACCGCCACCCCGAGATGTACTACGAGGGTGTTCTGCCGGGTGCCCGTCTCATAGAGGACGAGTGTTCAAAAGATGTAATATTTGAGTGAGACTTGATCATTTTATCCTGTATTTATGAAAACTAGTTTCATATGCGCTATGCAATGCTTGTTTGAATTTAAAATATTACCTTCTGTTTGGCTATTTATCCAATCTGAGAGATGGTTAGTCCTCGGCTTCTGCCCCCATGCCACGAGTGCTGGGGTGTTCGGGATAAACCTGAGCACTCTTGTTCCCATGTTTGGGTCCTTCGAGGGAGGTGCTCAGCACAGCGAACAAGGCAACCGGACTAACAATGCTTTATCACTCTCACTTAGCCATAGAATTCTATAATTTTAAATTTCAGCGAAGCCCCTGGTATTCCGAAGGCCGAATTTGGGGCGCGATACACACCTTTAAGCCAGACAGGGCCGGCCCCTCACTCTAACCGGCATAAGTCTTTAGGCACTCGAAAACCTCGCCGAACAGCAACCAGTCTCTCGCCTTATCATGACAGTCAGTTTTAGCTTTCTCTACTGAGGTGCTGAACCCAGCAGAACCGGGGCACAATCGCAGTAGTTCTCCTAGCGCTACCTTAGCCGATAGAGTGGAACGTAAGGTACCAAAACATAGGAGCCAGGCTAACCCAACATTTGACCAAAGACATGATTCGGAGCTGATGCATATAATGCTATAAGTTCGGGGTGCCGCACTTGTGAAAGTGTTCGGACTTTTCACACCGTATTGTGGGGTACGTAAGCCGCTGGTGTATTGGCCGTACCAAAGTGTACGGTTGCAAGGCGTCATTAATGAACACACACACACACACACACACACACACACACACACACACACACACACATATATATATATATATATATATATATATATATATATATATAACAAGAATGCAATAATAGTCGTAATGTCATGCATTGTTTATTCAAAAAATTGCGTTAAAGCAGAGTGATACATATAGTGTGATAAGCAAAGAGTAGGACTATGTCCCTTCCAAGGGCAAGCTGAGGAATGATATTAAATCGAATATTTCGCTCGTTACTGTAATCCACCTGGGAATTCCGTGGTATGACGTAGCTGTCTGCCTCCTTGGTTGCTGCATCATGTGTTCGGCAATAGTGCTGCCGGACAGTGTTTCTAGAGATTAAGGTCCTGAAAAAAAGGAGAAAAATAACCAAACGGGAAGCCCCTAGTGCGGTTTAAGCCGCATCTTGGGGCGTGCCGCAGTTATGCCCCCCTCCCCACCTGTGCCCATGGTATTTTTAGCGCGTAATTATGTACACGCGGCACGAGTTTCGCCATTGGGCTAGGATTGGGGTGGCCGCCGTATTTATACGCGAGCTCAGATCGCGCCAGGCGGTCTATTTGCCGATTGCTCCGAGCGCGCTTGAAGGTGTCCGGGCTTTGAAGCGCCGAACTGGTTGATTGCCTTGAGAGGCTGCTTTGCACTTCTGCTGCGAGGGCCGTGGTGTGCTCCTCTGTTCGGAGAGAGCGCTCTATGTTTCCAGTGACTGTAATAACTCCGAGAGGTCCTGGCATCTTGAGCTTGAGGTATGCATAATGTGGTACCGCATTGAATCTAGCAAATGTGGTTCGCCCGAGCAGCGCGTGATAACCACTGCGGAACGGGACTATATCAAAGATTAACTCTTCGCTTTGGAAGTTATCCGGGGATCCGAAGACCACTTCCAGTGTAATTGAGCCTGTGCAATGGGCCTCCACACTTGGAATGACGCCTTTAAAGGTCGTTTTTGTGGGTTTGATCCTTGAGGGGTCTATACCCATTTTGCACACTGTGTCCTGATAAAGCAGGTTCAGGCTGCTGCCGCCATCCGTAAGGACTCGAGTGAGGTGAAATCCGTCAATGATTGGGTCCAGGACCAGTGCGGCGAATCCGCCATGACGGATACTAGTGGGGTGGTCCCTGCGATCGAACGTGATCGGACAGGAGGACCAAGGGTTGAACTTTGGGGTGACTGGCTCCAACGCATATACGTCCCTGAGCGCACGCTTCCGCTCCCTCTTGAGGATGTGGGTTGCGTATATCATGTTCATCGTCCGCACTTGCGGGGGAAACCTCTTCTGTCCTCCGATGTGTGGCTGCCGGGGCTCCTCCTCTTCATCGCTATGCGGCCCCTTGTCCTTGTTTTTGGCAATTAACTTGCCGGCCTGCTTGAACACCCAACAATCCCTGTTGGTGTGATTGGTTGGCTTGTCTGGGGGGCCGTGTATTTGACACGAGCGATCGAGTATACGGTCCAAATTGGACGGACCCGGCGTACTTTGTTTAAATGGCTTTTTCCGCTGACCGGGTTTAGAGCCTTTGAATCCGGCATTGACTGTCGTATCCTCAGTATTTTAGCTATTGATGCGGCGCTTATGTTTGTTGTAGCGTGACCTGCTATTGCCTTCCTTGGTATCCGAGGTACCATGGTTCTTTGATATGTTATTACTGCGAGCCAGCCAGCTGTCTTCTCCCGCACAAAAGCGGGTCATGAGCGTCATCAGGGCTGCCATAGATTTCGGCTTTTCCTGACCAAGGTGCCGGGCTAGCCACTCGTCTCGGATGTTGTGTTTGAAAGCCGCTAAGGCCTCTGCATCCGGACAGTTGACGATTTGATTTTTCTTTGTAAGGAACCGAGTCTAGAATTGCCTGGCCAACTCTTCTGGCTGTTGAATTATGTGGCTCAAGTCATCGGCGTCTGGTGGTCGCACATAAGTGCCCTGAAAGTTGTCGAGGAATGCGGCTTCCAGATCTTCCCAACAGGTAATGGAGTCCGCTGGCAAGCTGTTAAGCCAATGCCGCGCTAGTCCTTTGAGCTTTCGTGGGAGGTATTTGATGGCGTGTAAGTCATCACCGCGGGCCATGTGGATGTGGAGGAGGAAATCCTCGATCCATACTGCGGGATCTGTTGTGCCGTCATATGATTCAATATTTACAGGTTTGAAACCTTCTGGGAATTGATGATCCATTACTTTGTCTGTGAAGCATAAGGGGTGTGCGGCGCCTCTGTATTGGGCTATATCGCGACCCAGCTCGAATGGGTCTTGCCTCTGTGTTCGGCCCGGCCGGATTTGCTTTTACTGTATCCAGTGTGACGTTTATCGTCTCGCAGAGTGGTGCGCCCTCGTGATCCGTAGATCGATCTTGCATGATTTGCTTTGTCCTCCAATATGTCTCACAGGTCTGGCGTATCTCCCCATGCCTTTTTATTTGAATGGCATCAGGGTGGAGGCTGAGTTTTTGGCTGGAATGCCTCTCTATCGCGGCCACGAGGTTGCCGATCAGCCGTATCATACGCTTCTTCCTCCAGTCGGGGTAGTAACCTGCACTTTGGGTAATTCTTGGAGGGGCACTCGAGTTTATATTCCTCGGCCGCGAGGACTTCAGTCCATCTGTCACCTAGCAGATCTTGATCAGCTTGAAGCTGCTGCTGCTTTTTCTTCAGGATATTTGCCGTGGCCATAAGCCAGCGCTTGAAGCGCTCTTGTTCGACGGGATCCTCTGGTACGGCGAATTCATCGTTGCTGAGGCTTGCCTCGTCTTCGGAGGGGGGCATGTAATTGTCATCCTCCTCCTCTCCGTCTGCCGCTCTCTCAGGAGGGCTGGCTCCTCCATCCTCCTGCTCTAAATCTTGCTGGAGGGGGTTGTTGTTGTCTTCGGCACTATCCGGAGTGTTATTATCTCCTGTGCCGGTATCACGACTTTTTGTTTGGCGGGACTTAGAGCGGCGCCGCTGACGTCGGCGCTTGGGTTGCTTCTTGGAGGGGTCATCCTCCGCTATCTCATCGCCATTGCCTTCTATGGGTGTATCCACCATGTATATGTCATATGACGAGGTGGCTTTCCAGTGCCCTATAGGCGCTGGTTCATGTTCGTCTCCTACATCGTCGTCCATACCGTCGATGTCTTCGGAGTCGAAGTCGAGCATGTCGGTTAAATCATCGACAGTGGCTATGAAGTGGGTGGTGGGTGGGCGTCGAATTTCTTCGTTGTCCGCATCCCAATCCTGTTGGCCATAGTCCGGCCAGGGCTTTCCTGACAAAGAGAGAGACCTTAGTGAATTCAGAATGTCGCCGAAGGGAGAGTGCTGAAAGATATCCGCGGCGGTGAATTCCATGATCGGCGCCCAATCGGATTCGATTGGCAGGAGCGCGGATGGTTCGGAGTCCGGAAAAGAGTCCGGCACCTTGGAGTCACGGGCTTCGCAGAGGATTAGGCTGGTGTTCGGCTCGATCACCGTTGAGACTGCAGCCCCTGAGGCGGTGTCTAGCCACCCGTCCTCGAGTGGCATAGTTGGCTCTGAGCTAAGGATCGGAGCTGATGCGGGCACGGCCTCTGGGGTACTGTTCGGCGGCAGAGCTAGGTCATACCCATCGTAACAGTGCGGCGCGCCCGGCTATGGCTCGAATCCATCGAAGATCAAGTCTCCGCGGATGTCGGCTGTGTAGTTCAAACTTCCAAATCTGACCTGATAGCCAGGGGCGTAGATTTCAATCTGCTCCAGATGGCCAAGCGAATTAGCCTGCAGTGCAAAGCCGCTGAACACGAAGATCTGTCCGGGGATAAAGGTCTCACCCTGGACCGCATCGTTGTTGATGATCGGAGGAGCCATCGGGCCTAAAGGTGATGACACAGAGGAACTCTCAATGAAAGCACCAATGTCGGTGTCAAAACCGGCGGATCTCGGGTAGGGGGTCCCGAACTGTGCGTCTAGGCCGGATGGTAACAGGAGGCAGGGGACACAATGTTTTACCCAGGTTCGGGCCCTCTTGATGGAGGTAAAACCCTACGTCTTGCTTGATTAATATTGATGATATGGGTAGTACAAGAGTAGATCTACCACGAGATCGGGGAGGCTAAACCCTAGAAGCTAGCCTATGGTGTGGTTGTTGTTGTGTCCTACGGACTAAAACCCTCCAGTTTATATAGACACCGGAGAGGATTAGGGTTACACAAGGTCAGTTACAAAGGAGGAAATATCCATATCTGTATTCCCTAGCTTGCCTTCCACGCCAAGTAGAGTCCCACCCAGACACGAGACGAAGTCTTCAATCTTGTATCTTCATAGTCTAACAGTCCGGCCAATGGAGATAGTCCGGCTATCCGGAGACCCCCTAATCCAGGACTCCCTCATGGGGGATATGGTTTAGTTGATATTGTTTGATTGTGTGAGAAAGCTACAATCAGTTGCAGATGTCATCGGTAGAGCCTTCGGAAGTTGAAATTGATGTACATATGCCTTGTATATGATTAGAAAATCTAAGGTTCAGTTGGTCTGAAGATAAGACTTGTGTTTTAAAGAAAGTTCAATACATGTAATGGACGATTCGCTCACTTTGGATTGCTATTTTATGTTTGTTTAGGATATATCCATGGATCCATGGGACTACCTCTCTGTCAGATAACATTTTAGAGGTGAGTTCTAGCATGATTGAAATGACTAGTTTATGTGGAGGCAAAAGTGGTATGTACACAATTTAGCTTTCAAATCTTTCAGTGTCTGAGCTAAAGATGAACCTTGCAGATCATGTAGCCTATTATGTATTAGCTCTTGAAATACTGCATTGGGTTGGAAATATCCAGGTGGTGAAATGTAAGGTGCTCTTCTTGTAGTGAATGATTAGAAATCAGTGGAGATGATGGCTAGGCATGTGATCGATGATGGTGGTATCATTCATTTGTGTGTGTGTGTGAAGGAAATATGCCCTAGAGGCAATAATAAAGTTGTTATTTATATTTCCTTATATCATGATAAATGTTTATTATTCATGCTAGAATTGTATTATCCAGAAACTTGATACATGTGTGGATACATAGACAAAACACCGTGTCCCTAGTAAGCCTCTACTAGACTAGCTCGTTGATCAAAGATGGTTAACACTACAAAAAAATACACTTCCGTGATGATACGTTTTTGTCACAGTAGGTCGCGTTTTTTGTCATGCATGTACATCCATGAAAAATTTATGACAGAATCAAGATAGTCATACTTGTGCTGTCGTAGAAGTGTTCCATGACATTACCAAAATTATCATCACGGACGTGTCCACTTCCATGACGATAAATCGCGCGTCACAGAAGTGCTTTCGTTAAGGGTGACCGACATGTGGCATCCACCGTAACGGAACGCCGTTAAGCTATCGGGTCAGGTTTTGGATCCGATAACCCGTTAACAGCCCGATCAATGGGGATTTTCCACGTGTAAAATCATCATTGGCTAGAGGAAACACGTGTCGGCTCATCGTTGGGACAGATGTCATCCACTCACTAGACAGAAGGCGCCTATGATACGTCAACATGTGGCACGGCCCAACAGTGGCCCATTCCTGTGAAAAGGCCGGCCCGTTTGACTTGGTCAAAAGCTGGCGGGCTGGCCCATGGAAAGCATGTTAACGGCATGTTCGCATATAGCCCATTTACAGCCTGCTAACCCAAGGCCCGCTATGCCCTATCCGAATTAGGCCCAATAGTGTCATCTGGGCCATCCAATATGATTCCAGCCCGTTTTCACTTCTGGCCCATGTATAGCCCATGACGTCTTTCGGCCCATATGAGGCCCTTTGTAACTCTTGGCCCATTAGCAGCCCGTGCTGAAACTGGCCCGTAATGAACAATGTATTTCTTTACACCCATTAACGGCCCGTGGTGAAACTGGCCCATAATGAACAGTGTATCACTTTATACCCATTAACGGCCCGTTATTCCGTTGGGCCATTTCCAGCCCAAGTTAACTTTCGGCCTTCTGAGGGCCCATTTATTCTTGGGCTCATTTGCAGCATTCGGTTACTTACGGCCCGTTACTGTCATTTTCTGCTTGTGGGCCAAATTCAGCCCGTCGTTACAGTCGGTCCGTTTGTGGACCGTTAGACTATTGGGCCATTTTCATAGCATCACCAAATACGGCCTATTAACGGCCCATTATGGTCAGCCCATAAAATGTACGATTTCCATTAGAGGCCCGTCTATGGCCCATTAAAGGCCCATACAAGACCCATAAATGAGTCGGCGGCCCATGGATCCTACGATACGTAGAAGGCCCATGGATCCTACGAGACGTAGAAGGCCCATGGATCCTACGAGACGTACAAGGCCCATGGATCCTACGAGACGTACAAGGCCCATGGATCCTACGAGACGTAGAAGGCCCATGGATCCGACGGCCTGTGAAGGGCCATGGTCGGGCGAGTTGGCCCCCGTTTGAACGATATAGCATATTCAAAGAATTATCCTACTCAATACTATCACCTCTAAAAAGCATACACTATACAACAAAGAGATCAAGGCATAGGAAGGTAGAATAATCCTACACTATACAATAAAGAAATTACAGCCGATTATACCCACTGGGCATTATGGTTCGGCACAGGTGATAATAAAGCATACACAAACAGCAAATTACATACACTGGGCAAATACAGCTCATACATCATGGACGCGCATCAAGTTAGCTCCATTTGAACTATAATCTCTTCAGAAAATAGGATTGGCCGGATTCAGATAGCACAAATTTTAGTCTGCAAAATCTCCAATTTCTTCATGGTTACCTCAGTGTCTTGTTTCATTTTTTTGACTCCTGCATCTAATACCTGCATGTCCAGTCTCAACTTGTTGATTATATGTTGACAATCATGTACATGTTGTCTTGCCACCTCTAGTTGATGCTCGAGAACATCAGCACATTCCAATTCCAATCCATAATCATTCAGTAACGGCCATGCCGCACTGCTCGCAGATCTTTGTGTTGATGTCACTTCATCCTGAAATGTTTCTGTAAGTACACATGACTAGGGCAAAAATATAGTTACAACAGTGAAGCGAACAAGACACTATTTTGTACTACATGGCAAAACAGGACTAATAATAATGTTACTCGTGACTTTCAAAAAAATGTTACACGTCATGAAGCATAAGCAGGTGATATTTTAAAAATTATAAAAAAGATAGCCTGTGCAGCCTGCATACAGAAATCCCTCTTAGCTCACCAGAGGAGCATGATGTTGGGGCCCAATCGAAAACACATACAAGTTACAAATTTAGACAACATGTTGCGTATAAGTAAGCAAGCAGTTGGCCATTATGTGCCTCAATTAAAGTCTTAGGGAGCATAATGAACAACAGAGGGTTTCATACAAACATACTACAGCAGGCAAAACTATGCAATCATTAGCGTAGTATAAACTAGATTGTGAGCCTCATGCAATAATAGTTGGTTAATAGACTTCAAAGCTTCAGGCACACTTCGGCAGAGTAATTAAATGGTAAGGCCTTTAATTATGTCAACTAATAGTGATACAAGTACCGAACATCAGGCATGATTATTTGGGCATCTCATTAACTAAGGACAAATAAAGCAATTGAAAAGAGAAAATTAACTATGCCTGAAACAAACAAGGAATTGAACTGTTGAGTTGCATACAGTGACTTACCTTAGCAGGTTGAAGAGGCTCAGCGTAGCTCCTACTTCTCTTGCAAGGCTCCTTCCTAACATCTTGTACCTGGAAATCCTCAATCTTATCTTCATTGCACCCCCTCTGCAAGGTGACACAAACTAGTTACTCGTCTCCTTGGAAGATAAATATGCATATTTTCCAGTCTGTGAACACAAAAGGATGAGATTATAACAAAACAACACCACATAATAAAACATGCCGCATCTCTTGCACTTGCACACAATGAAATGAGCACTTACTATGTCTGCACTATGTAAAAACTAGGCATACCTTTGAACTGGATCTCCAGGTACTCTTGGAGAGCCTACTGTAGTGTACAGCCAAACCTTTATGTCACCTATGAGTTAGACAAGGCCCCACTACAGCAGCCCTTAGTGTTTAAATCGTTGACAAGCTTTGTTAGAGTGTTAGGTCAAGAACAGCAAGTAATCAAAGCAAACAGTCCTAGTATGGCTGGCTGATGCAAACAAGCAATTAAACAGATGTGTGAGAAAATCTTACATATCAAGAAAAGAAGCAAAGAAGGAGGCTTAAAGACCATCACCTGACTGACCAGATTTAAGGGGCATTTAAACATCATGTGCAACGTATGAACTAACATAAACATTGCATATTCCAGATTCTACAATGGAATGCACATGTATTAGGTTATGCCATGTATGATGGTGCCTAAATGTACAGATAGCAGGAAGGAGTGATTCATCATTGCACGCACAATTGAATTGCAGGTTAAGGGCCAGTTCGATTCCACCTTTTCAAGGCATATTGTCAAAATAAGCCATAAAATAAGTAAAGAAGTCATTTTTGAGTTATGGGCTTGGGCTTAACTAATTTCTCTTTAGAGGGGGTGTTTCGGGTAGAACCTCACTAAAAATTGAAGGGAAGGGGAATAGTGAAATGACTTTGTTGTCTACCTATATTACACTCAAAATGCAACTGCTGACACCTGTGTCACACCTGACCCTCAAGTAAAAACAAACACACAAGCATTCATTGCCCTGCCCGCTTGCATCTCCTCTCCCCTTTCCCTCTACCTCGATCCCCTGCCTGCAGCACTAGGGTTCCTCCAGCGAGCCATCGCCACTGGTCCCATCTGGCCTGGTCCTCGATGATGCTATGTCCAGCTAGGCTACATGGCCGGTGGGTAGGGGCAAATCTCCCTGGCTGCTCCTCCCACTGGCGCCGCCCCTCATTCTCATGGTCTCCAGCAGCTGCACCACTGTGGTTCGTCCAACGCACTACTCCGGCGGGCGCTGCACAACTACGGTTGATGCCACACTGCGGAAGAAGGCACCTTATTCCCCCTCCCCTCCTCCCAAGCCATGGCCTTGAGGTGCTGTTGAAGGATGAGCTCATCCAACAAGGTGAGGATCTCCTCTGATTTTTTGCCAAATTTTCATTCTGATCCACTATACGATGAATTGCTATGAGCTGCTTCTGCTGCTGCTATATGATGCATTGCTATGAGTTGCTCCTATTGCTGCTATATGATGAATTGCTATGAGCTGCTGCTGCTGTATGATGAGTTGCTATGATCTGCTGCTGCTATATGATGAATTGCTATGAGCTGCTGTTGTTATATTATGAGTTGCTACAAGCTGCTCCTGCTGCTGCTATATGATGAATTGCTATGAGCTGCTCCTACTGCTGCTATATGATGAATTGCTATGAGCTGCTCCTGCTGCTGCTATATGATGAATTGCTATGAGCTGCTGCTGGTATATGATGAATTGCAGACTGTCGCTGCAGTATGATGAGTTGCTATGAGCTGCTGCTACTATATGATGCTTTCAGGTGGTGCTGCTATACGATAATAACCGGCCACTTGGACCATCGAATTTCAATAAATAATTGTTCTTCATTTAAATGTGGGTCATGCGTTCTTTGTTTAAATTAGGCAATGGGATCTCTATGGAAAACATTGACCAAAGTAGATTGTGCCAAGTAGATGGTATCTTTGTATTTGCATTTTGAGCAAATAGTGATGGTTTGTTTTCCTATCATATTAATTACTGCACTGGGTTCAATTTGTGATGTTTGCAAGTCAAATTAATTTCCATATGGGCAGCAAAATGAAAAAAATATAATGTAATCTAGACTTTCCACTGATCATACCAAAGATAAGCTGAAAACACAATGAAAAGAACTGGTTGGCTTATTACATGGAGCTTATATTCACAGGTGCTTATTTTCTTAGGATAACTCGTAATAATTGTCCCTAAGAAACTTGGCTAATAGAACTGGCATACAAATAACATGTCACGATGATTGCAATGGAGGAGTGATGTACCATAGCACACTATATAGGCTCACCGCTGCCTCTCCTTTTTTTGCGATGTTCCATGAAATTGCCACATACATCTTGTATTCATTGTTTAACCCTATCTGCAAGTTGACACGGCTAATTTCAGACATCTCTACATGATACTACATTGCATATCCCTTGCGCATATTTAAACCACCAATTAACGATTGTGTGCGTACCATAAACTAGCCATGACTCTGTATGCTGGACTAGCAGGCACTCTAAGGGAGCCTAATGTAGTGCACTGGAATTCCTACATGCCACCTACGATTTTGTGTAATGTACTGCCCTTGTTCCTAAATATATGTCTTTGTAGAGATTCCAGTATGGACCACATACAGATGTATATAGATGCATTTTCGAGTGTAGATTCACTCATTTTGCTCCGTATGTAGCCTATAGTGGAATCTCTAGAAAGACTTATATTTAGGAATGGAGGTACGAGGTAGTATCATGTATGACATCTACATATCTAATTTAGCAGCCAGTAGTGGAAATCATTGTCTGCACAAAGGGATTACTGGTCGAAAATCCTAGCAAAGCACGCTGGCAGGCACAGAACAATACAAGAGAAAGAGACGTGCTTACAAGATCATAGCAATGCCTCAGTCCAGGATCTTGGTTGGCCAAGCTGTTAGATCCAGAAGAAACATCGTTCTTGTAGTTTTTGCCAGCTGCATAACAGGTAACAGCGACCGGTTAGTATTTTTGAAGTACATCGGGCAGGTGATGCTGGACGGGTTTAAAGGTGACAAGTACCTAGGCCGTGGCAGGTGCTTGGCATCTCTCCAGACGGTGGGAATCAGGTTAGAAACGTTGAGGGTGATGACGCTGCGCTGGCTGTCGGGGTCCGGTAAGTAGATCTAGAACCGTCGAGTAGGGTATGTGTGGAGCGGCTTCGGTAGGGTGGACTACGGTGTGGGCGAAGTGGATCTATGGCCGTGGACGAGGGCGTAGGTGAAGCTGCTCCAGTGGTTGGGTTAAGGATGGTGTCGACGACGTGGATCTGCGGCCGTGGATGGGGCGTCAGAAGCTGCTCCGGTGGTTGGGTTAAGGATGGTGTCGACGATGTGGATCTGCGGACATGGACGGGGCGTCAGAAGCTGCTCCGGTGGTTTGGTTAAGGGTGGTGTCGATGATGCAGATCTACAGCCATGGACGAGGCGTCAGAAGCTGCTCCGGTAGGTTGGATGAGGGTGCGAGGAAGCGGATCTGAGGCCGTGGACTTGTGAGTTGGCAAAGCGGCCCCGGTAGGGTTGAGAATGGTATAGGCGAAGCTACTCCGGTAGGGTTGACGATGGTGTCGGCGAAGCGGCTCCGGTAGGGTTGAGGAAGGTGTCGGTGAAGCGGCTCCGGTAGGGTTGAGGAAGGTGTCGGCGAAGAGGATCAGAGGCCGTCGACGGGGGCATCGGTGGGGCGGCTTCGGGGGGTGTGGACGAAGCGTCTCCGATGGGGAGTACGAATGAGCCGCTGCAGATGCGCGGCGTTTGACGAGAGTACCGGCGAAGCAGATCCGGCGCCGTGGACAAGGTCGGCACTGAATGGGCTGTGGTACAGTGGTGGATGAGCGGTCTACTTGTTTCTAGGGGAGGTGGGAGGGGTAGATGCGGCCTCGGAAGCAGATCCGGCGAGGTGGACGCCGCTGGCAGTGAATGGGCTATGGTACGCCGGTGGATGAGCAGTCTAGGGTTTCGAGAGGGGAGGGGAGAAAGGGCGATGAAGTACGGACGGCGTGATGTAAGATGCTCTGGTGCTGTGGAGTTAGTCATTTTTGCGGGAGGGGGAGAGGAAATGGGGGTGCCGTGTAGTGGGGGAACCGGAAGTTACCAAAGAAGCCCCGACCTATCATGTAGATGAGGGCGGTATTGTAACTGTTGGTCTCCGTGCACCAAGGAAAAAAGGAGGATTTCGCATGCTAAAGACTAAGGTGGCGGAAATTTTAGAAGGAGGCGGGAGATTTTGCCGCCCGCGGGATCGTTCGTATCCAGTTTCAACTAATTTTGGACCATGCTAGCGGGATGGTCATGCTAGACTGTGTACACGGGGCACGCGTCAGCAGTTAATAACTGGTGTGAAGTCCACCCTAGAAAAAAAAGACAATAACTCAGGATGATGCGCCGATAACTTAGACGTTCACACGGGCGCGGCCAATCGTACGGGTGTAGTGGCGCGTTCACAAAAAAGGGATCAAACGCTCAGCCTATGTATTTCTCGTGTAAATAGATAATTTAGTGGCATTGGTTATTTACTTTAAACATAATGCATTGACGTGTTAGTGTAGAGGCGCACAAAAAGAAAAGAATATTGTAGTCAGCTACTTAAAAGTGTTACCTCATATGATTACATAGCCTCCATTTCATAAATTGCGTACCTGTTGAATTCATATATGAATATTACATATATTACTTCACAATAGAAACTTAAATCATCCAAGACTAATGAATTTGAATGCAAGAGTAACAATGGTGCATGTACATGATAGCTACATTGGTTGTTTGAAGAAACATCACTGTAACTTTGGCATGCACAACTGAAAAGGTTTATTTAAATAGAAAAAATGTGATATGTGAGTGTCCAATCTTTATAGCATTGAATCGATATTGTACCTTTGGCCACAATATGAAGTAGATATTGACTTATGTTCAAGCGATGCATGTCCACGATCGCTAGATAGTGATACGTGAATGAATTGTGCAATCTCTCTCACACGCATACATATCTCATTTCCCTATGGGCATCGGAATCACACACGCGCACTTCGTGTATTTCTCTCCCTCTGTCAGGGTTAAATTTGTCTTTCTACCCCGTCCTACAAGTCTCTCACACAGAAACATACACGCTTTCTATGTCTAACATGCCCACCCCTTTAATTCCGCCCACCCACAGCCACTAATGTCTCAAAGTATAATAATATCTCTCACACATATGCTATCTACCTATCCCTTAATATAGCTAGACATGTGTCACACAAACTCCTTCTCCCTACTAGCAAGATGCCCATGCGTTGCACGGAACATCAAGATGCATTTGTATGAGAAGTTTATCTTGTGGGAGAAAAGGATGAACAAGGGAATGCCTTATTTGCAAATGCGGAGAGGGGTGTGGGTATCTTTTTGCAAAATTGCCATAGTTTCCTTCCTGTCCGTCGGATATAAATCGGATGGCCTATATTGCAGGATGGCAGGAACACCATCATCACCAACTCTGTTTTTTATAAGAGTAGAGATATGTGAGGGTCACTGCCCCCCCCCACACCCCCCCACTTCCCAACACCGAAGGAGTAGGGTGACACCTTGATCTTGATACTAATCTATCGACTGGCTTCTCTCTCAAACATACACACACACACTACCCGGCACCGAAGGAGTAGGGTGGCACATCGATCTTGATAATAATCTATCTACTCCTCTTTCAAACACACACACACTCGCTAGTTGTGCCTCTGTGCCTACCGCGTACACTCTCGATACGTCTTTCTCTCCCCCCCCCCAATAATGACAACAGAAGGGTGACAACTCGATCTGATCATAATCTGTCAATTGGTTTCTCTCTCAAACATTGTGTCTCGGTGCCTCGCTCACTAGCCCCCTCGATATGTAGACTTCTTGCGTGCGCACAGCTGTAGTGACGATGACGCTGAACCCAGTGTGCCTTGTTTTTACCGGCCTCATGTGATAGTTTTCACCCTGTTTTCTGTTAATTAACAAGGCAACCTTTTCTTTGTTACTACTAGTGAATCTGAAATCATTCAGGGCAGACATAAAATATATCACTTCAACCCAATTATCGCAGCAACTATTTTAAAAGAAATTAGCTAGTTGCCCGTGCGTTGCACGAAACATCAAGATGCATTTGTATGAGTAGTTTATCTTGTGAGAGAAAAGGTTGAACGAGGGAAGGCCTTATTTGCGAACATGGAGAGACGTGTGGGTATATTTTTGCAAAATTGCCATAGTTTCTTTCCTATCCGTTAGATATAAATCTGACGGCCTATATTATAGGATGGCACGCACACCATCATCACCAACTCTGTTTTCTACTCCCGCCGTCCGAAAATACTTGTCATCAAAATGGATAAAAAGAGATGTATCTAAAAATAAAATACGTCTAGATACATTTCCTTTTATCCATTTTGATGACAAGTATTTCCGGACGGAGGGAGTATTTGTCTTTTTAGAGATTTCAACAAGTGACTATGACCGGACCTTACCAACATACTCAAAAAAGTAGTCCATAATTTTGATGTTACCCTCTTTTCTTGGCGGTGCAGTGCCATCTGGATACCTCATAAATAAATCAAGGACAAATCTGACCCCTTCCTGAAAAGACATACGGAGCAAAATGAGTGAATATACACTCTAAAATATGTCTACATACGCATTCGTATGTGGTAGTCCATTTGAAATCTGACAAAGACAAATATTTAGGAACGAATGGAGTATATATAAGAGTATACATGGAGATATATCTCCAGCATGGTCTACAACAAAAATGTGCTGGGCTGGTTAGCGCCGGATGCTCACAACGCGATGACATGAGTTCGAATTCTGTCTTTTAACTTTATATTTTTATATTATATATTACACTAATTATTTAATATATACTTCTTTCGCTACTGTACTGACATTGGAACCCACAGAGTACTTAGAATACAAGATTAAGGATGGACTTGTTTCTTTTTAACTTTCTGTACAAAGCTGTAGCCACCCTGCAAGTCACGTGTACACTGTACATGCAATTAACTTTTTTATAGAGGGACAATCATACAGGCAATTAACTCAAATGGATTGGATGTCACTCTATTATTTCCAGCATAAAGAGCATCTCCAACGATAGCCGGCAAATTTCCTCCCACTTCCTTAAGCGGAGGACGACATCAAACGCCGGTGGCATACATTTTTACAACTCTAACCAACCTGATGAAATTCGTGCAAACACGGACTGATTTCATATAAGCATGGAGGATTTCGTATAAAAAAGCCGGATCTTCATATAAACATGATGGATTTCATTACATTTACATGAACTAAGAGGTGCCAATCCGGCTCTCTTGTATAATTAATACTCCCTCCGTCCGGAAATACTTGTCCTAGAAATGGATGTATCTAGACTTATTTTAGTTCTAAATGGCCGTCCGCGGATCCCTTTGTCTTCCTCATGTCCGTCAGACACTTGCGGGGTCGATGAAGGTCCTCGGAAGAGACGAAGCAGCAAAGAAACCACCTGAATCCATGGTCGTCGCCTCGGCGGTGGCCTTCATGGGTCCCAAGTGGCGGCGGCCTCCCGTGTTCTACTTCTCGTCGATGATGTCGGCGGACACGGAGAAGCTGGCCACCGACTGGTCGCTCTCCACGCACCCGGCTTCTGTCTCTGCCTGCATGGCGCTGCCGCAAGCACGGGAGGCGCCCACAAACACGGGAGGCGCGGCCACCGCAGACACTGGTGGCGCGGTACGACGCGGCAGCGACGGCGCCCGTACCGGCATGCTCGCCGCCGTGCCGGCGTGGAGCAACTCGCCACTCCTCATCGAGTTGAACTGGAGCGGCGAGTTGCTGAACCACGCACCTGCTTGGGGCGGCAACTGGCTCCGTCGGGCCAAGCGAGGTTGGTGAAGCATCGAGCGGCCTCGCCCGTATCCGGAGGGCTCAGCGGGCCACCCAGCCGGGTAATATGCCGGAGAACGACTCATCGGAAGCCATCGGAAGAGTGGAGAAAATGGTGAAGGAGGAGATGGGGGAGCGGCGGAGGGGTGCGATTCTTGCCCGCTGTCTGTCTGGCCTTGTGTAAATAGAGGGCGGACAGTAGGAGTTTGGCCGGCGTTTGGCCTCATTTAAACTGAGGGCGGACGGGAGGAGCTCAGTCGGTGTTGCGTTTAATTTCGGACTACTCATGAACGGATGTGTGGCCGGAGTAGGATTCTCGGTTTGCATGCGGATTTAACGTAGGGGTTTAATGGAGGCGTCGGGTGTGCAGCGGGCGGCGTAGTACTATTTGATTTGATAGCAGTAATGAGTCGTCAAATCACAAAGGCCCTCGCCTCTCGTGAAACTGACCGAGCTAGACTGCCCTGCCATCTAGCCTTTTAAAAAATGTATATACTCCACTTTTGTACAGTAGTAGTATCGATGGATTGCGCCATGGAGCAAAACTTGAAATTAAAAAAAAGGTGGTACATATAGAGAGGGAGTATTCGATTTGACAGCGGGCGGAGCAGTTCCCGATACGGCTTTAATGCAGACAAGGGAGGGAGTAGCGGTTCCCGATATGTTGAACGGCCAATGCATCCTCCTTCAATTAATGCATGAGGGAACTAATGGGAGGAGGCCCGGGAAAAGAGGCTGCATGATGTGAATGCAACGCAGTTTGCCCTCATTGCCTTCATATAAAGGCGCCCCTTCATTCCAATGCATCTACCACATCGTACGCACCTAAGCATTTGCCTAAGCACCTACACTAAGCGCAAAAGAGCTCACTCCAGACCCATGGCGGCGATGCCCGTGAGCGGCCAGCGGCTGCGCCAGATGGTCCACGACGCCGGCCTGCAGCATGGCGCCGAGGATCGTCTCCAGACGGTGTTGGAGACCGGCTGGTGGATGGCCGCCGTCGACGCCAACTACGACTCTCAGTTGGACCAGATGATCGTTGCCACCAGCAACAAGTTCACCGTCCTCAAGAAGCTCGCGGACGACATCGCTGTACTCCTCCAGCCCGCGCGCCCGGGCTCCTCATTGCCTGCCACCCTAATCGGCCTCCATGGCCGGAACCTCTTTCAAGCACTAGTGGCCCTGCGACTGCCCGTTGACACCACGAAGAATGTCCACCTGGAGGTCGCGCTCGCCGCGAGGTGCCTCGCCCTGCAAGAATTCGTCGACCTACACATCCACGTGTACGAGGAAATCATGTACATAGGTATCTACAAGGCCAGTGAGGACACTACGACGTTGGCCTTCCTCAACCGGCTGGAAGCCTTGGATGCCTTTGCTGAGAAGCACCTCGACCTCGCCACAAAAGTCGCCGCTCCTTAGCCGCGATCGATGGCCCGGCGCACTAAGTTGAGGAGGAGGAAGTTGTATGTTCGTGGATCCATCTTTATTCTTGTCTTCTGTAACCACCACTGTGATCTCATCATTGTGGCCTTAATTCTTATTATGTTGTTGCATTCTCGTTCTAGTCAATACCGACATGTGCGATCCCTTTGCTTAATTATATGCATCACTGTAACTAGTACTCCATCCGTCAATTTATAAGTTGTGCTTATCTTTTCCATCAACTTCGTGCAACGCGCGGGCATCTTGCTAGAAACACTAGAATATGTCTATATAATCCGTATGTGATAGTCCATTTGAAATCTCAAAAAAGACAAATATTTAGGTACGGAGGGAGTAATATATTAGAAGTATATCAAAACAATAGTGATTTATTTCAAGTTTGTGAACAAATACTACTATTCTACTATTTTGGATCCGTCGCAACGCACGGGCACATTGCTGGTAAAAGGAAAAGGCATGTCGCGTTCGCGTCGCACCCCCCCCCCCCACGCCCGGGAATCGGGAGTACAACACGGCCCGTCCGACACGACACATAGCTTAGGGAAGGCATGTTGCCTAGCATTTTCACTTTCATGTGGGACCGCCATTGAGCAAACCGACACCCCGCCCGCCGCCGGGTTGGAAAACAGAAACGAGGGGAAGATCTAGCTGTAGCACGGAAGCCAAGAAATTTGGTGTCAGACGGGGCTCGTTGATAGAGTAGGAGCATTCTGTACTAGTACTACTCCTACTAGTACCAAGTTTGTACTCCTAATACTATATTACTAGTACTACTACTATACAACTAGTAGGTACGTGCACGGCACAACATCGTAGGAACAAAAAACGGGAAGATCTTGTTTTGGGTTATTTATCTTTTTTTTTAATCAACGTAGTATGAATAATATGATGTGGGGGGCACCCATGAAGCTTATGTGGCTTGGTTGCATGGCTACGGAAGGTTAGAGAAAAATAAATAGATAATGTGTTTAGAGTGCACTCCACTAAATAGATATACTTTGGATCCATTGCAATGGACCAATACATCTATATCTATACCCCCTATATAGTGTGTGAAAAACTTTGAAAGTTGGTCATTGGATGAAGCCAATCCGACGGTACAAAGATGGCAAATCTGAGCACTACTGGCCGTTGGATATCATCCACCAGATTCTGCCACATGTATAATCTAGAAGACTCCATGGTTGAACTTAATTCATGACTAACTTTGCCACAACTAAGCTTAGGCAAAGTTATTAGTTCTTCAAAATGAGAGCCACAAGTTGGCAAGCCTAAGGGAATCTTGCCACATTTTTTGTGTGTATGTCATGTGGGGCCTTAGTGTGGCTTGCCTAAGGTGTGGCTTGAACCAAACACTCACCTAAGTTAATCAAACTTGCCTAACCTTACATTCCACCAGATTTTGCCACATGTTAGAATCCAAAAAGCTCCACATGTAGAAGCATAATGCACAAACCACCAGAATCTCATGCGTGCAATGCACGTGTACCTTACTTGTACTAGTTGGTAGTAGTAAGAAACAAATTCCAGTTTGGGCACGAGCTCGTACTGCGGGAGCACCACAAGGCCTGCCGCGGGAGTTACATTTCCCTCTCGGGGCCCACGGGACCGAACTTCAGTGGCTTAGTGCCCGGCCTATGAGTCAATGACATGCGGACCTTAAATGCGGCTGGCCCACATGTCATTCTCATGGTGGTGGCCTGGTTCATGACTCACTCGTTCGAGATGAACCGGCCGGTGGTGGCGTGGCCGTGGCGAGGGTGCCACAGCTGGGCGTCGGGGCGTTACGAGGCGTAGATGGCCACACCGGTGGGTACTACCTATAGTACATAAGTACTCCAGCTGAGGATTGATGCTCGGGACAAAATGTGTCACAGCCGCTGGATGAAAATTTGATGGTGCGGGAGTACGAATCAAAGCACAGCAGCGGAGCAGGCAAACCGCGTCCAATCGGCTGTGTCTGTGGTAGAAAGTTGATGGTCGCCGCAGTTCAGCTGGCCCGCATGTCATGCACACAAAGTCAGAGGAGCGGTGGGGCCGAGAGGGATGAGGGGCACGTCGGGGGGATGAGGATCCCCTGACGCGAACAATCCTACCATTCTGTCACTGGCATGTGGGACCCATAAGTGTGGGTCCCACCTGTCAGCGAAGGAAAGGCAGGGCAAGGCAGTGATAGCCATGTCAGAGGATCCATGTCCACGTCGGGGGACGTCGTGCCGTGGGTTGGAGCGGCGTCGTGGGAATCACGTGTGGGTGTGGCAGTGGTAGAAACAAGAAACGTGATGGTCGTCGTGGTTCAACTTCCATGGACAAGCTGTCATGTCTGCTGACACATGTATATCAAAACTAGAGTGTTTATATTTCAAGCACGTGAACAAGTATTATTGTACTACATTGGATCCATTGCAACGCACGGGCCAGCACATTGGTAGTAGTAGTGTTCATCTCTATCTCTAGAGGCCTTCCCTCCTTCATCATTTTCTCTCACAAGATAAACTACTCATACAAATGCATCATGATGTTCCGTGGAACGCACGAGGATGTTTCCTTGGGGGTCTCTCCAGCACAGTGTGGCCGTAGTTGCAAGTTGACGCCCCTTGAGATGCCGACGTTGAGGGGCACTCGGATTTCCTTCGACGAGCAGGTAAGATGAGTTTGATCACGTAGTAAATGCATTCTAAAGACTACTTCCATGTCCATTTCCTAATTCTCCCCCTGCCCACTGTTTCACAGGTTAGACTCGGTGCGAGTGGAGATTGGCTTGCATATGTACGGGAGGGTACCAACATCAATTTGCACAACATTTACAACGGTGACACCGTTCCCGTAGAACCTTTGTCCAACATTGGGATCAGCCATGCAACGGGCCACCGCATGAATTGGTATGATGGAACCACGGTGAGATTGAATAAGATAGCACGAACCTTGCACATGGCGGTCAAAGGCGGACCATGTTGTCTGTGGCCGATTTGTTGCCGTACGAGTAGGAAGACATTGTGCTCCTTTCTAACCGCATCTTCGCAATGACAAACCAATTTTGTATGGGACACATCCTACGATATACTCCCTCTCTGCCAGTTTATTTGTTTTGGATCTTTTCGTTTTATAAGTTTCAAATTCAAATTTAGAGCTTCCCATCACATGTTGAGATTACAATGTCCATTAATTCGCTGCGTGCATGTATAGTAAAGAAACAAATCTCGAGTTTGGCACAAGATCGTGCTGCGGGAGCACCACAAGCCCTGGCGCGGGAGTTACATTTCCCTCTCAGGGCCGTCGGGACTGAGCTTCAGCGCCTTACTACACCTACCTTTGAGTCAATAACATGTGGACCTGATAGGTGACTGGTCCACATGTAATGCTCCCGTAGGCAGAGGGGCAGTGGGGCCAAGAGGGGTGAGCCGCAGGTCGGGGGACATGTGGTTTCATGGGTTCGAGCGGCGTCGTGGGAATCGCGGGTGGCTGTGGTAGAAACTTGATGCTCGCCGCATTTTAGGTGGCCCACATGTCATGCACACAAAGGTAGAGGGGTGGTGCGGCCGAGAGGGGTGAGGCGCACGTCGGGGGGGCGTGGTGTCATGGGTTGGAGAGGCGTCGTGGGAATCGCGAGATGAAACGTGATGGTCGCCGTAGTTGAACTTCCATGGACAAGCTGTCATGTCTACGGACACATGCACTGCATACCGATCACTGGAAGGAGTAGCAGAGAAAGCTATATATGCGGATAAATAGTTCCTTATAGTCAAGCGGACCCACGCTACTACTCTATTCCAAAGACATGCACACCATCGAAATAGTCCATCTATATCAATATACACCGAGAGGGAATAATTTTTTACAAGAGAGGAAATAGTTCATCCATCCATAATGCCCTCCTGTTGGTGCAGCCTTTTCTTCTTCTTCTTCTTCTTCTTCTTCTTCTTCTTCTTCTTCTTCTTCTTCTTCTTCTTCTTGCTCTCATTCTCTGTGGGAGACGGCTTCGCAACAAGCTCTTTGGACCTTGCAGCTATCTCGAAACTCACACGGGCATCGAGGGCATCATATTTTATCCGCTCGTACGTCAAGGGATAATTCTCCCATCCAGATGACCTTAATGCCACCATCTCGTCACCCTTCTAAAGATTTGTACCGAGCACAAAATTTGCTACGTCGAATAGGGATGGTGTCTGTTTATCACAATATTCTACAGGAATTTTGATTCTGGTTTGTAGGTCAGCGATGCTTTTCAAATCAAGGTTGTACGGCTCCAGCTTCTGTTTTTCCCCTTCGATGGCTGCCCCACAGAAGTATACGTCCTCCCGAGACAAGAAATCGTGAAGCTCATGTGGTATGGAGGGCGAGTGTATGATGTGGTACACCAAAACATCATCTTCGTGGCACAGCTGAAGGACGGTGGCGCGCTGGATCTTCCCAGGGGCACGCTCCGTGTACTCTGCGTCAAGACCGATGACCCTCGTCTCTACCTTTTAGAGGGAGTTGGATACATTGTTGATCCACTGCCGAACAACCCTTGGGTGGACGGTGACGGTGGCAACTATGCGCATCGAGCCTTCGACGAGGACATGTTGGACGCTAAAAACCTGCATCTCGATCTCTTCCGCCATTTGGAACCCCTGGAACGGAGGGCTATGGTTTGGAGAATTAGGATTAGATGGCTAGTCTAACTGAAGTAGTAGATGATTATTTGAAGAGGTTAAAACAATGTGAACGCAGTGGGGTTTGGATGCAAATGAAGACGAAGGGGAGGTGAAGAAGCCGAGGAGAATCGGTTCCCGATGGAGAAGTAAATGGGAGAAGTAGCGTGCAGGCAGTTGATTAGACGGCTAGGTAGACTTAACGAAAAGGCTATGCGGGTAGACTGATGAGTCGTACCTGTTCGTATACGTGCCCATCCTTCCTAATATGTGGGACCTATGCAAACAGATAAAAACTGTGTCGTAGTTTTTTTTGAGCGCGTGAGTGGGACACACAACATTCTGTGGTTAAGGAATACTCCCTCCGTTTAGGTGAGTATAAGTCACCTTATGAAAATCAGGTTTTCCCAAAACCTTTAGGCGTGGAGCATTAACTTCCTGCTCGATCCCCTCCCAGCATCGTTAGCCAGCGTTCTCTTCCTCTGCCGTCGCGTTCTACCTTTTCATTTTTCCTCTTCTCAAGTGTGGAACGATTTGCATGTCGTCCTTGGTGATCCCCACTATTTCTTATTATCTCAACACGCGCGCTTCTACATCATCAAAATTGTTGTAGACATTAGATTTACTATCGTGATCCACTAGCATCCTTCTGATCTATGCATGAGAATCCTCTGCCATGCTTCATGCATTAGTGCATTCTAAGTGGATTTTAAATCAAATTACATTTAGTTATGACATGCACTACAACTCATTACCTATATTTTCCTAGCCATGCAACTATGCTACATCAATAGGACATGCATGTGGATTATACGTTACATTTTTGCATTAGCATATCAACAGAGCGCTGCCACATCATTGGTTGCATGTAATTCATCGATTAATTGTTTCATTAGATTTTTGCTCTCTCATATACAGGATATATACCTCAAGTTGAACTATTGCTTTCACAGTGTTATGATCAAAGTGATGAAACTGAATTTGTTGCTTTCATAGTGCTATTGTCGTTAATTTCATACATAAATTCGGAAAAAATCCTGACAGAACTAATACACAAACTGAAATTGTTGATTTGACATTGTTCACTTTTATACAAAATTCTGACAAACTGCTATGTTCAAAGTGAATATAATAATACTCATTTTTAGATAAAATTCAGACAAGAGTGCTTCTAAAATTGATATAATTGAATTTATTCATTGTTCAGATAAAGTGCTCAAAAACACACTAGCATCAATCTGCATGAATACATTGCAGAGGCAACATAAGAAAACCACATCTTCAACACATGGACATCTCACTGTCTAGACATAGCACTGCCTAGATATATAGCAAATGCAACAGAAAAACCCAGAGGAGCTTTCTAAACACCCCTGCATCTGAGCATCTCCATCTTCGGTGTCTTGATTTCAGCAGCTTGAATTTCAACCTTCTCCTGCGGTTTATAGATCTCCATCTTCTCACATATCTCTTTCGACGGATCTTCCATCAACCTCATCTTTTCCTCTCTCTTCTCCCATACAGTCAGGCACAGGTCCACAACCAGGCAACTCCGAAATGACGTCGTCGGATTGTCCACCCAGGAGTAGAACTCACAGCCCCAATTCCTCCAATCTTGTGAAATTTCACAAAAGATCCAAAATTATACACCAAAACTGTGCACCAATCAAATGGAATCAGAACAGTGCTAGAAAATACCTGCCAAAGCATGCACTTGTGACATCTTCTTCCAAGATTATCATCACTCCACAAAATCCATATGGACATCCTAAGCAGGAATCTTCTCAGCCAATTCCTCCCGCGCAAAGCAAGAACCTTCTCAGCCGATTCACGCGTGAAGGAGGCGCCTCAGTCAATCCTACCTGGAAAAACATTCGCCACGTAGGCAAAGCCGGAGTAACGATCCTGGTTTTGCAGTTGGGGGTGGATGTGGTCAAAATACGACAGTTGGGGGTATTTATTCTTCTTTCGTTTGAAATAAGCACTATCCCCTCCATCCTAAAACTTGGACAAGTGAGACTTGCATTTAGGGATCAACAATAGAGGTAGTAGCAAAGATAAGTACTAAAGTTTGAAGGGAAAATATCTAGTGCTACCAAGCCGTAGGTGCTACCATGATACGGGGTTCTGGGCTGTCGGATTCTCAGATAGAATGGCTCGCAATTACTTTGCAACACTTGCAGAAAAGCCTCCGAAAAGTCCAAAAATGACGCATAGGTCCAACAGATCCAACATCTCCTGAATGCCGTCCGGTCTAAAAATCCGACGGCTCAGATGCCCGTATCACGATAGCATTTAAGTGTCGGGAGCACGAGATACCCTCCCAAAGTTTGAAAGGCATGATAACCAGAGTTGTGGTGACCGGTGAGGCCCCTCCCTTACCTTTCCCTCCACCTCCCGCGTAAGAAAACAGTCTGCTGATCTGACCTTGTACCTTCCCTGGGCAAGTTCAGTGAGAAGAATCCCAATCCACGACGGGAACCAAAATCACCCCCAAAATCTAGCGCGCAGCAGACAGCACAAGCACATCGATCGCCCCCGCACGTCGCCCACTCGCCCACGCCTCTCTTCTCCCCGGCGCGCGCTCGCCCTCCCTCCCTCTTCTGGTCAAACGGCTCTCGGCTCCAATCCCCCGACCCTCTCCTCCCTCTGCCCGCGCCCGTCCGCCGGCCGCACTCGGTTTCCATGTCCGCCGCCACCGCCGCCGAGTCCCGTACGTAAAACCCTCTCGGGCTTCATTCAAAGTATGGTCGCCCCCACGCCGATGATGGTTAATTATTGACTCGTTCCACCATTTTGATTTTCCCCCGTAGCGGAGCGGCGGCGATCGGAGGCCGTCGCGTGGCTGCGCGCGCTGCTCCGGGAGTCGGCGCTGCCGCTGCCGCTCCCGCCGCCGCGCGCCTCCGACGACGAGCTCAGGGCCGCGCTCGCGGACGGCGCGCTGCTCCGCGCCGCGCTCGACAAGCTCGCCCGCCCCGCCTCACCGCGCTACGAGGTACGCCGCCACCCGCCCACCCGCTTCTCTCCCGCTACGGCTTGTCTGGTCGTGATCGCCGTTGACACTGCGTGTGCCGCAGGGCGCAGCGGCGGCGGAGCGCGATGTCGGGCGGTTCCTCGCGGCCGTGGAGCGGATGGGCCTTCCCAGCTTCGCGCCCTCGGACCTCGAGACGGTACGCGTGTCGTTTGTTTGTTTGTGTTCTTCATCCAGCAATCGGCGTGATAGTGATCACCAGCGCTCATATTTTGGATTACCCGTTGACCCGTCGCCACCTGCCGACGGGGAATCGGATGATGTGATTGCTGTGAGTGTGAGGTAGCTGGAGCTTCGCGTCGAACAAGTTAGGAGCTCGTTTTCGCTCTAGGTTCTGTGTTGCCGGTTGTCATTGAACGGTTTGTTGTGTGGGCAAGTGACACATTAATCTCTGTCAGTCTGTGCTTGCCGAATCTAACTGCTAGTGGATGTCGCATGTGGTTTGCGATAACCATCAACTCTCAAACAGTTGAACAAATAATACCTCCAGTTATCGAGCTGGTAGGATATCTGAATATCTGATCGGCCAGTATAGTTGGTGATCAGTTTCAAGTTCAGTTTAATTGTAAAACAGTGGTAAATTGTCTTTTTACGGCGACGGTGGTAAATTGTTTTCTGAAGTAAAAAATGACAAATATAACTATGCAGCCGTGGGTTCTTTACTAGAACACGTACCAATTGCAGGTAAAATGTTTTTTTAAGTAAACAAATGGTTAATTGCTGTCTGTAACTATAGTGTGTTCTAGTCCAGAACCCATGTAACACACCGATTGCGTTGGCTAGTCCGATGCCATGTACAAATGGCAAAATTATGGAGAATTCCTCTTTATCATTGAACATAATACAGGTTTAAACTGCCTAAAATATTGAAGTTAATAAAATATTGGAGTGCCACAATTTTTTAATGTGATATTATGTGCTGCAGTAGTACTATGCACATGTGTTTTCGCAATAGTTGTCAGTTTTGCAATGCTGCCAAGGAGCATGTTTGCAGTTCCAGCTGTTTTCTGCAATACAAAGTTTCATCTTCGAGGCCTTATTGGGTTTTGTTGCGGCATTATTGCCACTAATTTAGGGCCCGATGTCAGCTGTGGTTGCCTGTCTTCTTGCACTAAGGGATCGGTTTGTCTCCCATGCTGGGGAAGGCTGGACCTGCGGCCTTCCACAAAATGGGAGGATGCACACCGTGGGATTCCCCAGAAGGGAGAATGGCCAGGTCACACAAAATTCTGAAGTAAGAGAAGATGTCAAACAAATGGAAACAACGCTACAGAAGGTCTCCAAAAGTCCAGCCATGTCAGGTGAGATCCTATTTATGTGTTCAAAGATTTGGGTAGGGGATTAACTCTAGGAGTTATCCAGTGAGGGTATACTGAGGGTGGTGCTTTACATTATTCCTGAGGATTGAGAATATAGAAGAAATCGTAATTTTAACAGTCAAGTTGTACTACTAAATTGCATGTATGTAGATTTATACATTATTGACCGTTTCAATTAGAGATGTTTTTATACGAAACAGGTTCCGTTATCAACTAAATCATTTTTTCTTCTTCTGTAGAACCACCTTCTGTTATATCACGACCTGAACTATCTTCTACAGCACGGCATGCCGGACGCAATTTTCATGAAGTCTTCCAACTGAGGCAAGGAGGTTATTCTGATCTGCCTAGTTCTAAAATTTCAGATATGATGAAATCCACCAGCTTGGATGTAAGTACTGTGTACTAAAATATACCTGTTGGAATTATTTAGACATCAGATTTGATTTTCATTCTCTGCGTCACAATATTCTTGTTGCAGAATGCCCCTACTCAGTCACTTTTGAGTGTTGTGAATGGCATCCTTGATGAGATTATTGAGAGGAAGAATGGAGAAATTCCTTATGTAGGCTACTCAAAAGCAATGCAGTTAGTTTATTCCTTTCATACATTGAAACTCCGATATATTTTGCTGTAGACTCTTTTCATCCTCTTGAATATGAAAATAGTATTCTTTGCACAGCATCTCGCTTTCTTGTTGAGAAAGATCATATTGGAGGTTGAACGACGAATTTCTACGCAGGCTGAGCACATAAGAAATGTAAGGAATACTTATTCACACTTAATTTTTCAGTTTGTTCTTGTTGTAAATTTAACCTCCATGCAGCAAAATAACCTTATGAAAGCACGCGAAGAGAAATACAAATCGAGGATTAGAGTTTTAGAGGCATTGGCCAGTGGGACAAGTGGGCAAATACATGTAAGCTCAAATGCAGCAAATGGAAAAGCACATGTAAGTTTCGGTGATGATGACCTCAATATAAGTGCAAATGGTTGGCTTCTTTCCTTATTTTCTTTCCTTAATTGTTTTCCAGGTTGCTGCAGAGCCTGTGCACCGGATGAAGGTTTGTTTCTCATATAACATTGGTGACATCTTCATATTACCATCATTTTCCTATATTATATTCAAATTATGAAATCCTGCTATGTTTTCCCCTCATATCTTTCATTTGATGCCACTTCTACGTCTGCTCTTTCAATCTTTACAAGAGAAACACTTTGCACACAGAAGCTTTGCCTGTCTTTGCTTTAGGAAGGATGAAAAACCAAGAGTTTGAATTTATCCATACCAAGAATAATAGACTTATTACTGCTAATAAAAATAAGAAAATGAACACATTTTTTTCTATTTTTCAAAAGTAATTCAATTTATTTGCAGATGGAGAAAGACAAATTTGAAGAGAAAAGGCAATTACTTGAGGAAGATCAGACAAAGCTGACGAAGGACAAGGAAAATGTAACTACACTGACAAAGGATAAGGAAGATATGACTAGATTGTTGAATGACAAGGAAGACATAATTAGATTGATGAAAGAGAAGGAAGAAATGGCTAGGTTAATAAAGGAGAAGGAAGGCACGGTTATCTTGAAGAAAGGCAAGGATGGGGATAGAAATCAATCAGCAGATGAACATATAGCTAAGCCAATTATGTATAAAGATGAACTCATCAGTTTGATGAAGGAGAAAGAAAACTATAAAGTTACAATTATGAAATTAAAGTTAGAATTAGAAGCCATGAAATCATCATGTGAAAAGAGCCACAGCCTGTTGGAAACTAAGAACAAAGATGTAGTTAATCTTCTAAAGGATAAAGAGAACAGTGGCAATGTAATATCACAACTCAGGCAAGAGCTTGCCATGGCAAGAAGATCACATGAGACATATATTCAAGATTTGAAGACTACGGCTTTACAGGAAAATAGGAATTTTGAACAGAGAATAAAGGAAGTGGAGCTAAAACTAGAAGATTCTACTAAGAGAGAAAGATATCTTGAAGAATTGTTGGAAGCAAGAATCCAAACCTGGGAGCAGAAGGAAATCATGCTGAACCAATTTGTAGGTGTACAAATGCAGAATATTCAGGTATAGGTTGGTTAAAACAATCTTTATATTTCCTCTATATTTCTTTTAAGAATTGATGAAGTCATCAATTTAAGTTAAAACTTCTCCCTATCAGGATTTGAGGTTATCTTCTATTTCCATTAGGCATGAAATCCAAAACTGCCAGAAGAGATGGTCTGAAGAACTTAGTGGCCTTGGTATGAACAAATGAGTGAGTAATTAATTGACTTCTTGTTGTTGGCACTTTATAACTTAAATCTTATTTGATTCCGCAGGACAAAGCCTTAAAGTATTAGCAAATGCTTCAGAGAAGTATCACGCTGCTCTTGAAGAAAACAGAAAATTGTTCAACGAGGTTCAGGAGCTAAAAGGTGGCTATGTGAGCAACGTCAATTTACACATGCTGATATTATAACTGTGTCAACTTTCTAAGAGTTCTAATTTTTTATCAGGAAATATCAGAGTCTTTTGCCGGATAAGACCTTTTCTTCCTAACGAGGATCATAAGTCTAGTACAACTGAAATTACTGGTGATAACGGTGAACTCATTTTAGCAAACCCTACAAAAATTGGAAAAGAGGGGAATAAGTTGTTTAAATTTAACAAAGTTCTTGGCCCCACTACTTCTCAAGGTACTGATGAATATGTGGCCTATTCCGTGGTAGTATACGATGTGGTTTGATTTTTTTAATTTATGTTTTTTTCTAGATGAGGTATTCAGGGACATTCAACCACTAGTTAGATCAGTCCTTGATGGCTATAATGTTTGCATTTTTGCGTATGGACAAACTGGATCAGGAAAAACCTACACAATGGTATGAAGATCTCAATATAACAGTCTTAAATTTCTTTTTTGAGAATTATAACCACTATTTATTGACAGATACGATGTGTTTATTGTGCCTTTTCTAATTAATATCTCAGACTGGACCTGAAGATGCTACGGAGGAGGAATTGGGTGTCAATTTCAGAGCTCTGAACGACCTGTTCCTTATATCACGCAATCGAGGAGATACACTCAATTATGAAGTCAGTGTTCAAATGATTGAGATATACAACGAACAAATCCATGATCTCTTAGGAAGCAATGGTTCAGAGAAGAAATATCCTTTTGTCGCTTACATTGTATAGTCACCTATGTTTATTATGCATATTGATCTGTTTTGATGTGGTCAACATACATACACTATGATGTGTTGATTTAGTTAACAAATCCATTGTTAGTGTGTCTAGATTAAAAAGAAGGATTAATGCAACTGAAATACTTAACCTAAGGTCTAGTTGTAAACTTGACTGGTCAGTTGATTCGCTTCAAATGAACGTGTAGAAACTTGGAACTTGGTTGAACATCCCTTTACTGTCCTTAATGGAATGCCACGTATCTGTTTCATCTTGTCATAGCACACCCCCTTAAACCTCTGGAAGGTTACAAATGCAAGTACGTAAAGAACATACTGTTGTTTCCTTTAACTTGCACACTCTAGGGATTTTGAATTCCAGCCATCCCAATGGGCTTGCTGTTCCTGATGCAACATTGCATCCCGTCAACTCTACGACCCATGTTATTGAGTTAATGAGAACAGGACTTGGGAACCGATCTGTGGGTGCAACAGCACTGAACGAGCGAAGCAGCAGATCTCACAGGTTAATCTTACCGCTCCATGATTTCAGTCGAGGTTTCCTGCTGATTCTATTGAAAACCAGGCTCATTTCGAGTATTTTTCAGTGTTGTCACTGTACATGTTCAAGGTGAAGATTTGAAAACTGGAGCTACTTTGCGCGGGGCCCTCCATCTTGTTGATCTTGCTGGAAGCGAAAGGGTGGACCGTTCTGCTGTTACAGGCGATAGACTCAAAGAAGCACAACACATCAATAAATCTCTGTCTGCTCTTGGAGATGTTATATTTTCTTTATCACAGAAGACTTCTCATGTGCCATACCGAAACAGCAAACTTACACAAGTCCTGCAAAGTTCTTTGGGTGCCTATCTTTCCTCATTGGCTATCTAACACTGTTTTACATGTTTTATATTTTTTATAACTTGAAAAGATTCATTTGTAGGTGGCCATGCGAAGACCCTGATGTTTGTGCAGATCAATCCAGATGTCTCATCTTATGCAGAGAGTTTAAGTACTTTGAGGTTTGCTGAAAGAGTTTCAGGAGTGGAACTAGGTGCTGCAAAGGCAAATAAAGAGGGCAAAGATATCAAAGAATTTAAGGAACAGGTGAAGAATTTTGCATGTTTTATATTTTGCTAACTAATTTATTATTGAAACACTGGCAACAGAAATGTATAACCAACTTCTCTTGATTACATATAACTAGTACTATTCTAGTATCCTCAATGTGTTCTATGCACCTGGAAAACATAATAGATGGTGTAAGCGTGGAACTTACCTCTGGCATGAAATGCAACTACATGATACTTCCCATGGAAAAAACATACAATATTTTTTTTGAGAAAAAATACTATAATATTAACAGTTTACCACATGATACTTCCATGTATCATTTGATTACTATAATATTGTTTTTCACCCTGCAGCTCTCACTGCTCAAAGATAAAATTGCAAAGAAGGATGAGGAGATCAACCAGCTACAGACTCACAGTCCAAGGGTAAAGACAGGCAAACGTGCTGATTCCTTGCTGAAACATTCGTCCTCCTCCCCAGGAATATACTCCCTGGGAAGCAAAATGCAACATCGAAGAACGGCATCTGGCGGAAAGGCAATGGGCCTTATCAGTAGGGCAGGCTCCGATGCTGATAACTTCTCTGAGATCAGTGACAGGCATTCTGAAACTAGCTCCATGCAGTCGATTGATGATATTCAGCAGCAGAGGGAGATTATGGTACTTTCCAAGCTCCCTGAAGATGATATGGGTCCGAATTCAGCTGACCCTGAGCTTGCCAGCTTTGGTTACGCTGATTCAGAGGGGAGGTTAAGCGATATATCAGATAGTGGCATATCCATGGGTACAGAAACCGACGGCTCAATAAGTAGCATGGTTGACTTTGCTCTCTTCCCGGAGCAGGAAAAAATAGCTAGCACATGGAAAGAACAAGAAACTGCACCCAACACACCAAAAGATCGACTGTAAGTACTTCCGGTTGTCTTGGTAGCATCATGAACTCATGGTTCCATTTTCAATTTAGTACTGTACCATCTTTCTGTTCATAGGAGGGGAGAAATTCCCTTTAGTATTCTCTACCATGTAAAAATGCACTATTAATTAATACAAGTAAAAGCAATCCATGTGACTGGAGTAGGTAACTAAGGTAATTAGGCACTATGATGTCAAAAATCTTAGATGAATATCTCTATATGCTTACTTGGCCCTTAGCCTTTTGGCTTACCTATTTTTACTTGTAAGCACTCATTCTTCCTCATGCAGACCTAAGGTGACTACTCGAGTACAAAAGGCAACAACACCAAAAACAGCCCCATCTTCTAGTGTGTGGCCCAAATCAAGAGATTCTACTCCTAGATCTTCAGGTAAGCTCACTTGTATCTCATTGAAATTGTGCGCCACCATAGCAGATATGGTTACTGCTTTGGGGTGCAATTAAATCAACTGTTCGTGGCTTAGGATCTAAATATCTGAGTAAAGATTATTGCAATGTCCTTATAATGCTTCAGAATGTACGCTAGTACTATTATCTAAAGATAAGTATAGTAGTACTCCTATTATATTTCAGAATATTCCATTGACCGCGTAAACAAGTGCAGATTTAATGCTTGGAAAAATTAAACCAGTACCCACGAAATAACATGATAAGACAATTTAGAAATCTACAGGGAGCATGTCATGAGTCTGGGCCCACTTCAAGTTATTATAGCTCATGGACTATAGTTACTGTGGCTCATGAACTGCAGCAGATTTAGTTCTGTTAGTTTGGCTGGAAGATTAGGAGATAATTTGAGTCTTAAGGCACTGCTCAAGTGAGCGCTATAAAAGAATATACTTCTTCCGTTTCTAAATATAAGCCTTTTTATTAGAGATTTCAATACGGACTACATACGGATGTATATAGATGTATTTTAGAGTGTAGATTCACTCATTTTGCTCCGTAGTAGTCCATATTGGAATATCTAAAAAGGCTTATACTCCCTCTGTCCCAAAATAAGTGTCTCAACCTTAGTATAACTTTGTACTAAAGTTAGTATAAAGTCGAGCATTTTGGGATGGAGGGAGTACATCATATCTGTTCATTAAAGGTCTCCTCCTGCACCTATGGTCTATTTCTCCCGACTCTAGTATTATACAGTATCTGCTTTGATCCGCGCCGTCCCCAGTTACTCTTGTGCAGTATTTACCCATTCATGAACTAAGCTCCCTAACCAAACATTTCGGGTACAATTTAAATTAACTGAGCTTAAATTATACATTTGATACAATACAGCAGACATAAGCTTCACTAGGTCCAGACACACATACAGTACTCTGAAGTGTTTACCAACTATTTTGTTACAGCGTCAGCAAGCACACGAAGAAGCACAATTACACAAGCAACATCCTCACCAAGAACCTCGAATACTCCGAAGCGATGGAATTAGCTCAAAGTCGATGAACTTCTTTCAATATTCTTGTTCCTTTATGTACAGAAAATTCAGAAAGTATTTTTTAAGTTGATGGCTGCTTAGTGATGCTGCCCTTTGTTTAAGTGAGAATGTAAATGACACTGTACATACGACACTGCTTCGACAAAACATTGTTGAGTGTTAAATAGAAGAAAGGTTGTCATTCTTGTTGTTTTAGCTTCTTCCCTTTTTCTAATGTAAGATAGCATCTCCCTGTTCCAACGATATGAGCAATTGAGAATAAGAAATTGTACTTCTCAGAAAATTGGATGTTTTCGTTATGTACATCAGATGTTGAGCATTCTTATATTTTCACCACTATAGCATGTCCCTTAACATCACTGAAAAATGCAATTATACAATCTATTCGAAATCTGATCTCATGTGGTCAAAATTTAAACTTCCATTGTGGTAACAGAAAAAAGAAGAAAATATTCACCATTTAGAAAGCCCAAAGGCTGCTATCCTTACTGCTAGACAAAATCGGTTGTGAACTTGTGAAAGAAAAAACTCCAATGTATTTATAGGCCATGAACAAATTCTGCTCATCGCAGTCTTGCAAATTTGCAATGCAATACACTTCCAAGCCTGAAAGGCTGGTGCACCCTCATCGTATTTGACTATGTAAGGAATCCAAAAAACTACACCTGTATTTACACTGGCACATAAATAGACCCAAAAATGGAAGGACAAAAGAAGAGTTGGATCAAGAAAAATCGACCATATTGCCTGTGAGATCTTGTCTGTTGGCTTTCCGCTCCTACCGTGTTTGAAAGTTCAACTTCTTGAGGCAGAGAGCATACATGAAAGCGAAGAACACTGCAAAGAGCACAAGCACCGGTGCAACGACCGCCATGAAGCTCCTGTGGTATCCAAAATGATGTGTTATGTAGTAGCTGATTGTCTGGTTAGATTGGCCTGGGACGGTGATGATGTCTTCCATGTCTCCGTATTGTGTCACTATGAGCCCATACACTGTCCATGCCAATGGGCAAATCCAGTAGTACCAGATCCACCATTTGGGGATTTTCTGGACAAAGCAAGAACAGAATAAGTAATTGATCTTACGAAAAAGCAAGAACTGCAACAATCATCTAATGTAGGAACACAACTTACCGGTCTTGGGATGAAGAAGCCAGAGAAAAGGTTGAATAGGGAATAGAAAGCTGCGGCGAAGATGCCTGCAACCTCATGGTTTGGTGAGATTGATACAGTCATCATCCCGTAGTAGGTGAAGTAGAGGAAGGAAAAGTAGGAGACGAAGAAGAACCAGAAGAACTTGACAGCTGTCCACTGGAAGCTCATCATGGCGTATACGATGAGGGTGTAATACGAGGTTTGGACGAAGACATAAGGTATCTCCATGACAACCTGAAGCAACACACAAAGGCTTGAGATACCCGAAGAAGCCAATGACAACCTTAATACTTTATCTACCACTCTGTTTAGTTATAGCTCTTTTATTTTACTCTATTCTTACCTGAGCAATGGCATATGGCAGTGCAGAGTACATCCCAGCAGCCCTCTCTCGGTAGAAAACTGTTCTCTCGATTGAAACAATTGGTTGAACGGTTGCACAGTTGTTGATGCCGACAAACATCACTGCTGTGTACATTGCTCCAATGACCATTCTAAGAGTATTGGCATCCCCCCTGCATCACAAGGCACCAAAAATTCAGATGCTGGTACATTAGGATTAAGGAGTCAAAGATGAAGATAAGTACAGTAATTACATATTGGTGCCAATCTTCCAAAAGATGGAGCCCAGCAGCAAGGCTGTGAACAAAGTGAAGGAAAATCTGACAAGGTTGTAATCTGGGCTGCGCCAATAGGTCAGCCAATGCTTCCAGAGGCAGGCTTTGAACTGCCCTATAATGGATTGCGAGTATTCTGTAGGAAAATACAGATCTGATGTTCCTGGTTCTGGTCGACTTAGCTGGCTCACCAATACCTTGTTTTGCCTGGAAATACAGACAGTGTATTGCATGAGAATTTTGTTCCTTAAAGTTGTGCCATGATTATGCACTTTGAGAAAAACATTAGAGGTCCATATGATGAAAAACATGTTTTCCTTACTTGTACAGATCTGAAGTCCTGTAGTAGTCAGCAAAATCCATACTCAGGCGTACTTCTGCAGCAACTGAACTGACCTCAAGCATCCACGTTGCAGGGTTGTACTTATCTTTGATTTTAGGCACTCCAGGAATCGCCTGGTAGCATTGAACATAATATTAGACATAAAAAAATTATTTTAGTTATTTAAATGATATCTCCCACTTAAAAAAACCATAATCGTGTAATTCTATCCGTACCTCGAAGTATTCAGTCATTTTCTGTGAGTTGCGACCCAGTTTCCCAGAGTATATTACCTGGCCTCCTCTTTTCAGTAATAGTAACTGCAGGAAAGAGCTCGAGTTATAGTTTAGTTGCTGAAAAGGTTGAACTAACACTTAAACTGATTTGTCTATGTTCAGTGGTCACCTCATCAAAAGCTTCAAAGATGTCAATGCTTGGCTGGTGGATTGTGCAAACCACTGTCCGTCCAGTGTCAACAGTGTTCCTCACTGTTCTCATGACAATTGCTGCTGCTCTTGCATCAAGACCTGATGTCGGTTCATCCATGAAGATGATCGATGGATTTGCGACAAGCTCCACAGCTATTGTTAACCTCTTTCTTTGCTCTGTTGAAAGACCTGAAATTCCTGGCAGTCCAACTAAAGCATCCTTCAGATTGTCGAGCTCCACTAACTCCATAACTTCATCAACAAATTGCTGAAACCATTGAAACAATGTCAGATAAGAGCTTGATAAAGCAAACAAAAAATTCCAAGTTGTATGAACATTTCTTGACATATATTTATCAAATCTCAAGCATCCAATTAACTTGTACCAAGATCCAAGAGGTATACACTAATTGTAAAAATCAAGTGAAAATGCTTAATTCACCTTGTCAAAGTAGCAAAATGATTCGATATTCCAATATAAGTTAGTAAGCAACTAAAGATATAGTATTCCAAAAGGCAAAAAGACATGACTTACAATCTTGATTTCATCAGTGATATCTTGATCTCCGATCTTTTCAGGAAGACGCAGGAAGGCGGAGTATATCAGAGATTCCCTAATCGTGACCTGAGGTGAATGGATATCATTTTGCTCACAATAGCCAGAAATCCTTGCAAATGTTGCTTGGTTCTTCGGATAACCAGAAATTCTGATATCTCCTTCAATGTAACCACCAGTCTTTCTTCCAGCTAAAACATCCATAAGAGTGGTCTTTCCTGCTCCACTGACTCCCATGAGTGCTGTTAGCACTCCAGGTCTAAATGATCCAGTAACATCACGTAACAATTGGAGCCTATCATCAGTCACTCCTTGCTGTTTCATTTCCTACATAGATAGGAAGACCTCATAAATTTTCCAGATTTCTAATTGAGGAGGAAGGTACGATAAGAACATGACAAAATGCTGTGGAAAAAAGTCATGAGGACTCATTTTGATGCTTGTTTGAGGAAAACAATGATGAGAAAATTGTGCATAGTGAACTCACTGCAGGCATGTCGACATAGTAGTTCACATCATCAAAACACATAGATAGAGGGGAGAATGGAAGAACCATTCCTCTTCTTGGAGCAGCTTCATTGCTGCCAACGGACATGACTCGTGAAATCCCATTAGAAATTCCATTTGATGAACTATTGCTCAAACGAGCACTCAGTCTCATCTCTCTCATTTCCTCTGAAATAATTTTAGCTTTCAGTTTAGAAACTTTTACTTATGCTGTCCTATTTACATATGAATTCAGTCAGAATAGCTTACTGTTATTGGACCCATCCTTCGATTTCATGCTGCCATTTCTTCTTGTGCTGCCATTGCTTACTGTCTCTCTCGGAAGCCCATTGTCTTCTGCTTCCTTTGCAGTTTCTTCAGATATAACAGCTTGTGGTTTGCCCAAGGCTAACGAGTAAAGAGTAAGTGGGTTACATACTGATCCAAAATTTATTATCAGAACTCGGAAGGCAATAAGATTAATTTTCCAATACTTACGATCCAGATACGTGAGGCACAAAGTAAAGAGCACATTGAAGAAGATTGTGAAACCTAACAGCCCTGCTGCTCCAATCCAGAACCAGTTTTTGTCAGTAAAAATGTTGGCGCCTTCAAGCATAGCCATACCTAGTCTTTTAGGAACACCATTCTTGTCCTATCAACATGAACACAGCTTGTTAGAAAAGCATACACGTCAATCAGTGAAAGATGAGTGCTGCAATGAGCTAACCATTACAAACTTGTCCATCCACCGAGGAGAATAGAATTCATTCACTGCTAGAGCATTATATCCATACACCAGCGGTGAAATCCAATAGCCCCAGATCCACCATTTTGGGATGAAGTCTGTTGATAGTGGAGAGCAAAGGACTAGTCAGCAAAGCTGCAGAAGAATGTGAAGTGAAAATGAACAAGATAAGTAATCGACCTTTTGGCAGAAGAAATCCTCCAAGGACAAAGAAGATGAGAAGGAACAGGGCTCCTCCGGTTTGAGCAATGATCATGGATCTACAAAGGCCAGCAATTGCTCTGAAAAGCCCACCAGCCATCTGCTGGATCAAGAACACAAGGAGCAACTGCTTGAAGAATCTGCGCACAAAGATGGCAATTTAGCAGTCACAAAAGTTATAGGTCCTGATTCACGTAACAACATGTACTCTACTCCATATGTACCTGTCAGCTTCTGGGGCAAATCCCATAGTGTAGTATGTGACAACCACCCATACTATGGATTCGATCATTGAAAATGGGATTCTGAGAACGACATTCGGTAGTGTGAATATCCAAGCAGGGTAGAAGAGGAGGTCCCGGTGCTTGAAGAACACCGGCAACCTTGTGATGGTCAAAGGGAGCTCGGCAAAACCATTGAACATGTTCACAATCAGAGTAAAAAGCAGTGCTCCCACGTAGACAAAACCATCATCCAGATTCCTTGTGTGCATCTGAGTCCTTAGAAAGACTGTTGACGCGATAAGGGCTACAATAATGAGCTTCGGAGTTCACCGAGAAATAATGTCAGGTTCTTCGCATTGTGGATTTTAAGAAGTGGCGATATGGACAGGAAAATTATGCCCACCTGTATGGTCTTGAAGATGTATACAAATGAGTTGCGCTTTATGAGGAGCCACTCCTTGTCAAAGGATGCCTTGAGGAGCTCTCGAGTTGATACCGAGTGCTTGGAGAATACCAGGGCAGCCTGATGGCTGCGGCTCTTGTCAAATGGCACTGAGAGATGGTTCTCGAGTTGTAGTCCAACATGAAACCGTTTAAACGTCTGCGCAAATTCTGAGACTGAAACATATCGGTACGGTCTCTGCTTGTCAGCCCAGTACTGCTCCTGATCCTTCTTTGATGTCACCTGAGAAAATTAAATACAAGGCTTTCATTTATATCATAACATGGAGCTTTCATCCCTTCAAAAATAATAATTAACATGGAACGCTCAGGAAGACGGTAACTGATAACTAGGCTAGTGCTTGATGTTACCTCTTGAAGAAAGTCTGCAGTGCCCTTGCGCTCTGGGCAGCGAAAGCCACAGGACTCAAAGAATTCAAGGACACAATCACGGGGTCCCTGATAAACAATCTGGCCTTCTGACAGTAGGATGATGTCATCAAAGAGTTCAAAGGTCTCAGGGGCTGGCTGGAGGAGGGACATGAGGATGGTGGCCTCGCCCAAGTGCACAATCTGCTGCAGACATTTGACAATCTGAAAGGTGGTGGAGCTGTCTAACCCAGTCGATATCTCATCCATGAATAGCACCTTTGTCGGACCGACAATCATCTCTCCTGCAAGTCAGATGAGCCAAATCATTTCAAAGACCTGCATCCTGGTAATGTTCTGAAAATTCCTCGGATTCATCAATTTATATTATTATTTATTATTATCATTATGAACCTGGCAGGAGCTCTGTCTTTTCAATTAAGAAGAAATCGATACAGTTTGGTAACAAGCAATATCATGCTGACACCAACCATTGACCCCTCAACACAAAATCCGTGTGAAATGGTTTGAACTTGTTGCTTTAGCATTGGTATACATTTCTAAGCTAAAAATCAAGCTGCTTTCCCGATTGCACTTTCGGCCCGGCTTCAATTATGTGGAATGCATTTTATTTCTGCAAAAAATTGGCGGAAGCACTGCCCTTTCATGAAGAAGAAATACAACATTCAACGTGAAAACAATTATATAATGCAGCGGTCTTGTTCTTCGCAAAGCAGAAACAAGCTAAGGAAACTGCTCGTGCAGGAACGGGTCAGTAAGCAATGTAGCAACACATGTAAACTGCAACCCGTCCATAATGCGATATCCCCGCCAGCAGTTTTCGGCCATATATATATTTATGGTCCATTATTTTCAGCAACTCTGCAAATTGCCGCTGACTCTGTAAAGTGTCACCACTCGGTAATCTGCCACGGCATAGGCTGCTGCTAAAGGCCAAAAGAAGAGGTATGAAGCTCTAGCATGTCAGGATCACGATTAGTTCCTCTAGAGGTTGGATCGTAGCGTTCGTTCGTACGTTCTTAGAGGAAACATCGAAAGAGTGGCAACGACCCTCCAACAACTGTGCAATGGCAGCACGCTAATGGCCTCGTGCCCTCCCAAACTCCCAACCAAACGCTCAGGCCCCTAATGTGTGGACCTGAAACACATCTCAATGGCACAGACACCCTTCAACCGTAGGAACCACAGGATGTGACACAGCAACTGTATGTATGTATGCATGGACACCTAAACCTCACCAGCCTTCTAGAAAGGCCAACATGTTCAGCAAATTCCTCTCAGGAGGAGCCTCTAAGGCCTTGTACAATGGGAGATGCTTAGGCAGGTGCTTAGAAAAATAAACCGGATTTTTCTGAAGCACCGGTGCCTATTTCTATAGGAGAGACGCTTAGTTAAGCGTCTACCCTGTACAAATAAGCACCGGTGCTTAAGGAAATCCTGGTTTATTTCTCTAAGCACCTCTCCTAAGCACCTCCCATTGTACAAGGCCTAATACGACATGCCATTTTTTATTTCTTTGAAAAGGAGAATTACCCTACACAGCCATTTATTAAATATAATATGATGTGACAGAATGGTGAGGTAAGCATGACGGGGTGATGGCGAGAGATTAGGTTACCGGTGGTGACGCGCTTCTTCTGGCCGCCGGATATGCCCCTCTGCATCTGGTCGCCGACGATGGTGTCCGCGCATATGTCCAGCCCCAGTATCTGTCCCCATGGAAAAAAAAGGCACAAACAAACTTGGTCAAAAACAAGCACTCCGTCATCACGTCCACGTCCGTCGCGGTCAAGGTAATCACGGCGAGATTTCCATTTCGTTAGGGCCACTCGTCAAACCGGGGGTTGATGGCCCGAAAGGAACCGCTACCCGCCATGCGGGACAAAGAAAAGGCCGCGGCCCCGGCCGGGCATAACGGCAAACAGGTCACGGGCATCTCGCGGCCGGCCGGCCGCCGGTGCGATGCGATGCGATGCGCTGCGCCTGTCATCGCGATCCGGTGACGCCATCATCACGGCGAGCCGGAGCGTGCGTCCGTCCACCAACCCCCCGTCCCCCAAAGCTAGGCGCAGCGAGGCCCCACCGACGGTGGAAAATGGAGCAGAGCTTCTGCGCTTTCCAAGCAAGTCAAAAGAGGGAGAAGGGGTGAGCGAGCTGCAGACCAACGCACTGCCTACTTGCTACCGACTCCCGCTGCCACTCGAGTCGAGTCGGAGTGCTTATCCTTCTGGCTATGCTGGCTCAGCCTCAACCACTACTCGCTGCGACGACGGCGTGGGTTGGTGTTCTTGGTTCGTGTGGACCGTGTGCCGCCACCCCCGCCACCATGACTGCTACCACCACCGCACCTCTGCTTCGTGCTGTGCCGTGCTGTCCATGACTGACTGGGATTGTTCCTTGCTTGAGTACACTGCACACTGGCCATGATCAAGAAAGGGGGAACATTTTCTAGATGGGTGCAGATTTGTCAATGTGTGGTCGCTGTAACATCTCGCCAACCTCGCCACGGTGCGATTTCGGCCAGGCAAAAAAGAAGCGAAACCAAGAAAACTGCAGCCTCATGCGACGTCAGAAAAGGACATTCAGACAGGCGTGCGCGCGCGCGTACGTACCCTGAGGGTGTAGTCCGTCTGGAGGCTGCTCTCCACTCCCTCCATCGAAGTGGCCTGGAGACAGACAGGGAATGCGTCATTGATGTGCATAGTACAGAGAAAGTAAATAAAAAAGCTTGGAAACAAAGCATGTCCGTTTCATAAGACGCTTCCTCTTTTGTGAACCATCTGAGAACACGTCGGCCGGCTCACCTGCCAGTCGTATCGTTCGTACATGTTTCACACGAGTGTCATTTCGTTTTAGAAAAATGGAGCCCCTATCTTTTGGGGGGCATGTTAAGAAGGTGATGGTCTATTAATAGAATGTGAAGTTTCAAGGACAAAACACAAGTTAAAACAACACTGATCATTGTTGAATTTTTTTTCTTCTTTTACTACTCCTAAGTGAATCTAAGTTTGGAATTGTGATTGTATGTTTCTATAGGAACCAATCTCCTCCGAATATTGTACCCACAACTGCGGCGAAAAGAGCGTGCATGCCAAGATGTTAGCCTACCTTCATAAAAAGGTCAACCTCCGGCTCCGGCCGGATGCCGGCCTCCTTCTCCCTCCTCGCCAGCTCGGTCAGGAGATCTGCAACAGAATATATTTGTCCCCCCATCATTCAAAATCCTCAATCATCCACCACTTGTCCGAAAGCCAAAGCCAGCAAGGCCGTGGATTAAAGTTCTTCCACGCAATCCATGCACAGGTAGGTAGCTAGGTAGCTAGGTGAAGGGTTGGTGTACTTACCGTACTTGGTGCCGACGCCCTGGCACCTGGCCGAGAAGTCGAGCGTCTCCTTGACGGTCATCTCGCCGACGTGCACGTCCGTCTGGCTGATGTACGCCGCCGTCTTCTGCGGCACGAACTCGTCCAGCGGGAACCCGTTGTAGGCCACCTCGCCGCCGCGCGCCAGAGACGGGTCCAGCTTGCCGGCCAGGGCCAGCAGCAGGGTCGTCTTCCCCGACGACGGCGGGCCCAGCAGCAGCGTCATCCTCGAGGGCCGGACGGCGCCCGAGATGTCCTTGAGGATGGTGAGTGTCGCCTGCCGGCCCAGCCGCATCCCGAGGAGCCCCAGGGCGCCCTCCGCGATGTTGCGCGCCGCGTTGAGCAGCGTCGGCAGCGCGCGGCTGCCCACGTGGCACCGCGCCTGCACCGTCAGCCGCTCGAACCGCACCTCCACCGTCGGGAGCTCGATGCCCACCCTGCATGCATGCATGCGATTTTCATTTCGATATTATTTTCTTCCCACAAACATTATCCATTTAATTATATATAAGATTTGTCTGAAATCAAGCCTCATAAAGTTTGACCGACTTTATAGAAAAAAATGTCACTATTCATAATGTAAAATCAATATCAGTAGATGTGTCATGACTTCAAACTTTATGAAGTTTGACTTCAGACAATTCTTATATGCAGAATAAAAAGAACCGGAGGGAGTACTTCATTAGTTACTTATTAGTAAGGTATGGGACACAAATAAACTATTTTAGAATGTTCGATGGGTCAGCGGTTGATTTTTATGTGTCTTCACGCCATAAAAGGAAATGATCTATGTTACTGTTGGCGCCATCATTCATCCACGTTGGGAGCAAGCCAGCTACGGTGTGGGTTTGGCTGTCAACTTTAGGCGACCTTTGGGGCCAGAGACAGGCAGAATGTTTCCATTTCGAATCTCACACAAAGTGCATCATTTTCTATCAAGAAAGTAGAAAGAGCACTCCTAAAATACTGCAAACTTGTAGTCCCAAAAGCAAACCGCGAAGAAACTTGAACTAACACATATTCCATTTCTCCTTTTGCAAAGGTTGATCTGAACTAAGGCGTAGTACACGGCTAGTGCTACTGGTGCACAACTCCATGGATTGTTCAGTCAACTGCTACTAACTATACTGCAGTATTACGGTTGATCCTAATCCACAACTCGAATTAAGTTATGCAGAAGGAGACTGCACTCAAATTGTGTGGATGTCAAAATTTAACTAACTCCACAGGTTAATCTGCAAAAAAAAATTAAAAAAAGAACAGTTGGTGTGCTGATGTCATGCGCATGCCTGCTGACGTAATTACGCAGGCCCTTGTGGTTAGTTTCAGCTCGGTCGGTACATTGATTTGGATCGGTTCACCTGCATGCAGCGACGTTTCGACAGGTGCATCCGGCCCACTAATTAGTTCCTGGAAACATATTGCAAACAGGGATAGGGAGAGAAGTGAACGCCAATATCTAGTGCCACATTGCCATCAATCACTTTCTTCGTGCGTACAGCTTCAGCCACACCAAGAAGACCACAGACTACTTTTCAATCAACACATCACAGCACGTGTGAAAACTGAAGCCTCCCACAGGTAAGGATGGCCGGGAGCCTACCGCACCGGGTGGGTTAAAAGTCTTAATTTCCGGAGTATGGAACGAATAATTCTGCGAGAAAGTATGGATGGAGGATTATACTCGTTTTGGGAGCGATATCTGATACGAGAGATCGGCCGGGTTTTTTAGCGTCCTTTTGCCTGATTGAGTGCGCATTGCGCAGTTGAGAGGTACCTTTCCGAGTGTTTTGAATTGAAACATGTCTGTTGTGGTCATGATCGACAAGTTGTTGTTCTTGTGGTGTTTATATTAAGCAAGGAGCTAGTAATGATTAAGATTATGCAACAACCGTGACATGCAATGGCGTGCGCCTGCACGTAGTCCGCTGCTACGGCCAAAGTTTCAAGCCAGTGGAAATCGCATGCTTAATCAGCTTTGTACTTATTTTGTTGGTCGGGGTCGCACGCGAGTATAAAAACCAAAATGAGTAACGGCAAGCTGTGGTAGCTGAAGTGGATTACGTATGTTTGGAGTTGATTATTGACGGGGGGGAAGCAGGTGGTAATTAACGTACGTACCTGTCGATGCGGTCGCGCAGCTTGCGGAGGAAGCGCTGGTTGTCCTCCTCGGCGACGCGGAAGACGCGCTCGATGAACTCCTGCCGCTCGCCCACCGCCAGCTTCCGCACGTCCACCTCCTTGTACTGCTGCTTGCCTTCTGCCGCCCCGTCAGTTGGCGAGGCGGCGGCCGCGGCGGCCGCCTCGGCCTGGAGGATGGACGTCCTCATGCGGCTGTAGGTGGGGAGGCGCTCGATGGCCGCCCACCGCAGCGCCTCCTCGTCGTCGTCGGCGCGGCCCCGGCTGCCGCGCCTGCTCCCGCCGCCGCCGCCGCCCTGCAGGAAGGCCTCGTCGACGCCCCACGTCTCCACCCCCATCCCCCGCCCGATGCTCCGGCTCATCCGCCGCCCCGAGTCCCACACCTTCTCCATCGCGCCCCAAGCCCGATCGCTCACCTAGGTTTACTCCGCGCGGTCGAACGAGCCCTGCGCTTGCGCGGCGGCGTCAGTGCGGCAGTTGGTGGCGCGCGGCGAGTGCCACTGCCATGCGCGCGGGGCGCCTAGCCTCGGGCCGCGATGATGAGAGCAGGAGCTGGAAAAGAGAGGGGGAGGGGTGAGTGGGCTGGCGGGCTGGGGAATGGCAGGCGTGGTGGTGCGCGGCACTTATACGCGGGCGCGCGTGGGGTTGGCGCCGGTGATTTCCCGCGATTTCTCTCTCGCGTTGCCTTTTGTTCAGCTTTTGCGACTACGGGGACCGGGACGGGGCGAGGTGGTGCGTCGCCGTGTGAGACATGTGGTGGTCGTCTTTGTGGGTTGGTGGGGGCGAGCCGGGCTTCTACTCGGGTGGGGTCGACGCGGTTGACCGCGCCGGGATGGGGGCTGCCGAGCGGCGGTGCGGTGCGGTGCACGGGGAGACGGCCCCTTGGCCCGCTCCCGCTCCGGTGCCGCGGTAGGTGCCGGCCAAATATTTCGGGTCGTCGGCTTCAGTTACTGTACCGAGCACAGCGCCGGGATTGACTGGTCGCCTGGACGGTGTATGTTGCCGCGATGTTGTAAGGCGGACCTTCGCCCTGCTGCCGCCAGCATTTCGTTGTTCTCCGTAAGACTTAGGGTTTGGGGAAACTGCACGACACCCATAATGGATGTGGCTATCTTATATATATAAGGGTACATAAAGATGTACGGTACAATATACAAGACCTATACAGAGGTTACGTATAAATACAGTTTAACACCTTTCCTCAATCTTAACTATGCCATGAAGTACAAAGTACGTTAAGATTGCGTCTGCAGCCTACAAACTGAGGTTGTGGTAGAGGCTTCGTGAAGATGTCAGCAAGTTGATCTTTTGAAGAGATGAACTTGATGTGGAGTAGCTTCTATGCAACACGTTCCCGCACAAAGTGATAGTCAACTTCAATGTGTTTTGTCCGAGCATGAAACACTAGATTAGATGACAGATATGTAGCACCAATGTTGTCACACCAAAGAACAGGCGGCTGAGTTTGAGAAACTCCCAATTCTCTCAACAAGGACTGTACTCATATGATCTCAGCTGTAGCATTTGCAATTGCTTTGTATTCAGCTTCAGTGCTACTCCTGGACACTGTAGCTTGTTTACGAGCAGCCCAGGCGATCAAATTAGGACCAAAGAAGGCATGTCCCCCCGTGGATCGCCTGTCATTTGGATCACCAGCCCAGTCTGCATCTGAAAAAGTAGAAAGTGTAGGAGACGATGCTGGCTGAAGGAGTGAACCATATGAGGCAGTAAAGCAAACATAGCGAAGAATGCGCTTCACCGCTGTCCAATGAGAAGTCTGAGGAGCATGAAAAAACTAACAGACACGATTGACTGCATATGAGATATCGAGCCGAGTGATAGTCAGGTACTGCAGACCACCAACAATACTATGATACTCGGTGGCATCATTAGAGATGAGAGGATCTCCATCAAAAGCAGACAGACGATCAGTACCAGACATAGGAGTCATGGCATGTTTGCACTTCAACATACCTGCTCGTCGCAACAAGTCCATTGAGTACTTATGCTGCGTGAGTGTCAAACCGACAGGAGAACGATAAACTTCCAGGCCAAGGAAGTAATGCAACGTTCCTAAATCCTTCACCGCAAAATCACCACTCAAGGAAGAGATCAGCCGATCAGCAGCAACATCAGAGGAGCTAATGAGGATAATGTCATCAACATATACCAGAAGATACATCGTCACCTCAGGCCGATGCAGAAGGAAGAGCGAGGTGTCAGCAGTGGAGGACTGAAGAACAAAGCCCAATCTGGCATGCCAAGCACGAGGAGCCTGCTTCAGCCCATAGAGCGCCTTGACCAGGAGACACATATGATGAGGGCGAGCAGGATCAACGAACTCCGGGGGCTGACGCATGTAAACCTCCTCACCAGAACACCATGGAGGAAAAGCATTCTGAACATCCAGCTGACGAAGAAACCAGCCCCGAGTAACAGCCAAGGACAACAGAAGCCGTATAGTTGTCGGTTTGATCACCCGACTGAACGTATCCTCGTAGTCAAGACCATACCTTTGCTTGAACCCTTTCGCCACTAACCGTGCCTTATAGCATTCAATAGAACCATCGGCATGCTTCTTAACTTTGAAGACCCACTTGGAATCAATAACATTGACACCAGAGACCGGGGGAACGAGCTGTCAAGTACCATTTGTCAACAATGCCTGATACTCTTGCTCCATAGCTTGACATCAATGAGGAATCCCGAGAGCAACCTGGAAGTGACGCGGTTCAGCCGAGGGATCTTCCTTGATGTGAGCAACACAGGCCGCAAGCCAGGCCACCGTCCCATCTTTGCGTTGCTTGGGACACACAATACCGGATCGGCTGCGTGTATGTGGTCGATGAGCAACAGAAGTAGGTGGTGCAGCAGGTGGCGACGGCACCAGCCATGAAGAAGCAACCGGTGAGTCGGCTGGTGATGGAGCATCTGCGCCGGGCGAGGACGAGGCAGAGCCAGGCGAGGCAGCGGTCGACCGGGCAGGTCAGCCAGTCGGCTCGAGGCCGACCAAGTCTCGGGAGGCCGGCTCAGGGGAGGCCGGCCCAAGCGACGGCTCAGGGGAGGCCGGCCCAGGCGAGACCGGCCCAGGAAAGACTGGCCCAGGGGAGGCTGGCACGGGCAAGGCCGACGCTGAAGAGCCCGGTCCAATGGCAGGTGCATGGCGAGACGTGCATGGCTCATGCATGAGACCGCTCCCCACGTCAAGTGCAGGCGACAGCTCCGGCTCCTCCAGCAACTCAAGGCGAGCTCCACGACTCGTTCCTGCAACATGGTTAGGCAACAACGCAGGAGAGTGTGCAATATCAACAAATTGAGCAGGCAGTGGAGAGGTGGAATGCGAGGATGAGACCGGAGGTGCGGGAGTTGTGGACAACGACGAGAACGGGAAAACATTTTCGTCAAACACAACATCACGCGAGATGCAGACACAGTTGGATGGAATATGAAGACACTTGTACCATTTGTGAAGAGAGCTATACTCAAGAAAAACACAAAGTTTTAACCGAAACTCAAGCTTACGCTTATTGTAAGGACGAAGATGAGGCCAGCATGCACAACCAAAAACTTTGAGAAAGGTATAATCTGGAACCTCATTAAGCAACAGTTCAAGTGGTGTTTTCATCCCAAGGAGTCGTGTAGGAAGCCTATTTATGAGAAAACAGGCAGTGGAAAACGCATCACTCCAAAACCGAAAAGGTGACCATGCATGAGCAAGTAAAGTGAGGCCAGTTTCAACAATATGATGATGCTTACGTTCAGCCGTGCCATTCTGCTGATGTGTATGAGGACAAGACACCCGGTGCGAAATCCCAAGCTTATTAAAAAAGAATTGAGGTTGTGATACTCACCCCCCCAATCTGACTGGACATGGATAATCTTATGCTTAAGAAGACGCTCAACACGAGCTTGAAATTGTAGAAACACATCGAACACATCAGATTTGCGCTTGATAAGATAAAGCCAAGTAAACCGACTATAAGCATCAATAAAACTGACATAATAATTATGACCGCTCACAGAAGTTTGGGCAATGCCCCCATACATCAGAAAAAACAAGCTCAAGTGGAGTTTTGACGACACGACTCGAATCTAAAAACGAAAGCTGATGACTCTTACATTGCTGACAGGCATCACAAACTGTGGCAGCATCTTTATTGGACACAACGGGAAGACTATGACGATGAAGAACACTACGAACTATGGGAGTGGCAAGATGACCAAGCCGTGCATGTCAATGAGTAGGCGACACACGGACACCACTGAGCACCCGAGGAGCAGAAGGCAGATCAGGTGCATATAGTCCATCGCGTAGGCGACCTCTAAGCAGAACGTCCCTCGTGGCCCGATCCTTGATAAAAAAATAAAAAGGATGAAACTCAGTGAAAACATTGTTATCACGAGTAAGTTGAGGAACAAACAATAAGCTACGAGTAGCAGAAGGAACTCTAAGGACATTACGAAGATGGAGAGATTTTTGTTTATGAGTTAAGAAAGAGGCCTAACCAACATGTGATATGTGCATACCTACTCCGCTGGCGGTGTGAACCTGATCATGTCCACGGTATGGCTCCTGGATGGAGAGTTTGCCCATCTCGCCCGTCAGATGATTCGTAGCGCCCGTGTCCATATACCAAGTTGGATCGATGGGATATGATGGAGTGTGGCCTGCTTTGACGAGCAGGCTCGTGAGTGGCCAAGGCAGCATGTTTCTCATTGCCTTTGCCATTGTTGCCGATGCCGAGAAAGTCTTGCTTGAAGCTAAAGAAAATATGCCCTAGAGGCAATAATAAAGTTATTATTTATTTCCTTATATCATGATAAATGTTTATTATTCATGCTAGAATTATATTAACCGGAAACATGATACATGTGTGAATACTTAAACAAACAGAGTGTCACTAGTATGCCTCTACTTGACTAGCTCGTTGATCAAAGATGGTTATGTTTCCTAACCATAGACATGAGTTGTCATTTGATTAAAGGGATCACATCATTAGGAGAATGATGTGATTGACATGACCCATTCCGTTAGCTTAGCACTTGATCGTTTAGTTCGTTGCTATTGCTTTCTTCATAACTTATACATGTTCCTATGACTATGAGATTATGCAACTCCCGTTTACCGGAGGAACACTTTGTGTGCTACCAAACGTCACAACGTAACTGGGTGATTATAAAGGTGCTCTACAGGTGTCTCCAAAGGTACTTGTTGGGTTGGCGTATTTCGAGATTAGGATTTGTCACTCCGATTGTCGGAGAGGTATCTCTGGGCCCACTCGGTAATGCACATCACTTAAGCCTTGCAAGCATTGCAACTAATGAGTTAGTTGCGGGATGATGTATTACGAAACGAGTAAAGAGACTTGCCGGTAACGAGATTGAACTAGGTATTGAGATACCGACGATCGGATCTCGGGCAAGTAACATACCGATGACAAAGGGAACAACATATGTTGTTATGCGGTCTGACCGATAAAGATCTTCGTAGAATATGTGGGAGCCAATATGAGCATCCAGGTTCCGCTATTGGTTATTGACCGGACACGTGTCTCGGTCATGTCTACATAGTTCTCGAACCCGTAGGGTCCGCATGCTTAAAGTTTCGATGACGGTTATATTATGAGTTTATGAGTTTTGATGTACCGAAGGTTGTTTGGAGTCCCGGATGTGATCACGGACATGATGAGGAGTCTCGAAATGGTCGAGACATGAAGATTGATATATTGGAAGCCTATATTTGGATATCGGAAGTGTTCCGGGTGAAATCGGGATTTTACCGGAGTACCAAGGGGTTACCGGAACCCCCCGGGGGATTAATGGGCCATAGTGGGCCTTAGTGGAGAAGAGGAGAGGCGGACAGGGCAGGGCCGCACGCCCCTCCCCCCTAGTCCGAATAGGACAAGGAGAGGGGGCGGCGCCCCCCTTTCCTTCCTCTCTCTTTCCTCTTTCCTCTTCTCCTAATCCAACAAGGAAGGGAGGGAGTCCTACTCCCGGTACCGGGAGTAGGACTCCTCCTAGCGCGCCTCCTCCTAGCCGGCCGCACCTCCCCCCTTGCTCCTTTATATACGGGGGCAAGGGGGCACCCTAGAGACACAACAATTGATTTGATCTTTTAGCCGTGTGCGGTGCCCCCCTCCACCATAGTCCACCTCGATAATACTGTAGCGGTGCTTAGGCGAAGCCCTGCGTCGGTAGAATATCATCATCGTCACCACGCCGTTGTGCTAACGAAACTCTCCCTCAACACTCGGCTGGATCGGAGTTCGAGGGACGTCATCGGGCTGAACGTGTGCTGAACTCGGAGGTGCCGTGCATTTGGTACTTGATCAGTCGGACCGTGAAGACGTACGACTACATCAACCGCGTTGTGCTAACGCTTCCGCTTTCGGTCTACGAGGGTACGTGCACAACACTCTCCCCTCTCGTTGCTATGCATCACCATGATCTTGCGTGTGCGTAGGAATTTTTTTGAAATTACTACGTTCCCCAATAGAAGCGGCGATGACAGCGGGAAGTGATGTGACCTGGAAGGCTGCACAGTTGACAGGGGAGCTGAATGCCGCATGAGGGGCAGCAGGCACACGGGCGACCACCCCCGGTCATGGGCAAGGGGGCGGCGACGGGCGACCGCTGAGCCTGTGGAGTCAGTGGTACTGATTTGCCACCTGCAGGTGACTTGAAGAGCTTCCCTTTACCACGAGTGGCAACATTGTCAGCAATAAAACTCGGGTTGGGACGGCGGGACTTGATGCGCTGTTCCGTGGCGAGGAGGCGGGCGTAGAGCTCATGAGGTTCAAGCGGAGTATCACGACCATTGATGTTCTCAGCAAGGTTATCATAGTCGTCGTCCAGGCCGTTCGTGACGAAGGTGGTGAAGTCCTCTTTGCGAAGTGGTTGACCAATGGAGGCCAAGGTGTCTGCGAGACGCGTCATCTTGCCGAAGTAGTCGGTAATGCTGAGGTCAAGAAGCTTGGTCTCTCCCAGCTCCGTATGAAGAGTGTGAGCACGGGCCTGCTGCTGAGATGCGAAGCTTGTGTGAAGGGCCGACCATGCCTCCTGGGACGTGGCAGTGAAGAGGACCAAGGAGGACACCGCCTCGGTGAGTGACGATTGGATCGCAGAAAGGATGGCCTGATCCTGAGCCACCCATGCATGATACGCCGGGTGATGTGGTGGAGGACACGGCAAAGAACCGTCGACGTAGCCCTCCAGGTAGCGACTGTGGAGAAGCGGCAACACCTGTGCATGCCACGACAGATAATTATCCGTCGTCATTTTCACTGGGATGAGATGCGCGAAGTAAAACGGCGCACTGGCCACGGCATGATCAGCGGCAGGAGGCGACGTGTAGTAGCTCATGTGGGACGAACCACCAGATGCACCAGGACCCATCATTGTGGAGGAAGTAGCAGCCGGTGTAGGAGCTCCAGGATAGGGCGCGGCCATTGCTGGCGAGTAGTAGCCACCGTAGGGCAACGGCGGTGGCGGGGTGCCGTAGGGCACAACCGGTGCCCTGCCAGACCCGGCAGTGTAGGACGTCGCGGGCACGACGCCGTGTGGTGTAGCCGCAGCGGCCGAGTAGGGTGAGGCACCATACACGGTGTTGTACACGGAGATAGCGACAGGAGCCGCCCCATAGGGGCCTGCTGACAGCGGCGGAGGAGCAGCCCCGTAGGGCCCATAGGGCGCCGATCCGGCAGCAACAGGACACCCAATAGGGGTTGTTGGCGGCGGAGGAGTAGCCCCGTAGGGCCCGTAGGGCGCCGATCCCATCCAGGGACCAGCATACGAAGGACCCTCCCAAGCAGGCGGAGGCGCGGTCGGTGACGGCAGCGGCGGCTGATCTGAGGAGGCACCCATCATCGAGGACTGGCCGATGTAGATCGAGACCAGGGGTGCGAGGAGAGGAACGGCGATGCAGGCGCCGTGGTAGAGACCGGCGTGACGGCGACGACGGAGGTCGGTGGCTCGGTGCGATCGCGGCGGCGGCAGCGGAAGACATAGGACCGGTTAGGGTTGATACCATGTAAGACTTAGGGTTTGGAGAAACTGCACGACACCCATAATGAGTGTGGCTATCTCATATACCGAAAAAGGCTTTCGCCCCGCTTTATATATAAAGCACCAAACCATAAGCATCCAGTACAACCACATGCCACGCCACTGCAACACACACACACACACATACACACACCCAGGACAGGATACATAGGCGCTGAGCGCAGCAACACCACTCCTAGCACTACCGCCCCGAAGAGATGAAGCTACATATGACGAACCATGCGCTCCAAGGCGGCGCCTTCAGAAAGGATACGACGCGGGAGCGCCGCCACCGCCCGATCCAAGGATCAGAGTTTCCCCCGGAGCCGCATGACGGGCAACGAGAGCCGCGACGAAGCCTTCAAGAAGGGAACGATCTTCGCCGCCGCCGGTCCGTCCGAAGATAGAGCAGATTTTCACCTCGGCCAACATTCACCGCCACCGAACGCCACACCCCGGCAACCACGCCTCCCACACGACCATGGTTTCCAAGCAGCACCAATGCACGGGCTCTGCCCAAGAGCACCGTGCAACCACCACCAGGGCCGCCGCCCCAGCATCCAAGACCTCGACACCACCTCACCCGAGACCCACCGCACCCCAACGAAAGAGACGAGCGGAAAGGTCCCACCTTTCTCGCCCCTGGGCAACCCCCAGCGTCGAGACCCAATAGGTCGGCCAGAACTGGCATCCACCAACCCATCCTGCTGCCCCAAGCGCGAGACAAGCTCGGTCCTACAGCAACGAAAGGGGGACGAGGTCAGTCCTACCGCACCGTGCGCGAGACGAGCTCGGTCTTGTTGCATCATGCGCGAGACGAGCTCTGTCTTGCGGCATCGGGCACGAGACGAGCGGTGGACCGCAACTGGGAGAGGACCAGCCCTTTGATGGAAGAAGCGCCCGGGCGACGAGGAGACGGGGTGAAGGTCGAGACGGCCCGAACGCAGAAAAAACGGCGCCGGAGAAGCCGGCCGTTGCCGCGGGCAGATCCATCGAGCCACCGTGAAGCCGCCACGACACCGGTAGGCCACCACCGAGACCTACCCATGCCGCCGCCCACGGCCGGAGCAGCAGCCACGCCCGATGTTAGAATTATGTCGAATATTATTGTACAAGGTAGGTTACAGTTGGACTTGGTTTGGACTGTGTGTAGACAGTGTAGAAGTTCTGTCCTAATAGGACACTTGTATCCTAGGCCTCTCATATATATCAGGGGTAGACACACGATGTAACCTATGCTAACATAATAGCACGGGCATGCGGGGGAGCCGGCGGCGTGTGCCGGCGCCCGGGCGGCCGGAGTGCGGTATTGTGACGGTGTCACGGGGAGGAGCGCCCGTGGTCAGGCCCCGGGGATGTAGCCATATCGGTGAATCTCGTTAACAAATCTCGGTGTCGTGCTTGTGTGGTTGCTTGGTCCTCGATAGATCGACGGACCGCCTCGGATTTATTCTAACACCCGGCCGCTGCCCTACCCGCGTCGCCCGCGAGCTCCAAACGCCGGAGCCGCCGGGTTCGCACCACCGGAGCCAGGCGCCACCGGCCGGCACCCGAAGCCAGATCTGGCAAGAGACCGGTCGCGCGCCCCCTCCCGAGACGGGAGCACCGCAGTCGCCCCGCCGCGCACAGAACGAGGATTGCCGGAGCGCCGCCACCAGCAGGCCACCCCGCTGCCCCGCGAAACCGCCGCCGCACCGCTGGATCCCGCGGATGTCCAGCGCCATCGCTCGAAGGGGCCGCCCCGCGCCGGCGCCCACAAGCAGACGGGGAAGGAGGGCCCCGCCGCCGCCGCGCCCCCCGGGCTTTGCCCGACGGAGCTCGCCGGCGACGGCGGGGGGAGGGAAGGGAGGCGGGGCCGAGAGCCGCGGCCACAAGAGGCCCCCCGGGCGCGTGCGGGCACGCCGCATGAGGGGAGGAGAGAGGGGGAGGGGGAGAGGAGCGGGGCGGGCCGGGAGCCGCGCGCCCGGCGGCCGGCGGCAACGGGGAAGCTAGGTTGGTGGCGGTGGCGGGGGATGCAAAACCTAGCGGAGGGGGGAGCCTTTGCAACCAAAAAAACCGTGGCCGTTCGTGAAATTCAACAAGGATGCTTAGATTGCAGCTCCGCTATCTCATATATATATAAGTGTACACAAAGATATACGGTACAATATATAGGATCTATATAGAGGCTACGTATAAATACAGTTTAACGTTCTCATCGGTGGAAAACGACTGTTGGGCTGCTGTTTTGTGGCTGCTGTTGTGATTCTTGACTGTAGAACTCAGTGCGTGCGATGCACGTCAGGGGTGGTCAGAATCTCCGGTAGTAGGTGCTACTGTATTCAGGTACGGAGGGAGTAACACGAGGCATGCATGAGCGGAGCGCGCGGTTCTTCGTGCCACCGCATGATTAGTACTCCATGACAGGTGCATTGAAACGTACCCAGGGGCTCATCTATGATGAGTAGAAGCAGAATAGAAGGAGGTCCCTGCGTGCTGCACGGCCACGATTTCTTTTCGCCGTAGTACGAAGGAGAAGGGAAGGGGCTGCCAGAAAACAAAGGCCGCCAAAAGGTTTAGTGAGGGCTGCACTAGCCTGATTAACCGAATAATCAAACATCGCAGGTGTCTGCCTGAATTTTGCACCTTTTTTTAGCACCCTCGCACAAAAGGAGATAGAGCGTGTATGAATGATGCCTATCGTAATGCGATGCTTGTGGTTCTCGATTATAATCGAACCCCTCCAAAAGAAGCAAGCCGAATGGAATCTCTGCAAGAAAAAGCCGTTCTGAGCTGAGCTGAGCTGAGCAACAACGGAATAATGAGTCATCTGCTTCACACGCATTGGTGCGAGCTTCAGTTCTGACCTCTGCCAAACAATCGTAGCTGTTGCCTGTTGGTTTCTTTTCCAAGGATAATCAATCTTTTTTGCGGGGGTTTTTCCCGAGGATAATCATAATATTACAGATACTACTCCCTCCATTCCTAAATATAACACTTTTAAACATTCCACTATAGACTGCATACGAAGCAAAATGAATGAATGTACACTCTAAAATATGTTTGTATACATTCATACGTAGTTCATAGTAAAATCTTTAAAAAAGGTCTTATATTTAGGAACGAAGGGAGTAGTTGACATCGTATGGGTTATTTTTTCCAGGAATAATGTATAGAACATCGGTTTTGTTTAGAAACAGAAGCAATCCGGTCAGGGGAGAGGAAAATTTGGGATACCATCTAGAAGGCCAATGTTCCTCAAAAGATCCATATTTTTATATGGCGGGCTGCAATCAATAGTTGACGGTCCAAGTAAACAGAGTGACGCATCACCAAGCCACTCTCAGTACGTGCTCTTATGTGGAGTGGGGGATGAAAATATGTATCATGCGCTTGTCATGTGCCCGAAGGCCTTTGCTCTGCGAACAGCCATGAGGTACATTTGGGATTTACCTCCAGTGGAGGTGTTCAGGTATACTAGGGCAGAATGGTTTCTTGTTCTCCTAAGTTATTTGGGATCTTCTATGCGGAACAAAATTATATTTATTTTCTGGGGAGCATGTCATTTGAGAAATGATACGAAATTCGACTCACTCTCGTATGGCTCGCCCTCGAGACCTAGGCGAGTCGGCCGGGTTCTTGGTAAGGGCAAGGAATCAGTCACTGCCTCGGTTAATTTTGTGGATAATTATTAGGCATCCTTTGTCGCTTGTCATTCGTTGCCAATGGAGGACCCAAAGAATAAAGGAAAAAAATCCGATGAGTGGACTGAGAAGTGTCCCTAATAGCTCAGATGCTCAGGTGATTTGGAAACCTCCACCTTCAGAGTATATCAAGATTAATGTCGACCAACTACTACCTTCTGTTTGTGTGGGTGTGTGCCTGTTTCCTGCTATCGTTGAAGATAGCTCATCCTTGTAGCCCTGGCAAGGCAAACGTGTGTGTGCTTTGTAACCGTAGTGACTACTGTTGTTTTTTGATGTATGGCAACCGCTACAGTTTATGCAACCTGATGATGTTCTATGGATTTTGCTATATCAGTCCCAGGCAGCCTCTGCTTTCTATGTCCCAACTTGCTGATGCTAAATTGATGTGTTCAAAGTTTCAATATGACTGATCAAAATCTGAGTATCCTGAATTGGAATGTTCGTGGATTGAACTGCCCCAACCGCTGATCGACCATTCGAGAGACCATCACTGCCACGCCTTGCCATTTAGTCTGTTTGCAGGAGACAAAGCTCGAACAGGTCGATCTCTCCATGGCTTCCTCTCTCGGTGGTCCGAGGCTCAAAAGTTTTGCGCAACGTCCTGCTATTGGTACTCGTGGTGGCATCCTGTTGCTGTGGGACGAAAACTTCCTAGAGGTTAAGGACATTAGCTCTGGATCCTTTTTCCTGTCCGCTACAATCACCATTGCTTGTAACAACACTTCTTTCAAGTTCACAACCGTCTATGGGCCAACCCGAAGTAACCTCAAAGACTCTTTTTTCTAGGAGCTGATCAGCGAGAAGCCATCCCCTGGTACTAGATGGCTGCTTGCCGGTGATTTTAATCAGATTTATCGGGCAAGCGACAAGAATAGAGCTAACAGTGACCGAAGCCGCATGACACGCTTTCGCAACACCCTCAATACTTGTGAGCTCAAAGAAATACACTTGCAAAACAGGAAATTCACTTGGAGTAATGAACAAGGCGCTCCAACGCTAAGCAAACTAGACTATTTTTTCTGCAATGAAGAGTGGGACATCGATTTTGGCAATCATTTGCTGCATGCCCTCTCCTCGTCCCTTTCTGACCACTGCCCTCTCCTACTTGCCAATGACCAAGGGCCGCCGAAGACTAAGTGTTTCCGTTTTGAAAAAATTTGGATCAAAATGCCCGGCTTCAAGGAGATCGTGCAAGGTGCTTGGAACCAAAATGTGAACCATGTAGACCCGTATCATATCTTATTTCACAAGTTGAAAAAGACCAGCCAAGCCCTGAGAAAATGGAGCAAGACAATTTTTGCACACTCCAAGGTGCAACTACACATGGCTCTGGAGGTCATACTTCGCCTGGATGTGGCACTTGAGCTCAGGCCTCTTAGTATGGAAGAACGTGATATTCGTGCAAGGCTCAAGAGAAAGGTTGTCGCCCTGGCCGTCATGGAGCGTGCTCGAAAGAGGCAAAATTCGCGAGTCACCAATCTCAAAGAGGGTGATGCAAACACTCGCTTCTTTCACTTGAGAGTCAATCATAGAAGAAGGAATAACTTCATCCATCGTCTGAAGCACAATAATGGTTGGGTAGTGGATCATGATCACAAAAAGTCCATCATCCAAAACCACTTTGTCGAGGCCACGAAGCGTCCCCCGCCACGACGCAAGGACATCAACTGGGATTGCATTTCGGTGCCTGCTAGGGACCTTTCTGACCTTGGGGTGGCCTTCACGGAGGAGGAGGTCAGGAAGGCGATTTTTGATCTACCCCGTGATAAAGCCCCGGGCCCCGATGGCTTCTCTGGTGCCTTCTTCAAGGAATGTTGGGAGATCATCAAAGATGACATCATGGCTGCTATCATCCACTTTTCAAACTTGCACACGTCCAATCTTCATTGGCTCAACTCAGCCAACATTGCTCTCATACCTAAGAAAGAGGGGGCGGAGAGCATCTCAGACTTTTGTCCCATCAGCCTCATTCATGCCATTGCAAAGATCCTCACCAAGGTGTTGGCTACGCGCCTAGCTCCTCATATGAACAATCTTGTATCCACTGCTCAAAGCGCATTCATAAAGAAAAGAAGTATCCACGACAACTTCATGTATGTCAGAAATTTGGCAAGGAAGCTCCACAGAAACCGTACATCGACCCTGCTATTCAAACTTGACATCAAGAAGGCTTTCGACTCAGTGCGATGGGACTTCCTTATGGACCTGTTGAGACACCTCGGGTTCCCCACCAGATTTCGAGATTGGATTTCTGCACTCCTCTCCAGGGCCACCTCGAGGGTTTTGATCAATGGGGTGGTGGGCGACCCGTTGAAGCACGGTTGTGGTCTCCGGCAGGGAGATTCACTATCCCCGCTCCTCTTCGTTCTGGCTATCGACCCCCTGCACCACCTTCTCAACAAGGCCACCTCACGAGGGCACCTCCACCCTATTGGTGGAAGAGCACCGACCATCAGGACGTCTTTATACGCAAACGATGCTGCCATCTTTGTCAGGCCCATGAGAGAGGACGTCCAATTTCTTGCTTCCTCCTTAACCGCTTTCGGAGAAGTGACCGGCCTGGTTACTAACTGTGCTAAAAGCATGGTGGCTCCCATTCAGTGTGAAAACATAAATCTGGACGACATCCTGCAAGCCTTCCCGACGGTGCGCTCCACTTTCCCAATGTGATACCTTGGTCTTCCACTGTCAGTCAAGCGCCTCAAAAATATTCACTTTCAACCCCTCATTGACAAGGTCGCCAGCAAGCTCCCTCCTTGGCAGGGAAGACACGTTGCCAGTGCTGGGCGCGTGGTTCTCGTTAAAGCGGTCCTCACGGCCATCGCGATTTATCACCTCACGCCTCTCGACATCCCCGTGGAGGTGCTAAACGCAATTGATAGCCTTCAGCGTGCATACCTTTGGGCTGGAACAGACAAAGTTTCGGGAGGGAAATGCAAGATTAATTGGGATCTCGTTTGCAAGCCTAAACAGTTTGGCGGACTAGGCGTGCTCAATCTGGACAAATTTGCTAAAGCCCTACGTCTTCGATGGCTATGGTTTGAGTGGGTGGACAAAAGCAAGCCTTGGATAGGCATGGGATCTCCATGCACTGGCGACGATCGTATCTTTTTTGCTGCCGCTACAACGGTTAATGTGGGCAACGGGCGCACAGCTAGATTCTGGAACTCGCCATGGTTAAACGGCTTGTGTCCCCGTGACTTAGCTCCGGGCATCTTTGCCATTTCACGCAACAAGAATTTGTCCGTCCAGCGAGCCCTCACCAACAACAACTGGATCTCTCTCATTGACACCTCCAATGGCCTGTCGCTCGCACACGTCCAACAGTTTGCTGACCTTTGGGAGAAGGTTTTCATGGCCTCTTTGACTGATGACATAGAAGATTCCATCATTTGGAAGTTCACCAAGGATGGGGTGTACTCTACTTCCTCTGCCTACAGGGCTCAGTTTGAGGGACTCACTAAGTCGGATCTTGTTCACACAGTTTGGAAGGTTTGGGCACCCCCAAGGTGCAAGTTCTTTGCCTGGCTTGTCCTTCAAAATAGGATTTGGACTTCGGATCGGCTGATACGCCGCGGCTGGCCAAACTGTGGCCTCTGCCCTCTATGTCAGCAATGCCAAGAGTCGGCCGCCCACCTCCTTTTCCAATGTCGCTACACCACCCGCATTTGGATCAATATTCTCCCGTGGCTTGGAATGCATCACATCACTACGGCGGCTTGGCAGACAATGACTTCGGTGAGAGCATGGTGGAATGGCAACCTTCAGATTCGCCTTGGATCCCCTAAGGCGCTCGCCTCCTTGATGATGCTTATCTCATGGGAGATATGGACGGAGCGCAATGCCAGAGTCTTCAGAAACACGGCCATCCCTTCCATGGTTCTTATCAGTAAGATCAAAGCGGAGGTGTCTCTTTGGGCGATGGCCGGAGCGAAGCACATGAGTGTTGTCATGCCGCGAGAGTAGACCTCTTACTGTTTTTTCTCTTTTAGCCGCTTTGCGACTTTTGTCTATGACTTCCTTCTTAATCAATGAAATGGCAAATCTTTTGCCTTGTTTCAAAAAAAAAAGATTAATGTCGACGCTAGCTTTGTGAAGAGCATTAACGCAGCAAGTGTGGGTGTGGTGGCAAGGGATTCTGATGGGAAAGTAATGGTCTCCTCATGGGACTGCATTGGGAGTTGTAAAAGCGCAGAGGAGGTGGAACTCCGAGCCTGCATTACCGGTCTCTATATAGGTATAACATTTCACTCTTCTATTATTCAAGAGACTGGTTGTGCTTGTGTTGCTGCGATTATTGTAGAGAAAGTTGTTCATAGATCAGCCTTACACGATCCGAAGAAAGAAGCTTGGAGTATCCACTCTTCATCCGCGGTGGTTGCTATCCTGGTGCATTGGTTCTATGGAGCTTAGCACGACGACTTCTCGACTGTTTACAACAACAAAATTTGCCTGGCTCCAGTGAGGGAGGGGCGATGACAGTGGTGTGCCTTCGGCTCGCTTTAGTGCTTGTATCCGTCGCTAGATGGTTTATGGATCCGGATGTAATTTTTATTATTTCTAGTATTTGTTGTGATGGGGAACGCAGTAATTTCAAAAAAAAATCCCACGCACACGCAAGATCTATCTAGGTGATGCATAGCAACGAGAGGGAAGAGTATAGTCTACGTACCCTTGTAGACCGTAAGCGGAAGCGTTATGACCACACTGTTGATGTAGTCGAATGTCTTCACGATCCGACCGATCCTAGCACCGAAGATACGACACCTCCGCGATCTGCACACGTTCAGTTCGGTGACGTCTCGCGAACTCTAGATCCAGCTAAGTGTCGAGGGAGCGTTTCGTCAGCACAACGGAGTGATGACGGTGATGATGAAGCTACCGGCGCAGGGCTTCGCCTAAGCACTGCAATGATATGACCGAGGTGGATTATGGTGAAGGGGGGCACCACACACGGCTAAACAATGTCAACTTGTGTGTTCTAGGGTGCCCCTCTGCCCCCGTATATAAAGGAGCAAGGGGGAAGGTTGTACGGCCCTTGGGGCGCCCAAGGAGGGGAGGAATCCTCCTCCTAGTAGGAGTAGGATTCATCCTTTCCTAGTCCTACTAGGAAGGGGAAGGAAGGAGTGGGAGAGGGGTAGGGAAAAGGGGGGTGGCGCCCCCCTCCTAGTCCAATTCGGACTCAAGGGGGAGGGGGCGCGCAGCCTGCCCTGGCCGCCCTTCTCTCTCTCTCAACTAAGGCCCATCTAGGCCCATTAGTTCCCCGGGGGGTTTCCGGTAACCCTCCGGCTCTCCGGTTTTATTCGAAACCACCTGGAACACTTCCGGTGTCCGAATATACCCGTCCAATATATCAATCTTTATGTCTCGACCATTTCGAGACTCCTCGTCATGTCCGTGATCATATCCGGGACTCTGAACCACCTTCGGTACATCAAAACACATAAACTCATAATACCGATCGTCATCGAACGTTAAGCGTGTGGACCCTACGGGTTCGAGAACTATGTAGACATGACCGCGACTCATCTCCGGTCAATAACCAACAGTGGAACCTGGATGCTCATATTGGTTCCTACGTATTCTACGAAGATCTTTATTGGTCAAACCGCATAACAACATATGTTGTTCCCTTTGTCATCGGTATGTTACTAGTCCGAGATTCGATCATCGGTATCTCAATACCTAGTTCAATCTCGTTACCGGCAAGTCTCTTTACTCGTTTTCGTAATGCTACATCCCGTAACTAACTCATTAGTTACATTGCTTGCAAGGCTTATAGTGATGTGCATTACCCAGAGGGCCCAGAGATACCTCTCCGATACACGGAGTAACAAATCCTAATCTCGATCTATGCCAACTCAACAAACACCATCGGAGACACCTGTAGAGCATCTTTATAGTCACCAGTTATGTTGCGACGTTTGACAGCACACTAAGTGTTCCTCCGGTATTCGGGAGTTGCATAATCTCATAGTCATAGGAACGTGTATAAGTTATGGAGAAAGCAATAGCAACAAACTAAACGATCATCGTGCTAAGATAATGGATGGGTCAAGTCAATCACATCATTCTCTAATGATGTGATCCCGTTTATCAAATGACAACTCTTTGTCCATGGCTAGGAAACTTAACCATCTTTGATCAACGAGGTAGTCAAGTAGAGGCATACTAGTGACACTATGTTTGTCTATGTATTCACACATGTACCAAGTTTCCGGTTAATACAATTCTAGCATGAATAATAAACATTTATCATGATATAAGGAAATATAAATAACAACTTTATTATTGCCTCTAGGGCATATTTCCTTCAGACTCCCACTTGCACTAGAACCAATAATCTAGATTACATTGTAAGGATTCTGACACCCATGGAGTCTTGGTGTTGATCATGTTTTGCTCGTGAGAGAGGCTTAGTCAAAGGGTCTGCAACATTCAGATCCGTATGTATCTTGCAAATCTCTACGTCTCCCTCCTTGACTTGATCGCGGATGGAATTGAAACGTCTCTTGATGTGCTTGGTTCTCTTATGAAATCTGGATTCCTTTGCCAAGGCAATTGCACTAGTATTGTCACAAAAGATTTTCATTGGACCCGATGCACTAGGTATGACACCTAGATCGGATATGAACTCCTTCATTTGTTGCTTCCGAAGCAGCTATGTACTACGCTTCACATCTAGATCCCGCCACGACGCTCTGCTTGGAACTGCGCCAACTGACAGCTCCACCATTTAATAAAAATACGTATCCAGTTTGTGACTTAGAGTCATACGAATCAGTGTCAAAGCTTGCATCAACGTTACCATTTACGATGAGCTCTTTTTCACCTCCATAAACGAGAAACATATCCTTAGTCCTTTTCAGGTATTTCAGGATGTTCTTGACCGTTGTCCAGTGATCCACTCCTGGATTACTTTGGTACCTCCCTGCTAAACTAATAGCAAGGCACACATCAGGTCTGGTATACAGCATTGCATACATGATAGAACCTATGGCTGAAGCATAGGAAATGACTTTCATTTTCTTTCTATCTTCTGTAGTGGTCGGGCATTGAGTCTGACTCAACTTCACACCTTGTAACACAGGCAAGAACCCTTTCTTTGCTTGATCCATTTTGAACTTCTTCAAAACTTTATCAAGGTATGTGTTTTGTGAAAGTCCAGTTAAGCGTCTTGATCTATCTCTATAGATCTTGATGCCCAATATATAAGCAGCTTCACCGAGGTCTTTCATTGAAAAATTCTTATTCAAGTATCCTTTTATGCTATTCAGAAATTTAGTATCATTTCCGATCAACAATATGTCATCCACATATAATATCAGAAATGCTACAGAGCTCCCACTCACTTTCTTGTAAATACAGGCTTCTCAAAAAGTATGTATAAAATCATATGCTTTGATCACACTATCAAAGAATATATTCCAACTCCGAGAGGCTTGCACGAGTCCATAAATGGATCGCTGGAGCTTGCACACTTTGTTAGCACCTTTTGGATCGACAAAACCTTCTGGTTGCATCATATACAATTCTTCTTTAAGATATCCATTAAGGAATGCAGTTTTGACATCCATTTGCCAAATTTCATAATCATAAAATGCAGCAATTGCTAAGATGATTCGGACAGACTTAAGCATCGCTACGGGTGAGAAGGTCTCATCATAGTCAACTCCTTGAACTTGTCAAAAACCTTTTGCAACAAGTCGAGCTTTGTAGATAGTAATATTACCGTGGCGTGATACGTCTCCGTCGTATCTACTTTTCCAAACACTTTTGCCCTTGTTTTGGACTCTAACTTGCATGATTTGAATGGAACTAACCCGGATTGACGTTGTTTTCAGCAGAATTGCCATAGTGTTGTTTTTGTGCAGAAATAAAAGTTCTCGGAATGACCTGAAAATCAACGGAGATTATTTTTGGAATATATAAAAAATATTGGCGAAAAGATCCACGTTAGGGGGCCCACACCCTGTCCACAAGGGTGGGGGCGCGCCTACCCCCTTGGGCGTGCCCCCTACCTCGTGGGCCCCCTGATGTTCCACCGACGTCCATCTTGACTCCATATAATCGTGTTTGAGGAGAAAAAAATGAGAGAGAAGGATTCATCGCATTTTACGATACGGAGCCGCCGCCAAGCCCTAGACTCTCTTGGGAGGGCTGATCTGGAGTCCGTTCGGGGCTCCGGAGAGGGGAATCCGTCACCATCGTCATCATCAACCTTCCTCCATCACCAATTTCATGATGTTCACCGCCGTGCATGAGTAATTCCATCATAGGCTTGCTGGACGGTGATGGGTGGGATGAGATTTATCATGTAATCGAGTTAGTTTTGTTAGGGTTTGATCCCTAGTATCCACTATGTTCTGAGATTGATGTTTCTATGACTTTGCTATGCTTAATGCTTGTCACTAGGGCCCGAGTGCCATGATTTCAGATCTGAACCTATTATGTGTTCATGAATATATGTGAGTTCTTGATCCTATCTTGCAAGTCTATAGTCACCTATTATGTGTTATGATCCGTTAACCCCGAAGTGACAATAATCGGGATACTTACCAGTGATGACCGTAGTTTGAGGAGTTCATGTATTCACTATGTGTTCATGTTTTGGTCCGGTACTCTATTAAAAGGAGGCCTTAATATCCCTTTGTTTCCAATAGGACCCCGCTACCACAGGAGGGTAGGACAAAAGATGTCATGCAAGTTCTTTTCCATAAGCATGTATGACTATATTCGGAATACATGCCTACATTACATTGATGAACTGGAGCTAGTTCTGTGTCACCCTATGTTATAACTGTTGCATGATTGATCGCATCCGACATAATTATCCATCATCGATCCAATGCCTACGAGCTTTTCATATATTGTTCTTCGCTTACTTACTTTTCCGTTGCTACTGTTGCAATCACTATAAAACCAAAAATATTACTTTTGCCACCGTTACCACTACTATCATATTACTTTGCTACTAAATACTTTGCTGCAGATATTAAGTTTCTAGGTGTGGTTGAATTGACAACTCAGCTGCTAATACTTGAGAATATTCTTTGGCTCCCCTTGTGTCGAATCAATAAATTTGGGTTGAATACTCTACCCTCGAAAACTGTTGCGATCCCCTACACTTGTGGGTTATCAAGACTATGTTCTCGCGCCGTTGCCGGGGAGCATAGCTCTATTCTTTGAGTCACTTGGGATTTATATCTGCTTATCACTATGAAGAACTTGAAAGATCAAAGAACCAAGATTTTTCCCTCAACTACAATGGGAGGTAAGGAACTGCCATCTAGCTCTGCACTTGATTCACCTTCTGTTTTGAGTAAACTTGCAACACCTACACCTGCTATTCATTCTGATATGTCGCATGTTATTGATGATACCACTTCTGCTTTGCATGATACTTATGATGAAACTACTTCTATGCTTGATAGTACTGTGCCACTAGCTGAATTTCTTGATGAACAACTTGCTAAGGCTGGAGAGAATGAAATTATTAAAACTGATAATATTGATGAAAGTGATGATGAAGATTCTCCCCCTAAATATGAATTGCCTGTTGTTCCTGAGGGTTATGTTATGGATGAAGAAACTGCTAGAGACTTCTTAGCTTGCAATGATAGATCTGATCTTAAGAAATTATTAGTTAAGCTTAAAGAAAAGTCTTTGAATGCTAGAATGAAATATGACCCTGCTTTTGCTACTTCACCTATCTTTATTACTGATAAGGATTATGATTTCTTTGTCGATCCTGATTTAATTACTTTGGTTGAATCTGATCCTTTCTATGGCTATGAATCTGAAACTGTTGTGGCACATCTTACTAAATTAAATGATACAGCCACCCTGTTTACTCATGATGAGAAAACTCGCTATTACTTTATCCTTAAGTTGTTTCCGTTCTCATTAAAGGGTGATGCTAAAACATGGTTTAATTCTCTTGATCCTAGTTGTGTGCATAGTCCCCAGGATATGATTTATTACTTCTCTACTAAATATTTCCCCGCTCATAAGAAACAAGCTGCTTTAAGGGGAATATGTAATTTCGTGCAATTTGAAGAAGAGAGTCTCCCACAAGCTTGGGGGAGGCTTCTCCAATTACTTAATGCTTTGCCTGGTCATCCTCTCAAGAAAAATGAAATACTTGATATCTTTTATAATGGACTAACCGATGCCTCCAGAGACTACCTGGATAGTTGTGCTGGTTGTGTTTTGAGGGAAAGAACTGTTGATCAAGCTGAATTGCTACTGGATAATATGTTGACTAATGAAAATAATTGGACACTTCCTGAACAAACTCCTAAGCTAACTCTGAAGAAAATGGGTATTCTATTTCTTAGTCCTGAAGATATGCAAGAGGCAAAGAAATCTATGAAAGAAAAAGGTATTAAAGCTGAAGATGTTAAGAATTTACCACCTATTGAAGAAATACATGGTCTTGATAACCCAACACAGGTAGTAAAGGTAAATTCTCTCTATAGATTTGATAAATGTGAAATCCCATTTACTAAGTTTGCTAGCCAACGCTTAGATGAGTTTGGTAATTTTATGGTTAAGCAAGAAAACTTCAATGCTTATGTCGGTAGACAATTGAAATGCAATGTTGATATGCTTGAACACTTGAGTGATTATATGTTTAGAGGTAAAGGTTAACTTAAACTTATTAGTAAACATGTTGTAAGGGCATATTTATCCCTGAGGTGTTTTGGTGATTGATGACAATGCTTTTGCGGACTAATCGTGTGCCTTGAGTATTTCAGACATTTCATCACTAGGCACAAGACGGTTTTTGTCCCCCTCGAAGACTACTAAAGACGACGTTTGTCTATGTTTCTTTTCGGTAGTTTTGAGTCGTAGGAAACGCGTACTATTAAGAGGGGATCCGCATTGGTGAGGCTAGGGTGGAATCAACACGTACACATCCCTTGTGAACCCTCTGAGCTTTTCCGTTTCGTTGAAGGCCCCCTTGCTGCCTTCTCCCTGTGGTCTGGTCCCAGCGGTAGTACCGCGAACCCCAGCGGTAGTACCGCTCGAGAGCTACAAGCAGCAGTACCGCGAACCCCAGCGGTAGTACCGCTTGGAGCTCTCAGCCGTAGTACCGCTGCGGCTCCATGCTCCTACCGCCTCGACTTAAGGTTTCTCCTTTTGTGTCGGGTTTTGCGGCACTAGCTGCGGCAGTAGGGGCGGTAGTACCGCTCTTAGGCGGTAGTACCGTTCTTACCACCGCGGTAGTACCACCCTGGGTCCAGGTCGTGCTCTGCTTCCCACTCCCGTCCTTCTACGCGGCAGTACCGCGAGGTGGAACGGTAGTACCGCTGGCCACAGCGGTAGTACCGCCCACCCCTGCGGTAGTACCGCCCTGTGCGGGGCTGAGCGAGGATAATGGTTGGTTTGTCTTCCCCCCTTATAAAAGGAGGTCTTCTTCTCCAAGTTGACATACCTCTTTTCCCAATCTCCATTGTTGCTCCAAAGCTCATTTGCACCTGATCTCTCTCCCTACGCAATCAAACTTGTTGATTTTCTAGGGATTGGTTGAGAAGGCCCAGATCTACACTTCCACCAAGAGAAATTTGATTCCCCCCACTCATCCCTTGCGGATCTTGTTACTCTTGGGTGTTTAAGCACCCTAGACGGTTGAGGTCACCTCGGAGCCATATTCCATTGTGGTGAATCTCCATGGTTTTGCTGGGAGCCTCCAATTCGGTTGTGGAGAGAGCCCCAACCTTGTTTGTAAAGGTCCGGTCGTCGCCTTCAAGGGCACCAATAGTGGAATCACGGCATCTCGCATCATGTGAGAACGTGAGGAGAATACGGTGGCCCTAGTGGCTTCTTGGGGAGCATTGTGCCTCCACACCGCTCCAACGGAGGCATACTTCCCCTCAAAAAGGAAGGAACTTCGGTAACACATCCTCGTCTTCACCGGCTCCACTCTTGGTTATCTCGTGCCTTTACTTGTGCAAGCTTTTTGTGTTGTATCCTTAGCTCGCTTGTGTACTTTTTGTTGTTGCATCATATAGGTTGCTCACCTCGTTGCATATCTAGACAACCTACTTTGATGCAAAGTTTAAATTGGTAAAGAAAAGTTAAAAATTGTTAGTTGCCTATTCACCCCCCTCTAGTCAACTATATCGATCCTTTCAATTGGTATCAGAGCCTCGTCTCTTTACTAAGGACTTTGCCATCCAAAGAGTATGGTTGACACCGTAGACGGTGCGGAGGAGCACTCCGGTGTGAATCCAATCTCGTCTCCGACCGATGGGGAAACCGCAGTCTCTCGTGAGGAATTCAATGTGGCCTTGGACACATTGAAAACCTCCATGACGACCGAGGTTGAAAGCATGTTTAACAAATTCATATAAGGGCTTAAACTATCCACCGCACCGTTGAGAGTGGGTGATCCCACTAACAAGGTGACGGATGCTAACTCCGACAAGGGGGAAGCTACTAGTGATAAAGTTCCTTCTTCTAGTGGTAAAAATGGCACCGACATCTTTGCCCATGTGGAACCTCCACTTGTTTAGGGTGGACCGATTCCTTCCACTCATTTGAATCATGTCGGTCCTCCCCCAAGATTGTGAAAAATGAGGACTTTGATTCTTGGGTCTATCGCTTTAAGAGTCATTTAAATCATGTGAATACTAATCTTTGGAGAATCATTGAAGAAGGTTTCTATCCGCATGACCGAAGCAACTTCACTCCTAGAGAAGCCTCGGATAATCAATTCAACGAGAATGCTCTCTTCATCATCCAAGATGCAATTCCACCCGAAGATCTTCCTCATCTCCGGCCCTTCGCCATGGCCAAAGATGCATGGCATCAAGTTGTTTCCCTCTTCAAGGGAAGCGCAAGCATTCAACGCTCCAACTATGAAGTGGTGCAAGATGAAGTCGATGAGTTTGCAATGAAAGAAGATGAAGAACCTCGTGATCTTTATCGGAGAGTAACCAAACTCACGGTCTCACTCCGAGATCATGGGAGCAAGGACACGGATGACAATTGGATCAAGCGCAAATTCCTCAAGGCAATGATGCCTTACCACAAGGCCACGTCCTTCATCATTCGTCAAAGGCCGGACTTCCACACCTTGTCCTCAAGTGAAGTGTTGGATGAGTTTGTGGCCATGAGCATCTTGACAAGACCGTCGACAATGCGGTGCTACGTTCTCAAAGAGCAAAGAAGCTCAACCTTGCATTAGAAGCCAAGGTTAGTGTGGAAGAAGAGGACGAAGAAGAAGAAGAGGAGAGCAACCCCGAAGATACAAAGTATGCCTATCATGAACACATGGCTCTTGCTTCAAGGCAATTTTGGAGCAAGAAAAACTCAAGGCCCAATTTCAACAAGAACAACTCAAGTGGCACGAAGGGCAAGCAACATGTGAGGAATTGCTATAATTGTGGCAATATGAGCCATTTTCTTGCGGAGTGCCTGCATGAGAAGAGGGAAGACAAAGCCAAGTCTTTCCCAAACAAGAGCAACTTCACCAAGAAGACTCCTCCCAAGGCATTGGTGGTACAAGAAGAGTACAATGAGGATGATGATGATGAGGAGGATGGTGAGTTGGTTGCCATGGCCTCCATTTCCATTGCGACAACTCCACGAGTGTCACTCTTCGACTCACCCAACGAGAGCATCACCGCCAAGTGCCTCATGGCTAAAGCCACCAACAAGGTAACCCCCAACATCAAAACTACCATCATTAATAATCCTTCTTTGACGGATTGCATTGATGAACATGATGGATCTAGTGTGGAGGAGAATGAGTTTGAGTCCTTTATGGGCAAACTCAAGGGTAAATCCAATAAGTACTTAGTTGCTCTCTTGGAACAACTTGGTGAAGCCAATGACATGATCGAGGCTCACGAAGATACCATCACTAAGATGGAGGGGCATAGTCGTGACTATGCCGATGAGATTTTGGATCTTTCCAATGCTCTTGAGAAAGAGCGTGGTCTTTGTTTGGCTCTTGAGGAGTCACACAATGATGATCACGCTAAGTTAAAGAAAGATCTTGATCATGCTATTGTTGTTTCTCCTGTGCTAAACTCCGAGAAGGCCAAGCTTGGGGTTGATCTTGCTAGACTCAAAGAGGAGTTTGACCTACTTGACAAGGCTCACAAGGTCTTGAAGGGTACTCATGCTAGCCTCCAAGAGTCTCATGATCAACTTCAAGTAAAGCTAACCAAGGAGAAAGCCACATTTCCTCATATGGTGTTAATTGATAATGCAAATGCTACTAACCCATGTTGTGAGCATGTGCATCTTGTTGAGGAGAATGCTAAGTTGAAGGAGCGACTTGAGAAAGGCCTTGTTTCTTGCATACAAGGCGAGAAAAACCTCAACGACCTTTTGAGAAATCAAAGGGGAGTTGTGGCCAAGGAAGGGATTGGGTACACACCCAAGTCTAAGAACAAGAAGAAGAAAGACAAGGCCAAATGACCTCCCCCTCTCAACCAAACCTTTGTGAAGGAGGGAGAGGGTGCTACTAAGGAGAAGAAGAAGAACACCGTGAAGGGTGGTGATGCCAAGAAGGGCAACACTTCCCTTCCCAACCAAGCCGGCGACTTTAACCCTTCTTATGTGTTGTGTCGTGCTAGTGATGGACATGTTTATGCCAAATTTGTTGGCTCTCCTTATGAGTACATTGAATGGTCTATTTGGGTTCCTAAGACCCTTGTTACTAACATCAAAGGACCCATTACTAAATGGGTACCTAAAACCAAGCATTGATCTCTTATAGGTGTTTGCTTCCGGTGGGGGATCATGGTTGTTCGATAGTGGAGCCACTAATCATATGACCGAAAGCAAGGATTTGGTGGTGGATGTTCACAAGATTCCATCTATTCCCACCAATGTCGAGTGGGGTGATGCCTCGTCCTCCAAGGTATTGGGGCTTGGCAAGGTTGTCATTTCTCATGATCTCATGATCGAGAAGGTCATGCTTGTTGAGTCCCTTGCATACAATTTACTTTCCGTTCATCAACTTGCACTCATGGGCTTTGCCACTTTCTTTGATGTTGATACCGTGGCCCTCTTGTGGAGCAAGACTCTTAAAGTAGCCTTTGTTGGGAATGTCGAGAACGGTCTCTATGTGATTAACTTTTTGGAGCGACCCACTAAGACCGCGACATGCCTAATGGCTAAAGTTGACGTGGGATGGCTTTGGCATCGCCGTTTAGCCCATGTCAATATGAGATCTTTGCAAAGTCTTCTCAAGGAGGACCATGTCCGTGGACTAACAAATGTTAGTTTTGCTAAAGATCGTGCTTGCAGTGCTTGTATCGAAGGAAAGCTTCATGAAAAGGCTCACCCTCCCACGACTATCATCTACTCGAAGAGGCCTTTGGAGATCCTTCACTTGGATCTCTTTGGGCCTCCATCCTTTGATAGTCTTGAGGGTAGAAAGTATTGCTTGGTGATTGTGGATGATTATTCAAGATACACTTGGGTATACTTCTTTAAGAGGAAGAGCGAGACCCAACAAACCGTCATTGACTTTTCAAATGAAGCCCAACGACAACACAATGCAAAGATCTTGACAATAAGAAGCAACAACGACACCGAGTTCAAGAACTACACCTTGGATGAGTTCCTTAGTGATGAGGGGATCAAGCATCAATATTCCGCACCATAAACCCCTCAACAAAATGGCATAGCAGAGAGGAAGAACCGGACATTGATGGATGCCGCAAGGACCATGATGGCGGAGTTCAAGTCTCCATACAACTTTTGGGCCGAAGCCATCAACACCGCTTGTCATGCATCCAATCGGCTCTACCTCCGCAAGGGCTTGAACAAGACTCCTTATGAGATACTCACCGGTAACAAGCCCAACCTCAAGTACTTCTGGGTGTTCGGGTGTAAGTGTTTCATTCTCAAGAAAGGTGCTCGTTTGTCCAAATTTGAGGCTAGAGCTTATGAGGGCATATTTGTTGGTTATGCTACCAACTCTCATGCTTACTGTGTCCTCAATAAGTCCATGGGACTCATCGAGGAGACGTGTATCATGGAGTTTGATGAGAATAATGGCTCCCAAGTGGAGCAAAGTGGCACTTGTGATGTAGGTGATGAAATTCCTCCCCAAGCCATAAGAAGAATGGGAGTTGGCTTTATCCTACCCATTGAGGAACCCTTTGTGGCCGAAGGAGAAGGATAATGCTCCACTCAAGTAGAGCCATCACCAACCCAAGGCCCACATGCTTCCAAAGAACAAAGTGAAGGCCCTAAACATCATGAACAAGACCAAGGGCAAGATCAATCTCAAGACGGTGTTGAATCACCAAGTGATGCCCAAGCTCAAGTTCTTTCCTCCGAGCAAGTTCAAGATCAAGAGCAAGCTCAAGATCAAGAACAAGCTCAAGACGGTGCCCAAGATGATCAAGTCACCGCTCCTCAACTCACCCCTGAGGAGGAATTGGAGCGTCATGCCACCAAGATCGCTTCCAAACTCTCAAACAAGGGCCATCTCATGACAAATGTGCTTGGAAGCATTCAAAAGGGGGTAAGCACTCGTAGACAATTGGCAAACTATTGTAAACATCACACGTTTGTCTCTTGTGTTGAACCCCAAAAGGTCTATGAGGCGCTCGAAGATCCGGATTGGCTCAATGCCATGCATGAAGAGCTCAACAACTTCGAGTAAAACAAGGTGTGGAGGTTGGTGCAAAGGCCAACGGGGAACCACAATGTCATTGGAACCAAGTGGATATTCAAGAACAAGCAAGACGCTCATGGAATTATCATTCGCAACAAGGCCCGGTTGGTAGCACAAGGCTACTCCCAAGTCGAGGGTATCGACTACGGTGAAACCTTTGCTCCCGTTGCTTGCCTTGAATCCATTCGCATGTTGATTGCTTATGCTTCTCATCATAACTTTAAGTTGCAACAAATGGATGTGAAGAGTGCTTTTCTTAATGGTCCCATTAATGAGTTGGTGTATGTCAAGCAACCCCCCGGGTTCGAGGATCCCTATTTTCCCGATCATGTGTATCAACTCGATAAGGCACTCTATGGCCTTAAGCAAGCCCCACGTGTGTGGTATGACCACCTTACCGAGTTGTTGCAAGATCGCGGTTTTGAAATTGGGAAAATCAACCTCACTCTTTTCACCAAGAAGGTCAAAGGGGAGTTGTTTGTGTGCCAACTATATGTTGATGATATTATATTTGGTTCCCCTAACAAAGCTTTCAATGAGGAATTTGCCGCACTCATGACCTCCAAGTTTAAGATGTCCATGATGGGAGAATTGAAGTTCTTTCTCGGGTTCAAAGTCAAACAACAGAGAGAAGGAACCTTCATCAACCAATCCAAATACATTCAAGACATGCTCAAGAGATTCAAGCTCAATGATGTCAAGCCGGCTTCCACTCCAATGCTTGTCAAATGCCAACTTGATTTAGATCCCAATGGTAAAGCGGTGGATCAAAAGGTATATCGCTCCATGATTGGCTCCTTGCTTTACCTTTGTGCATCTAGACCGGATATCATGTTGAGTGTGGGAATTTGTGCATAGTTTCAAGCCGCACCTAAGGAAATCCACTTTGTGACGGTCAAGCGAATCTTTCGATATTTAGCTCATACCCCAAACTTTGGCTTATGGTACCCAAGAGGAGCAAACTTCAAGCTTGTAGGTTATTCAGACTCCGATTAGGTGGGAGACAAAGTGGATAGGAAGTCCACTTCCGGAGGATGCTAATTTCTTGGTTGCTCTTTGGTGAGTTGGTCTTCCAAGAAGCAAAGTTGTGTGTCTCTCTCATCCACCGAGGCGGAGTACGTGGCCGCCGGTAGTTGTTGTGCACAACTTCTTTGGATGAGGCAAACTTTAAAGGATTACGGTGTCATTTGTGACAAAGTGCCTCTTTGGTGTGACAATGAAAGTTCCATCAAGATTTCTCTCAACCCGGTTCAACATTTCAAGACGAAGCATATTGAGATTCGGTATCCCTTCATCCGGGATCACATTAGGCGAGGGGAGATCGAGCTCAACTATGTCAACACTCATGATAACCTTGCAGATATTTTCATGAAGCCTTTAGATGAAGCAAGATTTTGCGAGTTAAGGCATGAGCTAAATATCATTGATTCGAGCAATGTGACTTGAACCCTTGCACACCCCACCATACTCAACTTGTTGTCTTGTTTAGGTGTAGGCATGGGCATAGGGGGAGTGTTGTTCTCTCAATGAACTCTCCCTCCCCCCATTATGCATAAATTGATCAAGTCTTTAACATTAGCCACTTTGATGGTACTTGTGCTTCAAAGACAAGTTTTGGTCATGGGCCCAAGGTTAAAATCTTCGCGGTGCCATACCTCTTGACTCATACATAGGTGGCCTCAGCCACCGCCCTCTCTTGAAGAGGTGTGTGTTTCTTGTCCTCTCACTAGTGTTCTCGTTGCTGTGTTTTGGTTCCCTCTTCTTGCCTTTTGTTTTTCCCTTCTTTTTGAGCTAGCCATGTGGTGTCTAGTCGTTGGGTCTTGCTGGGCGGTACTACCGCTGGTGGTGCGCGATACTACCGCTTATGTTGATAAGCGGTACTACCGCCCACCCGAGCGGTACTACCGTTGAGGGGCGGGACCAGGGGGTTATGTCGGGGCAGGGGGAGGTTTCGTCTCCCCCATACCCATTCGCATCGCCCCCCTCGTTCTTCTTCGTCTCTCCAGCGTCGACTCGCCGCGGGAGGGCTCCGGTGGGCCACCGTCTCCGGGCCGTCCCTCTCCATTTCCTTCGGTGGAGTCGATCCTCACCCCGTCCTCTTGCCATGCATGCCGGTATTGCCCCCGTTCCTCCTCTCCTTTTGTCTAGATTTCAGATCTAGTGTCTTAGGGACAATAGTGGTTGCATCTCTCGATTTTTGGCTAAATCTAGGCTTGAGTGGGTTGGAGAAGGCGACTAGACTTTTGGGATTGATAATTGGTAGGCGTATTTTCGAATTTGGCAGTCCAGTAGTGCCGGATTTGACCACGGCAGTACGGAACCGCCGTTTCCCCGTCTTGAGCGGTACTACCGCTCCTAGTGGATCGGTACTACCGCTAGGGCGGTACTGCCGCTTATGGACCGTGGTACTACCACTATTTGCCCAATTCCATTCTGTTCCTGCCATTTTTTGATCTGTTTTGCTGTGTTTGGTGGCTTATGCTCGTTCTTTCTGGTTGTTCCGTGTGTCCGTGTGTTTGGTTCCAGGTGATGGTCCTTCTGAGCAGCATGCGCACCGTGTCAACCCCGGGCATGCAACTTCCAAGCGCTACCGCACCTCTGAGACAATGGTGGCCTCATCAAGTGTCCCGCCTCTGCCTCAAATGAAGAAGATGAGTGCGTCCAAGACCAAGCCAAGGACCAAGTCTGTGACAGAGATGTCTGCCAAGGAATTCTGGGAGAAGCGTCGGCGCAACCCCTATGAGGTCGCTCAAGAACCCGCCTTGGTCAACCGCCCATTCTGGAACCGTTTTCAGTATGCCATCTACTTTGATGTGATCAAAGCCAAGAAGAATCTTTTTGTTGATGTTCGCTCCATCGACGTTGCCTTTATGGAGAAGGATCCTAACTACTTTGGGGAGGCTCTTCAGATGTGCTCTCAGTTGAACATCCTCAGGATCATGCAGTTCAACAAGGACTTTGATGCAGATTTGGTGGCTCAGTTTTATGCCACCGTCCATCTTGGAACAGATGAGGACATGACTCTGACTTGGATGAAAAATGACAGGATGCTTTCTGTCAAGTGGAAGGCCTTCATGGAGCTTCTTGAAGTTGAGGATCAAGGTCTTGAGAACCCAGTTGGCTTTCGCCCTCATCGCAATGCAACTTCCACTCACAAGCAATCTCTCTGGCCATACTGTACCTTAAAGATTAACCCAGTGACTCAGAAGGAGACCTATGAGCTGCCAGCATTTCTGGATATTCTCCATTGCATCTTCAGGGAGACCCTCTTCCCTCGCATTGGCAACTTGGATATGGTACACTCTTTTCTTGTGGACATGCTTCTTTTCTGTCAACATGAGAAGGAAGAAAACACTGAAGACTCTTTGGATATCTCTCATGTCATGTGGTCTGAGTTGGTTTCCGCCATCTCTAAGCGCAAGTGCCCTATCTATGGACCATTTATCATGTTGCTCATTGAGAAGGCCTAGGAGCATGTATATCCTAAGGTGGTGCTGGAGACTGGGGATCTAGTTTCTCATGAGATCAAGCGTCTGAGGAAGAAGGAGAATTGGGGCACCGCAGCTCCGAGTTCTGGCGTTTTGCCTGGTGTCGTGGTAACAATTCCGACAATAAGAGAGGGTTGGATAAAGGAGCATGATCTATCGAGATGCATATGGGTGACACGGTGATTTTAGCGAGTTCGGGCCTCTCACGGTGGAGATAACAACCCTATATCTCGTGCTCCAGAGAGGCTTTGTTTTATCTTAGTATGTATCCAGAGATTATACTGAGAGAAGAACGGATCCCGTAGTCCTGTGACTAATAGTGAAAAAGAGAGAGAAGTAGAAGAAAAGAACCCCCCTAGTCTAGTGGTGGGGGTGGCTTATATAGAGTGCGCCACCCCCTCACATCCTATGTTACAAAGTGGGGCATGAATGCCAATGCCAGCCCACTATCAAGCCCCCACTATGAGAATGATGCCGACTGCTTTGTTGCCTGCTGGTCTTCGCATATCCGAGTGAGTCGTACGGTCGAGTGGTGAACTATCATCCGAGTGGATGGTATGCTGCTTGGTCGAATGGATAGTATGCTACTTGTTGTTCTATGAAATTTACCTAGACCCACATATTGTGTGGACCCCATGCTTCACGATATTTCGACCCTTCGTGGGCCTACCTGTTATGTGTATCCCCAACATTAGCCCCCGAATCGATTGCGATTTTGCAGAACGAGTTTGTGGAAGACACAATTTGGCCTGAGTGATTACGGAAATACTCGGTACTTGTCATCGTGCTTTCAGACAACCAAGGTTTGAACAAAATCTCAATGGATTCTAGTACTGTGCTTCCCGACTGATCTGGGTAAGTGCCCGCGAGGAGCAACTTGGTGACATTCGATCATCTCTTGGAAGAGGTTAATTTGTGATCAGAGTATGGATGTGTCATTAAATCTGTGTAACAAGATTGACACATGGGCTGCTCTCTCAGAGAGATGCCATTCTTATCCCGGAGGAACGTCAATACGAGTCGGTTTTAGATCCACACTTGTGAGTTTCACGCTTTGAGTCCTAGAAGAAGGCTCAAAATAGGTCCACGGAGGAGCGTTAAACTCACCTTATAGAAAAAAAATTTGGTAGTCGACGGGATTCTTTAGAACTTGTTTGTTTGTTGTTCGTCACTCGGACTAGTCAGGCCAGACTGAGTGGAGATTACTCCAGTGGGGGCACGCTGAGTGCACCCACTGGGTGTAGTCCCCGAGACCGCCGTCGACTGCGGGCAGTCGGCGGGGGTCTGAGAGAGAAAATCTTCTTAGCTGGTACTGATTGGACTTGTTCTTCTCCAACTCAGAGGTCGAGTGATCTGGAGCTGGGTTTGCATCGAGCAAAATGTTTCTTTCTGAGTTCTCTTCCAGTGGGGGCACGCTGAGTGCACCATCTGGGTGTAGTCTCGAGCCTCCGTCGGACTAGATGAGTCTGGCAGAGGGTTTAAGTCTCCCGGTAAACCTCCATGCAGTTGGCATGGTAAATATCTTTGTCTGGAATTGAATCAATCGGATGGATCTTCAAGCGCTTGGCATGGTAAATAAGCTCAGCTTGGAGCTGAGTCAGTCGGACTGATCTTCGTGCACTTGGTACTGTAAATGAATTCAATCTGGAACTGGATCAATCAAGTGATCTTTGTGCACTCGGCACAATGAATGAATTCGGCCTTAAAACTGGCGAATGTAGAAAAAAGCTGGCACTCCAGGGAGTAATCGTTCCAGTAGTACTTATATTGACCGTTAGATTTTGCGTGAAAGGGGTATTTGTAAGAGTACATTGTATCCGTAGAGGAGCTTCATTTTTACCCTTTTGCATGAAAGGGGTATTTGTCCAAGTGGACGTGCTTCCCAACTGATCGGGGTATGTTGACTGCAAGGAAAAACTTGGTGGCACTTGTATGTCTCCCGAAGGAGATAGACTAGTGGTCTGACATGGACGTGCCATGAAACCTGAGTGACGAGGCTAGTTTGTAGGCTGACTCTCCAGAGAGAGGCCACTCATTATCCCGGGGGAAAACCAGCACATGCCATCTCTGAGTCCAAGTTTGTGAATGCCTTGGAGCCTAGGATAGGGCCAAGTGTATCAGTAGAGGAGCGTTGTTTTCACCCTTTTGTAGTCCTGAAGATGATTTTAGGTAATGATTTGGGCGATCGTCCGAGTGGATAGTACTACCCTTATAGATTTTCGGTAGGCCGAGCATGTATGGTCAAAAAGATATTCCTGATGTGATCAATGGGTTGATTGAATGGGCGTAACCCCTGAGGGCGGCATGGCTAACGGCTGTGCGTAGCCCCCGAGTGATGCTCGAAATAGGTAAACTTGCTACAGAGTGTGATATGAGGTTTGATCATATGAGTAACTTAGTCGTTCCCGTGTTGGCGTGTAGAGGTAAAGACATGTCCAACTGATGGTGATGCGCGAGGCGGCCGAGGGGCGATGATGTGTACAACCGACTGACGACGCGCGGGGTGGCCGAGTGACAAATTTTGTGTCCAGCCAAGTGGTTGAGATGGTCTTCGAAGGAGTTAGCCAGATGCTTTCGAAGGTAATGTAGCGACGAGGTCGGTGTAGTGTGGTTGCGACACAATAAGACCGGCGTGACAACTGAGTCTGAGTAGAAATGAAGATGGCGTGCAGAGCGTCTGGGTGATTATAAAACTTGTCAAAGTGGTGGATCGAATGCACTTGTTGAAGTGAAGGACCCGACAGGTGATGAAGTACTCGACTACTCAGGAGAGTGTCATTCCAAACGAGATGCAGCCCCCCAGCATACTACAGGCTTCGACAACGGACATGTTGGAATACGAGAAATATAGTTTTGAATGGATGATTTGCAATTCATCGAGTTGGGCTCGAGTAAAGATGAGGAGAAGCTTCCGAGTGATGCTCGAAAGAGGCAAACTCACAAAAGAGTGAAGTGTGAAATTTAATTACAAAAGGGACTTATCTGTCTCATGCCTGACGAGGTCTATATCATTGATACGATGAAGAGGATTCCACGGAGGGGTTGGCTGGATGTGTTTGAAGTCAACAGAGCGACAAGGTCGGTGTTGTGGTGCGCTAGGACCGGTACGGTGACCGAGTCCGAGCAGCGATGAAGTTGGCGCATAGGGCCGTCGAGTGATCGCGTAACTTGTGTAAAAAAATGGCACAAGCCAACGAAATAATTTCTCGAGGAAATTTGATGTGTGCTGAAATGATTTGTGTGAATAACACCCATAGACATCCGCTGGGAGTGCAAGGGGCATGCTAGTTAACTAGCAAGAGTCTGGAAAGAGCGAAGGATCCGTTCGAACTTGTCAAAGTGAAGGATCCGACTGAACTCATTGGAATACTGGCTCAAATAAAACGGAAGTGTAGTGTTTCGACTGAGTTGCAGCCCCGGAGGAGCGATGCAAACTCGAAATGAAGAACGACACATGGTGTTCGTGAATGACGTATGTGAAAAAATGGAAGTTGGACTCGGGAGTCACATAACCAGTACTAAGCAAGTATGTGAAAATAAGCAGCCGAGCGTAGAGGTACACTCGCTGGCGTGGCCTCCGAGGTGACCAACCGAGTGGCGACGCGTGGTGCGGCCGAATGGTTATGAGGTGACCAACCGATGGCGATGCACGGGGCGGCCGAGTGGTTATGAGGTGACCAGCCGATAGCGACGCGCGGGGCGGTCGAGTGGTGATGAGGTGACCAATCGATAGCGACGCGTGGGGCGGCCGAGTGGTGATGAGGTGACCAACAGATGGCGACGCGCGGGACAGCCGAGTGGTGATGAGGTGACCAACCGAATGGCGACGCACGGGACGGCCGAATATCCGGACATTTTAATTGTCTGATAAAACCTGCACATTGCCGGAAGTTTAGTTGTCCGTCTATAAAATGTACAAGGTTGAAATATGAAAGAAATACTTAGCTTGTCAGGCAAGCCGATGAAGACGTGTCCTCTGAATGACCGCAAGGGGTGACCGAATGGTGAGGACGTGTCCAACAGATGTCGGCGTGCAGGGCGACCGAGCGGTGACGAAGACATGTCCAGTGTCGAGTGCTTGTCCGACTGTGGCAGTAGTTTTTTAACCGTCCAAGTAAACTGTATGTCTCGGTGAACCTGAACGTGACAGAATGTCGACGCCGGAAGAGGAAGCTCGCGCGCGCACGTGGGTGTGACTGGCTCGAGGAAGGAGCCGCTTCGGATTTGTGCTGCGTTGGGCAGTTGATGTTGGAGGATGGCATGGCCGCTCGCAGGGGCGCAGCCAGCCCCCGATAAATCTGTAAAAAGGTGAATCGACCAACTGGATCCAGGGACTTGACAGCCAGACGAGCGCCGTCCAAGTGAACGCCTCATCCGAGTGCACCCGCGTGTCCGAGTGAACCACATCTGGGCTGCGATCCGGTCGCCGCGCCATCAGTCGAGTGGAATAAAAGATGAGCCGGTCGGGTGACTACATGTTAGTCGTCTGTACATAGCTCAAACGGAATGTCTATCCGAGTGAACCACTGTCCGAAGACGATGACGGATGTGTGAACTGCAAGTTAGTAGGAAACATAGCTACGGATATATTTTGATGGACAAAGGGTCCCTGCACGGATGCATCTTGCAGGGATTAAAGGCCGTGGATGGTTATGCATGCATGCATGCACAATTATACCTTTAGAAGTTTTGACCGCGGTAATTCAGAAACTGACGCTGAAAATCCTCACCTGATGAGGCGCTTAAAAGCAATTATACCTTTAGAAGGAGGCCCACGCAGTCACTAACAAGGAAAGTGCCCACGTCCAAAATCTGTACGTGCATGCAAGAGGAGTTAATTAGTCGGTAATTAAGGAAGAGTTAAAACCGCCCATGCATGTAGTGGATGTTTTCCTTTCCCACGGCCATTCATGTCCTGCATGCACGAGATAAATTGGAAGGAATTAAAGATTAGAAGGATAGTGGAAGGCGAGGCGCAGAGCTCCCTGGACGGCCACGACAGCGGCGGTTTTTGGCACGGATCCACCGCGAGAGGCGGCCACGATGAATCCGAGTGCTGGGCGTCGTCTTCCTGCGAGGCCGCGCGTGGGCGGCGCTGAGTCGATCCGGCGGCTCCCGTCTTGTCGTGATCGGAGACGTGGACAGCCCCGGCGTTGGTGCCGCATCCCGCCCGTGCATCCACCGCGGGGATCGCTGTGCGGCGGTTCACGAGGGACGCCACCACAACGTGCCGTGTCAGGACGTCGCGGAGAGGCCACTGCAGTACTAGGCCTGCACGCACGTCACAATGACCACAGCCGAGCACCCGTGCTGCCAGATGGACTGTCGAGCGCCTGCGCTCGTTGCAGCCGGCTGACTGGCGGGCTGAAGTTGATTGAGAAGAGGAAGCAGGAGGTGTAGTCCGACGCGCTGGCGGCCGTGCGTGAGGACGGATTGCCACGACTCACGCACCGTGTTGATGCCCTTTTCCCTTTCTCGTCTCTTGTCTGATTTATTCATGCATGGATGTGTCTGATCCTATAGGAGGAAAAGGCAAACTCATTGTTAGACAATGTACTGTAAAAAGACTAGATCAAATGGATACTTCCCTGGTCCTTTTGTTTGTACGAATGGCGCGATGACCAAAGCTCTAGCGGCCAATTTCTTTGGCGATGGTAGTTGATTCGCTGTTGAAGATTGAAGAAAAAACCATTTGCATCATGACTCGATAGACACCATGCCCCATGGCGGGCGCCAACTGTCGTGGTAACGATTCCGACAATAAGAGAGGGGTAGGAAAAAGAGAGAGAAGTAGAAGAAAAGAACCCCCTAGTCTAGTGATGGGGGTGGCTTATATAGAGTGCGCCACCCCCTCACCTCCTATGTTACAAAGTGAGGCATGAATGCCAATGCCAGCCCACTATCAAGCCCTCACTATGAGAATGATGCCGATTGCTTTGCTGCCTGTTGGTATTCGCATATCCGAGTGAGTCGTACGGTCGAGTGATGAACTGTCATCTGAGTGGATGGTATGCTGCTTGGTCGAATGGATAGTATGTTGCTTGTTGTTCTATGAAATTTACCTGGACCCACATGTTGTGTGGACCCCATGCTTCTTGATATTTCGACCCTTCGTGGGCCTACCTGTTATGTGTATCCCCAACACCTGGAGCTGCTGACATGGAGACCAAGGCTGATGCTGATGATGATGATGACTATGAGCCATCTGGAGCAGAGCCCTCTTGGGCAAAGAAGCTCAAGCGCAAGATGAAGAAACTCTTATGCATGGAGTCTCAGGGTCAGTACATGACTCATGTGGCTGAGAAGCAGGCCAGGAGTCATCACAAGGAGCTCGTGCGTCAGTTGGGTGCGACCGTTGCCAGCGGTTCTGAGGGCAAGATCACTGATGAGGAGGAGTGGATTCAGCAGCACTGTCTGTGGACCGATTCAGACACCGAGCAGTTTCCGACTGAGGATGGCAGTGTAGGCTATCCTGCCAGGATGTGATGATAGAGCCCCTCAGTTTGCTATCACCTGGAGCCTTAGCAACACTCTTTGCCTTTTTGGTGTCTCGATGTCAAAGGGGGAGAGAGCTTAGGGATTTGTCGTTGTCGAGTTGCGAGCGTGTGTTTGTGTGGCATGTTTGCCTTGCCTATCTTTCTCGCAAACTCTTTTCTCGTGTTGAACCTTGCTTGCATTGGTTTGGTTGTGCTCGTGAGTCTTATCTATCATAGGGTGTAAGACATATGCACTCTATCGCATCTTATTGAGCTTATGTTATCTTGTGCCATTTATGTTATGCTCATATTTAGTATCTTGCGTAGTGTTAGCCTTATTGTTGCAAGATATGCATTGTCTATAAAATATAGGGGGAGTGTTGATCCTAGTATGTGCGCCGTGCAGTCCAAAGCACTTATCTAGATAGCACACATCTAGGGGGAGCCCGTCTATATTTTAGAGAAGTGGGGTTTGCTTATGTCCTATATTTTCCCCTTTGTGCAAATCCCGTATTGTCACCAATCCACCAAAAAGGGGGAGATTGTAAGGGCATATTTATCCCTAAGGTGTTTTGGTGATTGATGACAATGCTTTTGCGGACTAATAGTGTGCCTTGAGTATTTCAGACGTTTCATCACTAGGCACAAGACGGTTTTTGTCCCCCTCGAAGACTATTGAAGACGGAGTTTGTCTATGTTTCTTTTCGGTGCTTTTGAGTCGTAGGAAAGCCATACTATTAAGAGGGGGTCCGCATTGGTGAGGCTAGGGTGGAATCAACACGTACACATCCCTTGTGCACCCTCTGAGCTTTTCTATTTCGTTGAAGGCTCCCTTGCTGCCTTATAACGCCCTCGATGCGGCTATAGCTCCCACGTGTCGAGGCACGACTTAGAGACATAACCGCATTGAAAGCAATGTCGCAAGTTAGGCAATCTTCGCAACATCCCATGTAATATAGATAATAAAAGGGGAGATACATAGTTGGCTTACACTCGCCACGTCAATCAAGTACATAAATAGCATTACAACATTCAAATACTCATGGCCCGACTACGGCGCCAAAATAAAAGAACAACCCAACATGCGACACGGTCCCGATCACCCCAACTGGGCACCACTACTGATCATCAGGGAAAGACACGTAGTATCGGCGTGAGTCCTCGTCGAACTCCCACTTGAGCTCAAGCGCGTCATCTGGAGCGGAATCATCAGGCCCTGCATCTGGTTTGGAAGTAATCTGTGAGCCACAGGGACTCAGCAATCTCGCACCCTCGCGATCAAGACTATTTAAGCTCATAGGTAAGGCAAGGTAAATATGTGGAGCTGTAGCAAGCGACTAGCATATATGGTGGCTATCCTGTTCGCAAAAGAGAGCGAGAAGAGGAGGCAAAGCGCGAATGAGTAACTAGAGGGCATCCTGCGGCAACCATTACTCCAACACCGTGTTCACTTCTCGGACTCCGCCGAGAAGAGACCATCACGGCAACTCACACAGTTGATTCATTTTAATTAAGTTAAGGTTCAAGTTATCTACAACCAGACATTAACAAATTCCCATCTGCCCATAACCGCGGGCACGGCTTTCGAAAGTTCAAATCCCTGCAAGAGAGTCCCAACTTAGCCCATGACAAGCTCTCATGGTCAACGAAGAAATAGACCTCCTCCCGAGACGTTCCGATCAGACTCGGTATCCCGGTTCTTCAAGACACTTCGACAAGTTAAAACCAATCCAGCAACACCGCCCGAATGTGCCGACAAATCCCGATAGGAGCTGCACATATCTCGTTCTCAGGGCACACTCAGATGAGCCAGACGTCGGGTAGGCCAGCCCAGAGTTGCCCCTGGTAGCCCCGGACATTGCTCGGCTGGACCAACACTCAGAGGAGCACTGGCCCGGGGGGGTTTAAAATAAGATGACCCTCGGGCTCCGGAAACCCAAGGGAAAAAGAGGCTAGGTGGCAAATGGTAAAACCAAGGTTGGGCATTGCTGGAAAAGCTTTAATCAAGGCGAACTATCAAGGGGTTCCCATTATCACCCAACCGCGTAAGGAACGCAAAATCTGGGAACATAACACCGATATGACGGAAACTAGGGCGGCAAGAGTGGAACAAAACACTAGGCGAGAGGCCGAGCCTTCCACCCTTTACCAAGTATATAGATGCATTAAGATACCATGGCAATATAATGATATCCCAACAAGTAAATAATGTTCCAACAAGGAACGGTCTCCAATCTTCACCTGCAACTAGCAACGCTATAAGAGGGGCTGAGCAAAGCGGTAACATAGCCAATCAACGGTTTGCTAGGACATGGTGGGTTCGAGGTTTGACATGGCAATTTGGGAGGCATGATAATCAAGTGGTAGGCATCGTAGCATAGGCATAGCAAAAGAGCGAGCATCTAGCATAGCAAAGATAGTAGTGATTTCGAGGGTATGATCATCGTGCCTGCAAAGTTGTCAGAGTTGGCTGGATCCTCGAAAGCAAACTCAACGGGCTCCTCATTAGCGAACTCGTCTCCCGGCTCTACCCAAACAAGACAAACAAGCAAACGGAGCACAATCAACCACGTGCAAACTCAAACAACATGATGCAAACATGGTATGCTATGCGGGATGCGATATGTGATGCATATGTAAGATTTGACAAGGAATGAATGAACCTGGCCTCAACTTGGGAATCCAAGTGTGCCACTTGAAAGGTGAGATGAAATCGCTTGAAAATGATATAAAGAACGCCGGAATCGGAGTTACGGTTTGGAAATGGCAAGCGATTCAAATATCACCACGTTCTGCAATTTACAACAAGTAGCCATCTAAATGCAACAAGATGAACGTGCTACAGCACTCAAACATGGCATCAAAATACATGGCAGGGATTCATTCATGATGCTTAACAAAAGACTAGCACTGAGCTACGGCCAATTCATCAATTAACAGGTTCAAACAAGCATGGCAAAAATGCATTTGGTAAACACATTTCAGACTAAGTGAAATTAACACTTGTCTGGAATTTTAGATCAGATAGCACACTTTGGAGCATGGAAACAATATGCTACAGGACCTGAACATGACAAAGTAAAGCATGGAATGGAGCTACTCGAAGAGCTTAACAAAAGTCCCTTAGTGACCTGAGCCAAAAAGGATCAGAAAATACATTTGCAAGCATGTGAACATGGCAAAAACATAATCAGATCACAGGCTTAGTGAAAAACTGGAGCATGCAAAACAAATATCAAGTAGGCATGTTTACGAGCTCGATGCACTCACTACAGAGCAATTCATGATAATCTAAGCATACACCCATAAAGAATACACAAAATAAAAGCTAGACATGGCAAGAACAATAAAATAGCATTCACGGATCAACTACAACATCCTCGGCAAAATTGCTAACAAGTAGACAATCTGCCCAGATTCACAAAATGACAAAAGTAGAGCTCGATTGACTCAAGCTAGGGTGCTCCATAATTGCAAACAAAGACATGGATGGATAGAGCACTACAATATTAACAAAACATCCTTACTGATCATCCTCAAAAGAGGCACAGATCACTAGGAATCAACATGAACATATGGCATATTGAGATAAACAGTTCAAGGACTTAGTGGAAATGCTAAGTCCCTGAAATCAGCATTAACGAATGCACCACTTTGCAAGCTTGTGCTAGTCAGCACACACATCGCAAAAATACATGGGTTGCACCTTTGGATAGATGGCAAAACATATAACAAAACTCATGTAGAGCTCAGGGGCATATCATGCACACAATAATCATGGCAAAAATGACAAATATCTAATTGGAGCAGCAGATCTGACAATTATCTCAAATAGCATTCTTCTAATAGCATTTCAGGCATCAAGATGAACTCAAATGAAAATGATGCAATGAGATGAAATGATGTGCTCTCTGAGGCGAACATTTTGATATGCTATATGCCCAAAACGGAGCTACGGATGCAAAGTTACGGCACGATGAACAGGGCAACATATTTAGGGTTTCGGGCAGAAAAGTCAACTGATCCAATTTCCAGATCTGGATCCGGTGGTACGCGGATCGAGGTTGGTCGGATTGCTCGCCGGCGTTGAAGCAGGGACGGCCGGAGATGGAGGAGTGGTGGCCGGAGAGGTGGCCGGCCGGATCCGGTCGGCGGAGTCGCCGGAGTGGCGCGGGAGGAGGACGGCGGCGGTGAGGGACGCCGGCCATGGGGCGTCGGGCGGGGGAGCAGTGGCCGGCTCGGG